>NC_134401.1:172905444-173505444 GCF_050003625.1 Haematobia irritans | reverse complement strand
TATATCACATTTTTTCTATGGTGAATAATATAGGTTCTAGTTGAAATTATAAAATGTTGTTACTAATTCTTCTTAGTAGTAAACATGGTTAATTTGCATACATTATTATAATTTGAATTAAACATGAAATGATAAATAAATAAAAAAATAATTGGCATATGTATGTATCTATAAGAAATGAACCTCTTTATAAATTCCTCTTTTACTATAATCAAACAAATTTTTAAGTTACATTGATAACTAGTTTTTAGTTAAAATGTAAAAAAAATAAGAAATTTTATTTGACATGCGATAAGAACATAGCCTCACCGCTTGATACAAGAATTTTTCAGATGGCTTCTGCCATAATTTCATCCATATTAAATTAATATTTTGGGTTTTATCCCATGTAGAAACAGTGGTATCCGCGCTTTTTGAGAGAATTAAGAAAGAGCAATATCGGTCGGTGATTCGATTCTTGTTTTTGTAAAATCAGAGGGGTTTGGAATGTTCCTATTGCGACTTTTTCCTTCGATGCAGTGAAAAAACAGTGAACCCTCCTGGAAGAAAAATTTTGGTTAATTTTAGAAAATTTGGATTATTTTTAAACATTTTTAACATACAAACACTGACATCACGCCTATATCACAAAAATAAGTAAATATTTTTCGCCAAATTCAAGAAAATTTGTTAGACATAATTATTTTTTTTCACTTGTTAAAGAAAAATTTATAGCTTGAAGGAAAAATTGGAGTTCAAATTGCAAGAATGTCTTTAGTGACATAGGAAGTTTATGATGAACGCATTTTTAATCTTTATGCTTCATTTGTGTATAATTTTTTTCTGTTTTTAGTTAATTTAACTAACGTACGCAAAAAATTATTAGAGTAAAGGAATCTTTCTCCAAACATAGTAATTCCATGAACTAGTTTAGGTTACGTTAGGTGGCAGCCCGATGTATCAGGCTCACATAAACTATTCAGTCCATTGTGATACCACATTGGTGAACTTCTCTCTTATCACTGAATGCTGCCCGATTCCACGTTAAGCTCAATGACAAGGGACCTCCTTTTTATAGCCGAGTCCGAACGGCGTTCCACATTGCAGTGAAACCACTTAGAGAAGCTTTGAAACCCTCAGAAATGTCACCAGCATTACTGAGGTGGGATAATCCACCGCTGAAAAACATTTTTTTGTGTTCGGTCGAAGCAGGAATCGAACCCACGACCTTGTGTATGCAAGGCGGGCATGCTAACCATTGCACCACGGTGGCTCCCAATTCCATGAACTAAAATTAAATTAAATTGGCTTTAGTGAAATAGAGGTTCCACTTTTTTTTTTTTGAGTGTGGCTATTATGGAGAATTGCTAATACGAGTTTCAATGTGGTAGACTATTCAATCTATTGTGATACGGTTACAACAATTCTCACAATGTCATTGCAGTAATCTCAAGATAATTTTAGAGCAGGGTTTGACGCATTTAAGCGCAATTCGCGATAGCTTTTACGTCTACGCATGTCTGTAAATGAAATATGTATCCATTGGTACAATCCGGGTGTTAAAAGAACAGACGAAACAATACAACGCACTTGTTCAGACTATCCCATCTGTCATAGTTTTCACAGTGAGCGATCCATATCGGCCACGGTTTTCACTACGAGCGATCCATATCGATTGCTGTGAGGCTACCGCCACCAGAGAAGGACATGTTTTAGGAGCATAATGTTATTGTTGGACGGGACACATGTAATATGTTTGTCACAACCACTTTATGTTCTCGGAAATTATATATCTGATTTCGCAAGCAACAAAAGTTTTCAATGTTCAACTCCAACAAGGTTCTTGAAACTAGATTGAAGTGATAATATTCCTTTTTTTGCATAGATGACTAGAAAAAGTATTTTTCTGACATTTGTTCTTTTCTATTGGCCAAATATTTGTTGGAGCAACCAATTATATCAATAAATTAGAAATTAAAAATACAAAAAAATAACTTATCTATTAAGTCTGGGTCATACCGATAAAGAACTAATCATCTTATATTCAAGAAAATCCTTATTTGTAAGCGCTGATATATCCACCTATAGTATACATAGAAATTTTTCTTAAACATTATTCGTCTAACACTGCCATTTTGAATTCCCTGCAGCATATCCATCAATTCACACCTATCTTTAAATCACCTGGATTTGCATTCATTTGAAATGAAAGCTATGTTTGTATTACAACGGCTACAAAAAGTTTCTCTCGTTGGCAAAAACATTTTTATATCTCATCCACTTCATCATTTGCTCATAATTTATATGTCAATAGGAGAAAAGGGTTCGTTCATCTACTATGATGGATTATTTATGTGTGACCTATAATTTCTGTATTCAAAGGGATATTCGCAATGGAAGATGCTCTCCGTTTTCTTCTGCCATGGGAGGAAATTGCAATGTGGTTAACGTTGCATCTCCATCAGAGCTTAAAGCTTTTCAAAAGGAGATGTAAACATTGTGTTGATTTAAGGGAATAATCTCAAAGTTGCAAGGGTTAACCAGTACGGAGATTTATAAAGGCATTTCAACGTTGAAACTCTTTAATAAAACTATTTGTATATCTTAATACAGATTATTTGATTATAAAGGAATATCATAAAGCATTCAACAAATGTGTTACAAAATAATAGAATAAAAAATTAATTCAATTTAGATTATGAGACATGGCATTGAAATATTCCAATTGAACACATCAAACCACACTACCCCCAGAAATCTTAAAGCATCACTTAATCGTTTATAATAACCTTATGAACATTAACATTGATGTCCATCATTAATTTCAAATATGTAACAAAAGAAATTAATTCCTACATAAAATGTAAGAGATTTATGAGTTGACTGATGGAACTCTTTACAAAAACAGAACTCTTTGTGCTCATATCAATGGAATGGACAATTATACGCCCTAATTCATTGGACACATGAACGCATATATTTAGCATGAGCTTCCGGTTTATTTTGAGTCGAAATTTATATGTATGCTCATATATTGACAATATACACTCTAAGAATTGTAGATGAATGTAGATATAGTGGCAGCCCGTTATTTAAGGCTCACTTAGACTATTCTGCCCATTGCGATACCACAGTATTAACCCTCTAATACCCCATTTTTGCTAGCAGCTGATAATGTAGTCAAGATTTACGATACAAAGGCAAGAAGTATATGCTCCAAAGTCCCTTGTAAAGTTCTGACTAAGTTTTGTTTTCAAAAAGCTTCCCGTTTTAGCGAAGACCGCCTAAAGACGGGTTTGAGCATTAAAAGATTAATTCTCTTCTCACTGAGTGCTGTCCGCGATACGGACGGTTCAGGCCTATTCCGAATAACAAGAGCAACAATGAGATCCTTTCAGAGCACAGCATGCTTTCCCCAATGTATTTGTTCTCAGCACCACTTCCAGCGTATTCTCATGATTCGATCCAATGTAACTTCTATTGTTTACCAAATTTCAAAAACTCACTCATTATCAACAAATATCAGTCAAATGAGATCTCAAGAGAATATATGCTTTCAATTTCGTTTTTGGCATTAGAGAAGTCATTTTCTCATTAGACATGATCTTGTTAATTTTCTATTTCTGTGTACACATTAATATCATCATCTTAAACTTAAGTACAGAGAAATCTATTGTGATACTTCTCTGCAAAGTATACAAAATTAAATTTTGTTGTTTCTACTTTATATGAAACGACAAAAAAAAACTATTCTAGGTTTGTGCAGTGATTGTTAACTTATTAGGGCCATTGCATTATTGTGGGGCTTCACATCGATATTGCTTCGTTTTACAAACGAAATAATGAAATAAATAAATATTTCAAGTAATTTATTCTGCATAGAATATTAATACAAATAACAAAACAAAAATTTCTCACACTGCATGTCCCCTCCCTGAATTTCGTCGGTATACAAAAACCAAAAGTAGCGGCAACTTCAATTCACCTGCAATGATAAACATACCATACAATTCTCTTTATCTCTTACTCCCTCTTTCTCTCTGCTTACTCTTGTAGCCAAAGCTCTTGCACATTTGTCACCAAAGAGAGCTATTCCATTGCATTGCATCCCCTAACTGTTTGAGGTGTGCGTGTGTGTGAGTGTAACCCCAAAATCCAATACTCTTTTTCCAACACAAAGTTTCGCCACTCACTAGACATGCAAAAGAGAGGTGGACAAATGTGACAAAACTCTAGCAGGCCATTCCATGCTTGGAATGCATCAAAGTTAATCAGCTAAGGTTAGTACCGGTTTGCAATCGAATCGAATCTGGTCGTTATTTGTTGGACATCACGCAAATTAATATTGTCCGGCATTGTGGCGTGCGGCCATTGTTGTTTATATGTGCTCCCATAGTTCGTTAGTGAATTGGACAACCATCCATCCATATATTCATTCGTTTCGTTGAAATCGATACATTTGTGGTTGAGGAATATCTCCGAAGATCTTTGTTCCACCTTTTGACTGACAGAATTTCGAAATGTATGGCATAATTAGGAGTGACTTGTGTCATCGGGCTCCCACATGAATTATCACAAAGCTTCTTAGCTGTTCGCGAGGTGGGATGCTCATTAATTCGTTTTGACTTGAAGTGGGCTGAGTTATTCTTCTCTCCACAAAAAGAGGTAATATTCTCTGCTAAGGTAAGTTGAAATCCTTTTATAAAAGAATGAAACTTTAGCAAAACCATAGCATACTAAGGCCGGCAATTTGGTAGGCTTTATACCCTTAACCTTTGTTTGTAACCATCGTTGCCGTCTTGGTTAAGAAGTATTTAGCACCATTAGCTATTGGCTCACTGTTGTATTGTTGTTGTGGTTGCTTTGTTTCATTCATAAGCCGCATTGTCACAGCAATGGAACGAGCGGGCGCAATCCAACACCACAGGGGCAAAATTACAAAGTCTAGACATTGTACCTATAAATGAGTACACGATGCACTGCATTCTGTTGCATGTCGTTGACGTGGTGTTGCAGGCTTTAAGTGATTTTTTTTTAAGGTGGGCGATAACGTATGGACGCCTACATTTCATCATGTGAATGTGCCGCACACGCACATAAACACACTTGTGGGTCCTTCCTCTTGCCACAATGGGGGGAATGTATCCGTAGACTAAGACTTAACACTACCTTGGTATAGATGTATGTCAGCGGGTTTCGTTCATAGATGGTTACCTTTGTTCAATGATTAACATAGCAATATGTGTAAATTTGATCCGCTCAATTTAACAAAATTAGTTTGTCAATTTTTTGGTTGGTTTTCCTCAGCTTGCTATACTTAACAAAAATGTCTACTTTCAAAAATCTAGAAATTCTTTAATAAAGAAATAAGAATATTTGGCTGAAAGTTATTGTCACGATTTTATATTCTAGAAGTAAAGTTTCTTGTATTTTAAAATAAAGAAAACTTATTTGAACTGGAAGTCTTTGTCATGTTGTGTTTATCAATAGTGTAGTGTATTTCAAAAAGAGATACATTATCCTAATTGTATATATATGTATAGACTATTGATGTCTGGTCCTATATTTTAAGGAAGCCGCTTCCCTATAATTAATACACGAATCTTTAAGTGAAATTTGAGTGTTTATAATTGTTAGATAAAGTAAAATTGTCCTGGAGTTTATTGATTCCCTATAGATCAATCTAAATATTAGAGTTATAATGCTTTAGAACGGTCATACAAAATCAAATCAAAACATAACTTTATATTTTATAAGAAAAATATTTATTAATACCTCAGAGAGATACTGAACATTTGCAGCTTTAGTCTTAGATTTAAAGCAAATCTTAAGTGTCAACCTGTAGAAGTGTAGCGTTTAGCATTAATGTTTTTGCGATATTTAACATATGTATATCCATCCGTCTTTCTATATTCCAAGGTATATGGATAAACATTTGTTCATACATTCAATGCATTGTAGTAGATAACAACACCGTCAAGAACTTAACACCAACAAACACTGGGACACCAGATACAACTTCAATACAGCACGGCTGAATGGTGACAACATTGATGTTGCTGTTGCTTCTCTTCTTAACTCTTTTGCCTAAACGTTCACCAATATCATGTTCAAGCTAATACTTCGAAAACAAGGGTGAAAGGAAGGCATACTGTGAGGCCTTTTTGTGAAATAATCGAATTTGTTAAATCCATAAAAATGTTTTTATAAATGGAGAATTATTCACACACTGGCAGAATACTTTTCTTTTTTGAGGAACGAAGTTTTAGACAAACGAAGTCTTCTAAAATTTGTCTTCAATAGCAAATAAAAAATAAAAAGGGTTAGAGGCAAGCTGCAACTATTCTCATACATTCGGGTTTATTTGCGTTTTCAAGGAGGGTTTTCAATTATTTAAAACTTCATTCTAAAGGAAATAATTTTTTCTCTATATGCAGACTTTTATAAAACATCGAACCATCGCAGCAAAAACTGGGTAAGCACTTGTGATTCTTTCAGTAATACCGGTATTCAAAAAGTCACTACTTGCAGTATTACCTGGGATTTAAAAATAATAACTTACCTGTGTAGGCAAAAAGTGATTTTTTCTATTAATACCGGTAATCAAAATGATATCTTGAGGTCCGGGTTCGGCTCTACAGTGGGCACCGTTAATAGTAGCGATAAGTAAAGCCAAATTACATTTTAGAAAAAAATGTCAATAAAATATATCTTTGTTTTCTATAGTTGTATAGTACATAATTTATATTACAAAATAATATCATTGAATAGATCCATGTCGTGGAGCGTGGTATAGTGTGTTGGATTACAAAACAACAGGGGTGAGTTCGCACCTTTTGGGTATCTTTAAGGTAAAGATATTATTTTTGGAGAGTTGGTATGCTTGCGAAGAAGTACTTATTTTTCGACTGCTGGTATGCTTGCACGTAAGTACTTTACTCCGATGTCATGCCCGTGTAAAAGTATTACTACCCAGCAAAAACTCTCATTACCCGGTAATTTTGTAGGTAAGCCTATTTAAAAATGAATAACCACTTATTAATTGGCATCGCTTCGAATTACATTTACATACGCATGTCCTAGAAGGAAAGTACTTCTCCCCAGGCATACTTTCGGCCATAAAATAAGCAGTGCATTTAAAGCATATAATCACCTAATATGTAATGACTTATTCTTAGATACACCAAACTTTGCAAAATAGCCACTTATTGTCTCAGGCAACCAAATCTCGAAAATATTGATTTCTATCGGCGATTACAATGGATCAAAATATGGCGTGTGATGCTGTAATAGAATAACTACTTGAATAGAAACGGATATTGTATAAATAAACAAACAATCTAACAAATAATCTAAATAAGATACAAATTAATTTCACACTTAAAATAGAAATAAATGTAGGTTGTTTAAGGGAGTTGGCTTCGTGAATTACGTTATAATATATCCAATAGCCAATTCACATAAGGTTCAAAATCTACTAAAAGTGGATTTTAAGTCTCTTTTTTATAAGGCAAATGGCATTTGAAATTTAGTTAAAGCGCATTTTGGAAGTGTAATGTGAATGAGGTATAAGAAAGCATTTATTTAAACCATAATATGATAATTTCATTAAACGCAATTATTATGAAATATTTGGGATAAAAATTTCTTAACGGAAAATTTTTCAGAATTACCGTCACATTACATATTCTTTTTAATTTTTTATGTAAGTGCTCGATTATGTGAATAATTACACCTAATGGTACCATCATTTATTCTATTTTATTAATTCGTTAACTAAAACTGCCTAAAAATTTGAGAATAACAATTCGAAAATTACCGAGAAGTATTTATTTTTGTCATTACAAGTTAGTCATTATAACTCGCCGCAATGTCATGCAAAGTGTAATGACAGCTTTACTCCTGGTAATGTCAATTGTAATGAGATGTGGTTACCTAGTTTTTGCTGGGTACTGATATATGTACGAGGAAGTTGTTACTGGGATTCTACAACAATTGGTAAAGCCTGTAATAATACTCAGCTAAATAAATTTAATAAAACTTCAGCTAAAAATTCTTTAAAATTCTAAAACTGTGTGACACATCATTGGTCACAATCAACTTATTCAAAATTCTATATAAAGAAAATTATGCACCTTCACTATTAAACCTTGTCTGGTTGCGTAGGTAAACATTAACTAAATAGACAAAATTAAGTCAATTTTGTTTTTTGTTTTTTTAATTTCACCCAATAATCACCCAATTTGTACACTCAAATAATTTTCTTTTCTCAGGAATGAAAATTTCTTTTGCCATAAAATATTTTTCTTTAAGAAAAAATGAAATGAAAATGACAGGAACAGGAGTAAGATTATTTTCGTAGGTCAAGCGGTCATATTAATCACTTTGCGTGTCTTCATACGTCCAAGCTTGCAAAATTCCCTTGAGCTAGCTGTGTTGGGCTAACTTTGGCAAGGCCTTCAAATATTAGACCACATAATTACCACTACTGGCCCTAATACGGCAAAGACGTTAAAGTATTTATGAATGCAAATAAGGCGCACTGAAAGGCATACACCAAAGCCTGCGTGTGTGTGTGTATGTGATGCACATTTTGAGAGAACTTCTCGAGAAGTCATTCAACTTTTCAGGGTTACAGACGTCTTCCATGCGCCTCAAAGACACTTATGTTGAAGAAGAAATCCAAATGAAATGAAAGGAAACGACAACAGAAAACATGTGTACACGGTACTAAAATATGAATGACTCTTGACGAATCTCTTGACTGACTCTTCCATGTTTCAGGATTTATTTTGCAAGAAATCACGAATTCATTGCATCCGTCTTGGTGCCCTTGGTACACCATGATATTATGAATGAAGGCATAAATGCTTTGCAACACCATTCACTTCCTAACATGCAGGAAACGAAGGTATTTCCTTTTAGTTAGCCATGTCATTTATTTTTGGGTGCTTCTTTTATTTAATTTTTTTGTTCATGAACGCCCACCCTTGGAGCAGGATGGGTATTTATTTACATATGCAGAGTATATTTTAGGCTATTTGCGCCCTTATGTTGGAGGGTCGAACAAGAGGCACAGATATTTTTATTCCAGGGGGGAAACTAAATGGTTTTGAATGAAGGGTGCTTTCTACTAAAAGGGATTATCCTATTTCTATTGTTTGTCAACAAAAAAAATGTCAAGTGTCATAAAACCGTGCAACATATTTTTTAATGAATTTTAAAGAAATCCTTAAAATATTGTGCAGGTAACGTGATTTTAGCCTATTGGTTGGATTTAATTCAAAACAGCCCCTTATGAAATATTGTACAAAATTCGATTTTAGGGGTAAACGTTTTTCCGATTCTGACCGATTAAGATCCCAAAAATGCAGCATATTTACAAAAGTTAATTGTTGTTAATTGTATAACGAATACAGTAAAAAGATAACTTGGATCCTACAGTAAAAAAAGTTGTTTTATATTCAAAGATTTTGACCTTCCCTTAAGGATTTTAGTATTGATTCCGAGCCAGAGATGTGTCTTCTTCAAAGTAAAGACATTTTTTTGGGAACTATATCTAGCTTCATATCTAGGATCAATATAAATAAAGCTGTTCACGTATCAAGAAAAGAAAGTTTAAAAATCCAAATTAAAACAAATACTTCAAAGTACACAATGTTTTCTTAATTCCAAAAAAGCTTAAAACCAAAAACTCAAATTAGCCTATATTTGAAGTTTTTTTATCTTAAATCTAAAGAATACAATATATTAGTTAAGATGACTTCTTCAATAAAAATTATTTCTTTTTTACTTAAAGATTTTTTCCTAGTTCAGAGACATACGACTTTAATGGGAGCATGCAAATTTCAAAGATTCGTTTGAAGCAAATACTAAAACTGTCTTTTAAAATAACATTTCATTATTTTAAAGAAATTTGTCCAAAATATTGTGTAAATTTCGTATCCTAAAAACAATATTTTTTCAGTGTAAAGGAGATTTGAGACAATAAACTAATTTTCTTTTACCAATCTTCCGCTCTGATTTTAACTCTTCAGCTTTCAATTATTTGCTTATATATGTGTTACATCGGTCCCAATATATCATCCATACACTCAAAAAAGTGTTTATTTGGATCCAAAGATTTTGACCTTCGCTTAAGGATTTTGGTATTGATTCCGAACCAAAGATGCGGCTTCTTTAAAATAAAGAAATTTTTTAGCGACCTATCTGGCTTTAAATCTGGGACCAATAAATTTAAAATTAGGGTACAGATGTCGTTTATCAAATTTTCATTCTCTTTTCGCGATTAGTAATAAAGGTACTCGCGTAAAAACAAATGCCAGTTTAAAATCCAAATTATAACGGATACTTCAAAGTAAACAATGTTTTCTTAATTCTAAAAAAAAAACTTTAAACCAAAGACGCTAAATCCTCAAAGTTTCAATATTTCACTTAATTTAAGGACAATTTCTTTAAATCAAAAATGTCTTTCTTTACTTTAAGGAAAATTAGCCTTAGTTCAAAGACATGCGACTTTAACGGAGGGACGCAAATTTACAAAGTTTGTGTCCTAAATTTAATGAAAAAAATTTTGAAGCAAAGATTATAAACTCTATTTTAAATAAAATTTCATTATTTTAAAGAAATTTCCTTAATATTTTGTAAATTTCTCATCCTAAAATTTAATATCACGTAAATATTTTTTTTTTTAGTGTATAAAACTTTCTATTTTACTTGTTATTGCAATAATGTGGTACTTAGTGGTCCTTAGAACGCTTTAAAGCATCCACCCCAAATGATTGGTTTAAAATTCCTACTTTTGATTTAATTTGTCTAAAATTTTAAATCCATTATTATTTTAAAGCCATAAAGCGGTGAATAAAAAAAATGCCTACAATGCGTAAAAATGGTCTGGTTACAAATGCGCCTACCATTTGATTCTAATGCGAGCGATTCGACATGAAATTCTTAGACAATCTTGCAGCGAATATCCGTTCCAGAGTCTGTTCGTGTATTTGAATTTGGCGCACGATAGAAACATCGGTACACAAAATAATTTTTTTTAATCTATTGGACGTGTAAAATATCCATCATATCTGTTCTTATATGGCCATTGATAGACTATTTCTAATAAGACTAAGAATAAATGTCCAAGTTCGTCTGTCTTCTGTGCTCCTTCCACTTCCAGCCTTTCTTCTTCCCCTTATGCCGAGCCTCATAAAGTGCTGTTTTTTTTTTTTTTTTTTGAGTAGAAACAGCAACTTTTAAAATTAACCCCAACAATGCCCATATTTACACCCAAATTGAAAATATTATAATCCTCAACGTTATTTTAATTCTCTTGAGACAACTTTCACAGGATCAACATTTTTCATTGGAAAAATATTTTGCATACCTACCTTTTTCGCTGGACGTTCCAGTAAGAAGTCACACCGCTTGAAGCTGAGTTCTTTGTGTGAATCAATCACTGCTGGTTGATATGCATTCCTAAGCGTTTAATCATCGCATGCGCACGATTGCTTGGTAGCTGGGTTCATCATCGACCCACAAAAGTGAAATAAAAAGAGCTCAACAATAAAAAGCATATGCGTTTCCCGATAACCAATGCAAAGGCATCTGGTTTTGTTGCTTCTCTTTATTTAAAACTACAAATCTTTTCTTTTCTTTTTTGTGTTGAGCTACCCTGGCAACCCACACACTCACTTAGTTACAACTTTTTCATATTCTGCCTCCGGCACAAGTTGTCAACGGACACTGTTGTAAGCGAATTTATTCAAAGTTTTCGCCTGGCTTGTAACACTGGATCATGGATGGGGTCTTAAAGGCGCCAGTTGTATCCATCTTCAATAGCAACGCAATGGCTGGTGTTGATGTCGATTAATGGTGTGGAGGGTGGTGGTGGTGTTGGTGTCTACGGAATTCCAAAGTTCAAAATAATCGAAGATGTTCGTTTGGATGGATTGTTAGAGGTGATGGCGGTGGAGGTGCATGTTAAATTGCAATTGCCCACACTCTTCTTACATTTTCTTCCCTTCGTTTCGGCGCATTCGCACATCTAATAATAAAACAATATTCTTTGTTGTTGCCTTCCTGGATCACTGAGTGGCTATGACGATGGTTGTGTTGTTCCAATACGATTCGATCTACACGTGCTCTCCACTATCGACAACACCCGCTGCCAATGTAGTGAGCCCTTAGTCTTGCACCAAATAGGAACATTGTGAAGGCACATGCACCCAGAAAAAAGTGACCCCTTCTTTAAGTTAAAATGAACTTATTGTGAAGAAAGTTTGAACGATGTGATTTTCGTAGAAATTAGGAATAATGCATTCCATATATTAGTTAACATTTTCCTATATTTATATACCACTATACTACAGAATGAAAAAAATTAACTAATTTGAATTCATATATGGAATGATTTTATTGACATTTTTTCATTCATTTCGACAAATCTTACACATTTGTGGTAAAACTTTTACTTCATAATTAGAACTGCTTACCTTCGTTTTTAAATACAATTTTATTTATTTCTATAAGCAATTTTATCTTCAATAAAAGACATGTTTTATTAATATATTGAATATATTTATTAAGAATCAACAGCATCGAATCTCTTTGAAATATTAGTTTATTATTCCACTATTTCCAATTTCCGTGTGATATTATCAACTAAAAAAGGCACTTTTTCTTCTTCTTGTACTTTTCACTTTTAATAAGTTGCTGCCTAACGATTTTGTCCTCCTTTTACAATTTCAATACCTACAAATATAAAAAATCATAAAACATTTTTGTTGCAAAAGGTTAGCGTCACTGAATATTACCTGATAATTGAAGATTCCAAAATGAAGACAAATGAAAGGGTTGTTATTCTGCTGGTGTTTTCTTTCTTTATACACTATCACGAACATTGATAGATTTATTTAAAAAAACGAAAATTTTTCTCACTAATTTAAAATAACAAATATTTTATATATTTTATTTGTTATTTATTATATTATTTTACCATATTATTTTTTAACAATCTCTCCGTATACCAAAACAACGCGATTCCAACTAAAAAAACAACCGACGCGCAAATATATCGATTACACCCACGCGCAAACACATCGATTACGATGACAGGTATCGATTACAGGTAGACAATAGAAATGTAGGAAAATTTCCTATATTCTAACAAGTGTGTTTCCTTAAGTTTTGAAAGGATTGCATACTTCTTAGTACGAATGAACTAAAATATTTTTCTATGCCAAGTGTTGTTCGTATGTATGAAAAACTTTCTATTATAAAGGAAGTCGCAATTATCATTTTATAAGAAATTTTACTAATTTTGAGGAAACTTGGTTTTAGTTCGGTTTTTGTTTATTTTTACGAATGCTTTGTTATCGGTGAATAAAATTTTCTTTTTCAGTAGTAAATTCTTATACCCAGCGAAGAAAATAGTATGAGTAAAATTCCATGCCTTATTATAGTTAATGAACTATTCCTAACTGCTTACAGTTTAGGATTTTTTTACTGAAACGAGTAAATTTTATTATTTTTCACAAAAATTTACCTTAATGGAAATAAAATGGATAAACTATATTGATGAAAATTTTTTCCTTTAGTTTCGAAGGCACTTTTTTCTGGGTGTGTGTTGTCCACAAACGAGGTTCCTTACTTGCAGTTGGTAACAATGCTTTCAATTGTTCATTCGATCATCCTAGCCCTTCCATATGTCCTCCTTTAGAATTATGTCGAATCGTATCGTATGCTTTGGGTTATTTTTAGAACACTCACCCATCCATCCATCCGACAGAAATGCATTCCTGGCCATTGTATCGGTGGGAGATTTTCCTTTCATCTTCATCCACACTAATGTTGATCTTCTGGAATCCATATTAATAAAAACAAAAAAAAAAACAACTGAATAAAAAAGAATCATTCATCGACCACATCATCCAAGTATTCGCAGAATCGTCATTACCATCTTTAGGTCCGGTTAGTGAGGAGAGTTGGTGAAGTCAACGATCGGAATTCATTTCCCTATCACAAGTATGGTAGAAATTTCATTTGAATCACTCAAGATGGATGTGGATGGGTGAATGTTTGAGAGGGTTCTGTGATCATTCAGGCCATATAATTCTGGCCGGCTACATATACACGTGTTGGTGTGAGTCGGATGAATTTGGGTTAAAGTACTTTTGGACGGCAGGAGGTCAAAACACTTGAGAAAAATATGTATATATATGTATGCAGATGGAGGAAAGTTGTTCTGGAAAAGGGAGAATAAATATGCAATGATATAGGGAGAATATAACAGAAAATTTACTACATATAGGGGGAATATTGAATTTCAAAATCCCAAAACTGTTAAGTGGTATCTTTTCGATTTGGACTTGTGCTACATAGATTTACTTTTCCGAATGCCCTACTAATTGTTAGTGACCACACCAAAATATTTAACAACTGCCAGCAATCAAAAGAAATAGGATGAAAATTACATCGAAATATGAAACTGTAGTCACATATGTCTTTCCCAATTCCAAGGAAAAAACATCGTTAACATGCAGTACTTCACCGATGTTGTCAAACATAATTTTGAAACCACGTATAGTAGCAAATACAGAAAAAAAGTAAAAATAAAACAATAAAAACAGATCGTATCTAATTGTAATAATATGTAAAACAATAAAATAAAATTATAAAATTTGGTTCTACTTACGATCATGGAAGGGAAAAATGTTAAAATGAGAACATATGAAATTAATAATTAATAAATTTGACAATAGTTTTCGGAACGGCATATATTAAGTCCAATGTGGTATGTGTTGCTAAGGGCTTTCAATTGCAAATTTTTCTTCATAATGTGAAATTGTCTTAAACAAGAGGAAAAAATTATTATTTTTTTCAATTTGACATTATTATTTTCTTCAATTTGACAAACAAAATTATTAACTTATTTATATCAAATTGCGATTAGTAAATTTTTCTAAAATAAAATACATTTTCTTCCATGGCGAGATCACTTTTTTTTTTTTTTTGGATGTAGCTTCTAAATCCGTTACAATGTTCAGAATCAGTTTTACTCCGCGAATACTACTTTCTTTTCTAATAAATTTCAAAACACCAACATTTATTGCGTTAATGGTGGATATTAAGTTCGAGTTTAGCCGCTAAAATCATCATTTTTGTCACGATTACTTTTCTTTAATAAACCATTTACATTTTAATACATTTTATGGAAACTCGCTTTGGGATATTCCACATCAAGTTGTAATAAAATTTGCATAAAAGAGGTATACTTTTATATTCTTTTTACTGATTTATTTTTGATTTTAGAGGCTAAATTCGAACTTACTCGTAGTAAATACCCACCCACTAGTGTTGGGAAAGTAACGAGTATTTGATTACAGGTACTCGTTACTGACTAATTTTTTGAGTACTCGTTCCTAATAAATGAGTACTCAATATCTCCAAAGCCAGTTTTTTTCTTCTGACGGCAAGCAAGTTCGCGGTTTGGAAGTAAAATTCTTGACTTATTGGAAAATATTAATTCAAGTTTTGGAAAATCGTTTTATCAGTTAAAATGACACGAAAAGGATATATGGCTTCACTTTTGAAGAAAGTGAAAAATGTATCTGATTTCTCAAAAACGTTTGCATATGAAAAATTTTGCATTGGGTGCAGGTGGGAGTTTTAATTTAAAGAATCAAATGGATACCAAACTTCCAACTGTTCATTGGAGACAACGTCTCATGCGAATAGTATGAATAATAATGTTGACTTCAGCGGGTCCAATCCTATTGTTTGTTTTATTCCAATTTTGTTGTTTTATTCAAAAACCCTCGGAAACATTGGATCTCACGATAAAAATGATTACTAAATATTTGCATCCACTGTCGATGGTAGATGGTGCAAACATAAGATATACCCTAACGAAAAAATACCGAATAGTGAATACTAAGTTGGCTCTAAAAATTTGAATGATTGGTGGAAATCTTTTTCTAACGAGACCTATATATCTACAACAGCACATTTTATAACACTAGAATAAAATTGGAGAATGTAATGAGTTTTTCTATACCGTTTTTAAATTGTATAAAGAAGAAAATATTACTAAAAATTATCCACAATCTCTTTTTTGAATTTTTTATAAAAGTAACGAGTAGTAACGAGTACTCAATTCAAAAGTAACGAGTAGTAAAGTAATCAAATTTTACAACACTACCACCCACTTACTTTTTAGAGTTTTTCTGATAATGTTTCAACAAAATGAAATAAAGCATACTTTAGGGATTATTTTGAATATATCATAGATCATTCAGAACAAGATGTGAAGCTCAAATGTCATATTGTAGGTAGCAATAGGAGTCGACGCAATTCCTCCTGGTTTTTTTACAAAGGCAAAACTTTAAAAATAAAAAACAAACAAGTCCAATAGTCACCTTCCTCAATTAGTATCAATACAGTAGTTTTTGTTATTTATTCGACTCAAACGCTAGACAATTTTAGTGCTCAACAAACAAACCTAGTAGTGGTTTATGGCGCTACATTTCTGATACAACACAAACTGTATATTGTTTCTTAATACTCTTTGGTAATGTAACCATAAGGATAACCTATAGACTTTTATATTTTTGAGTTAGAATTTTGTAGAAATTATAAACATCTTCTAAATTAGTCTAACTGTATTCCTTTTTTCTCTTGCAGGAAGTTCAACTGATTTAACACCATCCTTATTGGGTATATATGATACACTAACAACATCCTTGGATGGCGGATCTGCTTCCATCAAGCACTCCACTCCCATAAAGAGTATAGCGAACTCTGACTGTGATAATCGAAATATTACAAAACTATCCAAAATCGAAAACCTTCAAGCTCCTTCCCAAACAGAATCGTATTTGAGCAAACTTCAGAGTTATGCCAAAAGGGTGGAACTAAAGACATCTTTGGCAGAGACAGACAATTTGTCACAAATTTCCCACTCACACTCCACTAGTGGTGGTAGTAGTAGTAGCAATAGCATAAGAGGATCATTGGAATCGGTAGCATCTTCCACCGGCGGTACTCTTAGCAAACATCGAAGTAACATTCGTGTTTTGTCTCCAAATGTTCAAAGGATTATCAACCATTCCGATGCCGAAGCTGTGGATGCTGTAGACATTGAAGCTCTACAAAGTACACCAAAAACCGACCCTAATGCACCACATTCAAGGTTATACAAAAAGACTTCAATCCCCCATTCAAGTACACACAAATTAAAATTTTCCCACTTGCCCTTGTCGAAGACTACAGGAAAATTAACTCAAACTGGAACAGATTTGGTAGAAACTTTTAATGTTGCATTAAAGGAAGATAGTCGAAGAAATGAAGAAAAATCGAATGGTCTGAGAAAACCTCCGACACCGGCAGTTTATCCCATACCTGGAGTTGATAACGATAAAACCCCCACAAATGCTGCAGCGTTTAATTTTGATACCAACAATAGTGACCGATTGCAAGGCAATCGTATATTAAGCCTACCCCAAAGAAATTACCTAGAAGACTGTTTGGCAAATGAAGAATCAACTCTGGATGAGATAGTTTCCAATATGTCGTTGGAATATATTACAGCAGATGAGGATTCAGCAGAACCCATCAATGCAGATGTTGTAGCAGAAAACCAAAAAAATCTCAACATTGATGGTAGTACGTCTGCAGTAAACTCGGAAGACAGACAGTTTGTCGATGCCATTAATGCTCCATTGATCTCAAAATATGCGACACGTACAGCAACTACTCGACCATTGACTTATGCCCGCTCCAAAAGTTTGGCAGCGAGAGATTTTGCCCAGAAAAATATAGAAGTTAAGAAGACGGCATCCACATATTCACGATCAATGCTCCTACCCGAACTGGAAACAGAGGACAATCAATTTTCCGCGGAAAGTTTAGATCGCCTTACAGATATAAAGCCGAAATTTTCTCCCAAAGAGTCTAGGAAAGTTCATGGACTGCTATTACCGGAAATAGTAAAACTCAAACATCGTCCATTGTCTTCATCATCGATATGCTCCACATCGTCTAGCTCTAGTTCCAGTTCGGGTGCAGAGCATATGAATTCCAAAATGCAAACTTCATATTTGGCAAGTGTGGAAAGCTTGGACGATCACAGCGAAAATGAATTGGTTGATGTTCATGCGGGAATGTCGGTGTTTGAGAGGGCCTGTATGGAGATAGTTGACTCGGAGAGAAATTATGTCAATGATCTGGGAGAAGTTTTAAATGGGTAAGTGCCGACGAAATCTTGGAAAAGTTTACCCAAGTAATTTGGATGTCTTCCACTTAGATATCTCTTGGATTGGAAAGAGCGTGCATGTCTGCGCCAAGATGACCTACAGGTCCTATTTTCGAATATTGAGGATGTTTACCATTTCAATCAGCATTTGCTGAAACACCTCTCGGATGCCATATTAAATCCAGTGAAAATCGCTAAATGTTTTATTGATCTGAAAGATGGTTTCGAGGTTTACACAACCTACTGGTAAGTAAATGATGTGGAATCACCTTAGGTGAATGCTAAGAATCTATTTCCATTATAGTACCAGCTATCCTGAAGCCATATCTTTGCTTACTAAGCTTCTTCAGGCCACTCATACCAATGCCTTGTTAGCCTCTACACAAAGAATGTTACATCATACCCTACCATTGGGCTCGTATTTGCTGAAGCCAGTTCAGAGGATCCTGAAATACCATCTGTTATTAGATGTAAGTACAATGTTGAGATCCCAAAAACCTCTCATTATCATTCTTCTCCCTTTTGATTTAAAGAACCTAAGAAAGCACTGCGATATCAAGGAAGTTATGCAAGCCTATGAAATAATGCGTCAAGTGGCCCGCAATATCGATCAGGTCAAGAGAAAGTTAGAACAACAGACCAGGGTGAAAGAACTTTGTGGTATTTTGGATGGTTGGCTAGGACCAGGTAAATTTTGCATTAAAGATGATATCACTTGAACTAATTTGGTTTCTTTCAGAGCTCACGGTCCTGGGTGAATTACGTTTGGAGGGTGTCCTCATGGAAAACAACAAACCACGAAAAGTTTTACTGTTTGCCACTATGTTGATAATAGCCAAAGCCAAAGAGGACAGTCGATTGCAATTCAAAAGTTACATACATGTAAGTTATTGTCCGTACACCATCTATTGGTTGCTATACTTAGTTGCTTTTTGGGTTGTGGTTATCCTATTTGGGTGGAGGATAACAGAAACAGCCATTGCAGCCATAGAGAAAAGCAAAGCAAAACTCATGAAACTAACGCTTATCTCCTCTTCCACAGCAAAACAATCTCATGCTGAACGAACACTTGGCTGGTGAACCCACAAGCTTTTATGTAATACCATACGATGAACCTCGCAACCAAATCAAGTTAACAGCTAAAAATCGTGACCAGAAACGCCTGTGGACACAACACATTAAGAGTGTCATACTCGAAAAGTTCGATAACATTCCATTACGCGCCAAGGAGTTGGTCTACCAATTGGGCGATGAAGAAGGTATGTCGCCACTCTGCTTAAAACATTCAGTCTGCATCTTCCGTCACGGAAGTATAGCATTATAGTTTGTTTTTTTTTTTTTTTGCTCTCTAAGTTGCAGTTTTTTATACACACTTGCTTAGTTGCTTAAAAAAGAAATATTTTTGGGTGATCCACGTGTTTTCAGTTTGAAACTATCCAAAGGGAAATGTGGCATTTGTAATGGAAGTACCCTAGATAAGATTGTATAACAAATTTATCGAATCGCGAGAAGCTATATTAACCGATTGATATCTCATCAGCGCAGTAGTTGTCTTTTACGTTTAACTTGAGCGATATGATAGCTCACTTCTTGAGGACTTTTAATATTTTCTCATCTACCTTGCATTTCCTCAGCATTTACTGGTGGTATGCATATAAAGTCGTCGATAAGTCGATAGATTTTCAATAGTCGATAGTCATTTGCATCAACAAGAAAACTGGGGGATGAAGATAAATATTGTACTTATTACGATTTGATTATGGTGAATGATTATCGTCATAGAAGTATTAAACTCCCTTTCATTGGAAAAGAAAACACAAGAAATTGAATCTAGAGCGAAGTCAACATGAATTTAAGGGTTGATACGTCAGCTCCTCAAGCTTCTAGAAAAACAAGAAATGGAGGCAAAGTTGATTATTGGAAATGATGTTCAAAATCTTTAAAACCACAATTGAATGATGAATAAGTCGGAATCACAAAGGAATAAAAATATTCTAAGAGAGACAAGTGGTACAATTCCAAGAGAGGTTTCTCTGAGTGGACTGTAATTTGATTGTTTGCTCTCAGAAATGTTAAATTGGTTTGGAAGAAAAAGGGAAGACATCAATAGGCAAGTTTCAGTCAACAAATTATTATTCGATTAAGGATGGCAACAGCTTGCCAAGTTCAAAGATAAAGCACAAGTAAAATTACCCAAAGGCGTTAGATCGACATTATCTTGTAGTACATACAACAATAAAATTTTTATTTATTTTGGAAAGGAACAAATTCCTGCGATATATTGAGTGAACGCTTTAGGGATTCCGCTCTTTAAGTATTTAAATCGATAACAATAATTCACAATTCAAATAATTTCACGTCATTCAATATTAATTCATTAGGAAAGTATAATTCAAATTATTCAAATCAAAGATTTCATGTCCTTAAAATACGAATGCAAATTTTCTTAGCGTAGAAGATGCATTTCTCTAATATAATAATATAATATTTTTCCTTGTCTAAAAGACGATAAACTTTTCAATGAAGTCGTGTTGTCCTTATAATTTAGTGATTTGACTTAAAAATGGGTATCATAACATGAAAGAAAAATTTTTTGGGCTACGGTCAACTTGACTTTAATAATTCAGAAAAATTCTTTAAAATTAATGAAATTGCCTTTAAATTTGTTGTCTCTTTGCATCTTGACTACATAGCAAAAAAACGTTCAAAAATAGAATATGTTTTTCAACACTTTATTTTAAAGACGTTTTTTACTTGAAACACAGCATAATTTCTACTGGAAGTCGTGTCTGAATTTGGAAAATAAAATTGTCGTTAACTCGTTTTTAAAGGACTTTGATGGCGAATGAAGAAAAAAAAAACGAAAAATTAAAATTTGTTTCCTAGAGTCAAGTACACAAAACCCAAATGTAAAAGAGAATTGTGTCTTCAAAGTATCCTCACTTGTATTCTCTGCTTCTTTGGCTCTGAATCAATACCAAAATTGTTAAAGTAAAGACAAAATCTTTGGAACCGGGCATGCTTTTGTTTTCAGTGTACTAATATTAAAAATTGGAGAACGGAGTTCAACATAAGTATTTTCGATATTATTTGTGAGTGCAGGGCAGAGTATAGGTTATATAAGTTTCAATAGTGTAGTATAAATTTATATCCTACAGTTCGCGTTTGGAACCATTTTTCATTAAAATAACTTTCGACAAAGATCCCAAGGAGTATGATCTGAGATATGTTTTTTCTCATTTCGTTTCACTTTTTGTTAATGTATTAAAATTGTAGATAAAATTCATATGATGCAAAACTTACTAACACAGTCATCCAACAAAGGCAAACAAAATCACCAAAAAAGGAAAGGTGAAGGGTATTGGTTAAAAGAGGACGTCTGCCTAAGAAATATTAACAACTTTATTATATTATTTTAACACACGCTGATTTTCTTCTTTTTTAATTTTAGTGAAGTAGAAAAATACAAAACAAAATTTTGTAAAATGCCGATATTGGTGAATCAAGTATTTTACATAGTCATACACAAAAATTAAAAACAATAAAAACTCGAAATAATTTAAACTGACAACAAACACCTTAGGGGTTAGTACTGCCAGTCTTAATACTTCTCAAAGCAAACTACACCTCACGCACCATTCTGTAGTCATTGCACGAGCCTTGGCATTTCTTACGAGATGCAAGGGTTCTGCACCACAAAAGCATGGGTTGTAGGCACATTTCTTTCACGAAACACACATTAAAATAACATTGGCTTTTTAATCTCTATTCTATTCTTGAATATGAATTCCTAATAAAATCCATTCTTTTTGCAGATCGTTCCACTGACAAGAGTCCTTGGAAATGGGGCTTACACACCACTACCAAACCAATATATTTGGAACGCCGCAACCAATTTCGTCATAGCGAAATGCGTAATCGTTCCAAGGTGAAGAGGAAAACCATTACTAATGGCTCTTCCATTGAAGTCTTCAATGAGACAGCGAATAAAGAGGCGCATAATTTAGTAAAGTTAATTTCCAAAAGTGCCGAAAGCATCAACGATCAGTCCACCGGAATAGAGGAGGGTGAAGATGTGGTGGTATTGTTACGTGAAGAAAAATGTGAAAATGGTAAATGCCAAAAAGGTGACAAATGCACCTGTCCCCAAATAAACACCAAAGAGGGGGAGACACGATCCAAGTCGGTTAGACAAATCAGCAAGTCATTCCGATTTGGAAGTGGCAAGCCTTTGAAGGAGCGCAGTAAGTCTGTGCCACGCATAAGCCTTCCGTTTGGCACCTTGGATAAAATTGCTCAGGATGATGCCAATGAAAAAATATCCAATTATCCTGCCGATAGTGAGCCACTCAACTCCAAGACCTTGCCCAAACGCATGTCTTCCACTTTGAAGAAACAAAAGTCCAAATCTAAAGAGACTTCAACATTCTATATGGCTTTAAATGAATTCGAGGGTTCAAGCAATACGGTTTTAAAAATCACCGAATCTTCGGAGAATATATTAAGCCAAAGCAAATATGAAGAGGATGAAATATCCAAAGATCCCTCCGACAAACAACAATTGCCTGATGTGATACAAAGAACGGAAGATGCTACCAATGGAGAACGAGAGAGGCCCCATACCTTAGCTGTGACATCATCTGAAAAGGCAAAGCCCGATGCTCAAATTGTACTAGACCTTCTAAAGAATAGCAAAGAATTCGATAAGCATTGCTCCAAACTCCAAAAGAAACGGTCGTTTGACAAAAACATGACGTCACCAAAAATTACCGAAACCAAATGGCCTAAGGAGGGTATGTTAGAAATGCCTCCAAGACCTCCTTCCAGATCACCACCTCCTTTGGATACCGACCAACTAGAATGTATAGAGCTCAAGACACATGATGGCCAACCTCAGGAGGAGCCTATCTATGAGACCCTGCTGAGGAACGTTCATGCCCCCTATAAATTCTCTCCCATCTTGACCAGATCGAAATCTGGGCAATACAATGGCAACAACAACCAATCGAAGGAGTCTCCAAAGAAGTCGCCACCACCAAGACCAGAATCAGATTATGTAACATTAGTCTACAGTGCAGATGGTGTTCTCAAACAGGTTGATGATGAAGATGTGCCACGATCTCCAAAAAAGGACCAAGACTCAAGTGTTGCAACATCACCATCCTCTTCTTCGTCATCTACAGTAACTTTGAAAAGGGAAAGTATGGATTCACAAAACCCTCCAGACCATCATCATCTCGTGCTGGACATGCCTCAACAAATGAGCGCTAGTTTCCATGGTATGTCGGATCTCAATCAAATAAGATCGCATAACCCCAAAAGTATTCTCAAGCGACTTTGGAGTCATTCTTCTCTAACAGTACAGGAACAGCAATCAACCCAATCACAAGGTTCCTTATGTCGTTCCATTAACAACCTGGAAAGACGAGGATCCTCGGATTTCGAAAAAGAGCGGCATTCCGTTTTACATTTGCAAGGCAGTGAGACTATAGGTGAACGCATGGCACATGTGGATTATGCCGATCCTAGAACTTTATTTTCAGTTTGCAAGTATGACCAAAACAAACAGGTACAACGAGACTCTGTCTTCTCTCTCACATCCTCCAACGATAGCGTATGTGATTCAAATCCAGTAAATCAAAAACATACTACCCGCAAAGAAAGCTTTGCCTACGAAGATAGCCTGGAGGCTTGTTTGGAGAATGATTTTAGAGATTCGGCTGTCTACAGTGATGACAATGATCGTAGAAATGATTATAGTCTTACACTCTCACTAAGATCTTCGCAAAATCCTCCCCTTATGCCAAAACCAGTGATTGTTCCACCCTCACCTTTGGACAAAGTACCACTAAAGCGTTCAACTTCATCAAACAAGGATTTGCCACAGTCTCCAGCAGCTTCTCGAGCACCTGGTGTAATTATGTGTCCCCCACACATGAGTTCATCAAGTGCCCAAAGTTGGGTGCTACAGCAAATCAATAATTTTGGCAAAAAAATGCAAGAATCCTCACTCATAGAGTAGTGTTGCTATATCAGAACGAAAAACAGCAAATAAACACAAACAACACTTCTATTTAAATCATCCAACAACAAATATGCAATTAAAAATGAATAGTTGTAAGTGTTATATTAGCATCCATTTAACGATAGCAGAAATCATTATCCAAAGACTAGGGCTTTGATCGAAAGACCAATTGCTTTTAGGGTAGATGTAGCCATTTTTGTTAAACAATTAGCATAGCATATATTTAGGCGCTTTGTTCAATGCAGCATTTACATGAGCCTAATGGCCATATGCTCGCATATGTATATGTTTATATG
The DNA here is from genome assembly GCF_050003625.1 of Haematobia irritans. Taxonomy (NCBI): domain Eukaryota; kingdom Metazoa; phylum Arthropoda; class Insecta; order Diptera; family Muscidae; genus Haematobia; species Haematobia irritans. The sequence goes on along the minus strand of NC_134401.1, from coordinate 173,480,900 downwards.
TACGTTAAGTATTAAATAATTGTAGCAAGTTGCATTATTACATTTTAATTGTATATGCAAATTAATTTATTACATTCTTTTTTAACAGCATTAGCAATGCAAATCATTGTAATTATAATAAAATTGTTTTTATTACAACATTTAGCCAATTTTGTAAAGCAAATCTAAAACTAAAAATTTAATAATGAGTCGTCAAATACACGAGCATATGTAAATAACCTTAATCAAATTGTGTTTTATATTTAAAAGTAAAAGCTGTTATATGACACATATGAAGGTTTGACCAAATGAAAGTTGTTTTTTTTTTTTTAATTACTTTTTTACGATTTTGTGACTATTGAGAAAAATAAGAAGATTTTTTAATCGTGCTTCATTAAAATTTCCCTGAAAATGAAAATGTACATTGCAGAAATATTGGTCCTAACCAGATAGGCATCAATACATATCATCCAAACGCTAATTGAATTATCTGAGGGGAAGCTTATGCCAATGTTGCACATTTTTGGTCATGTCCTGGAAAAACAAGCACTCGGTTTTCGGTTAGTCCGTCACGGCTTGATGCGGTACGAAAAAAAAACAAGCGTACATACTACTGTGTGGTACCACAGTGTTCTAAATTACCAGTTATTATAGTGGACTCCTGCAAACTTTTTTTGTTTCTTTTTAAAATTTCCTTGGAGTCGGCGTTTGAAAATCACATTCTGTGAACTAAACCCTTTGATTCGAATTTCTTCAACAACGCAAAGTTTTGCCCTAGCATAAAAGCCATATTTAAGACTTTTGTGGAGTGATGAAAACATCTGAATGATACTTGAACATTGAACACTGAGTCGACGAAACAAATCAATCAAATGATATGAAATAAAAGTCATTCTACTATCAAGAAAGTGCACAATTATGAATTCATACGAAACAAAAAGAAACGAGATCTGAAGAAATCACAAAGCCTTATAATCATGACACTGGCTAGTTGTGAATTTGCCTGCAGACATAATTTTGTTATGACTTTGTCCATCCGCACACGGTAGTAAAGTAGCACAGACCCCCCTAAGCGGAGACTGTCACTGAACAATGGTAAACAATAAATGAACGAATGGACAACTCGTTGTATCATATGACTTTGCTTTAGGTGAAAGCAAATCTCCCAATACTCTATTAGATGACCAATTTTAATGGTGAATGTTTGCATACTCCTAAAGGAGCAGTTGTGTCGAAATTCCTCTTTGTAAATGAGCTATGGTTTTCGATGTAATTTTGTAAACGTTTTAGGAGGCTGTCATAAGGCTCTGATGTCTTGGAACTAAAAATAGAGTCGAATTGATGGAGTGGAAAATGGTAGTTTTTCACCAAAACTTAATATTTATTAAGTAATGCTTCCCAGTCACAATATCATCTTATTGTGAATGATTAAAGGTATTACAGTAAGCGGCGTAGAGTGAAATATATTTTTCCATAAGTAAACAATACAAACAACTATTTGTCACTAGTTTTACGCACTGAACTTTTATGTGATGTGATTTTATTAATACATCCCCTACAAAAAATGGATCAAGTCCAGGACCAGTACTGGACAAGTCCTTTATAATTATGGATCTATCCCAGTTCTTATCAAAACGCATGGAAAGGATATAACTTTGATTCATTCCAAAGTGTTAGGATATTTTAGTTGAACAGGTCCCTCTGAACCCGTCTTTGGCAAAGATCATATTGAAGGTTTACGTTTTTAGCACATTGGTACCCATTCACAATGATAGTTTTTCGTCACCAGCAAGGAAAATTTTGCTATAACTTTTGCAAATATACACGCAAAAATCGTATACCCACCAGGAAGGAAAATTTTTGTTAATTTTAAAAAGTTTTAACTAAACTATATTACAAACGAAGATGTCACGCGGATTTCACAAAAATAAGTAAATATTTTTCGACAAATTCATGAAAATTTGTTTATTAATTATACCCTGCGCCACACTGTGGAACAGGGTATTATAAGTTAGTGCATATGTTTGTAACACCCAGAAGGAGACGAGATAGACACATGGTGTCTTTGGCAATAATGCTCAGGGTGGGTCCGTGAGTCGATATAACCATGTCCGTCTGTCCGTCCGTCCGCCCGTCCGGCTGTCTGTGAACACATTTTTGTGATCAAAATTTAGGTCGCAATTTACGTCCAATCGCCTTCAAATTTGGCACATGTTCCTAATTTGGGTCTGAATAGAACCCTACTGATTTTGGAAGAAATCGGTTCAGATTTAGATATAGCTCCCATATATATCTTTCGCCCGATATGCACTAATATGGACCCAGCAGCCAGCGTTTTATACCGATTTGCTTGAAATTTTGTACAAACATAACAGTTAGTCTATAGTCAAGTGTGCAAAATTTGATTGAAATCGGTTCAGATTTAGACCGATATGGACTAATATGGTCCTAAATGCCAGAGTTTTGGCCCAATTTGGTTGAATTTTGCACAGAAAGTAGATTTAGTATTGTAGCTATGCGTGCCAAATTTGGTTGAAATCGATTCAGATTTAGATATAGCTCCCATATATATCTTTCGCCCGATATGCACTTATATGGACCCAGAAGCCAGAGTTTTATCCCGATTAGCTAGAAATTTTGCATAAGGAGCACAATTGGTAGTATAGTCATGTGTGCCAAATTTGATTGAAATCGGTTCAGATTTAGATATAGCTTCCATATACATTTTTCGCCCGATATGGACTTATATGGCCCCAGAAGCCAGAGTTTTGGTCCAATTTGGTTAAAATTTTGCACTAGGAGTACAATTAGTAATACAGTCATGTGTGCCAAATTTGATTGAAATCGGTTCAGATTTAGATATAGCTCCCATATGTATGTTTTTCTGATTTCGACAAAAATGGTCAAAATACCAACATTTTCCTTGTTAAATCGCCACTGCTTAGTCGAAAAGTTGTAAAAATGACTCCAATTTTTCCTAAGCTTCTAATACATATATATCGAGCGATAAATCATAAATAAACTTTTGCGAAGTTTCCTTAATATTGCTTTAGATTTAAATGTTTCCCATATTTTTTTTATTTTTTACTAAAATTGTGTCCCACCCTAATGCATTAGCCAATTTAAATTTTGAGTCTATAGATTTTGTAAAAGTCTATCAAATTCTGTCCAAATCGAGTGATATTTAAATGTATGTATTTGGGACAAACCTTTATATATAAAGGGTGATTTGTTAAGAGCTTGATAACTTTTTTTTAAAAAAAAACGCATACAATTTGCAAAATCTCATCGGTTCTTTATTTGAAACGTTAGATTGGTCCATGACATTTACTTTTTGAAGATAATTTCATTTAAATGTTGACCGCGGCTGCGTCTTAGGTGGTCCATTCGGAAAGTCCAATTTTGGGCAACTTTTTCGAGCATTTCGGCCGGAATAGCCCGAATTTCTTCGGAAATGTTGTCTTCCAAAGCTGGAATAGTTGCTGGCTTATTTCTGTAGACTTTAGACTTGACGTAGCCCCACAAAAAATAGTCTAAAGGCGTCAAATCGCATGATCTTGGTGGCCAACTTACCGGTCCATTTCTTGAGATGAATTGTTCTCCGAAGTTTTCCCTCAAAATGGCCATAGAATCGCGAGCTGTGTGGCATGTAGCGCCATCTTGTTGAAACCACATGTCAACCAAGTTCAGTTCTTCCATTTTTGGCAACAAAAAGTTTGTTAGCATCGAACGATAGCGATCGCCATTCACCGTAACGTTGCGTCCAACAGCATCTTTGAAAAAATACGGTCCAATGATTCCACCAGCGTACAAACCACACCAAACAGTGCATTTTTCGGGATGCATGGGCAGTTCTTGAACGGCTTCTGGTTGCTCTTCACTCCAAATGCGGCAATTTTGCTTATTTACGTAGCCATTCAACCTGAAATGAGCCTCATCGCTGAACAAAATTTGTCGATAAAAAAGCGGATTTTCTGCCAACTTTTCTAGGGCCCATTCACTGAAAATTCGACGTTGTGGCAGATCGTAAGTCTATTCATGATGAAATGTCAAAGCATACTGAGCATCTTTCTCTTTGACACCATGTCTGAAATCCCACGTGATCTGTCAAATACTAATGCATGAAAATCCTAACCTCAAAAGAATCACCCTTTAGCACCCAACACATTTGACGGATGTGATATGGTATCGAAAATTTAGATCTACAAAGTGGTGCAGGGTATAATATAGTAGGCCCCGCCCGACTTTAGAATTTTCTCACTTGTTTTTTACTAAAATTGTGTTCCACCCTAGTGCATTAGCCAACTTAAATTTTGAGTCTATAGATTTTGTAAAAGTCTATCAAATTCTGTCCAAATCGAGTGATATTTAAATGTATGTATTTGGGACAAACCTTTATATATAGCACCCAACACATTTGACGGATGTGATATGGTATCGAAAATTTAGATCTACAAAGTGGTGCAGGGTACAATATAGTCGGCCCCGCCCGACTTTAGACTTTCCTTACTTGTTTTCACTTGTTAAAGATTCGAATTTCGAAAAAAATGGAGTTCAATATTGCAAAAATGTGTTTAGTACCATACAAGTTGGTAATGGGCGCATTATTATTATTTTTATGCTTCATTTGTGTATAAGTTTTTCTACTTTTTTAGTTTATCATTATTAAAGTCAAGAACATTTTCCTTAAATGTACAGATTCCATGAACTAAATTATAATAAAATCACCTTTAGTGCTATATAGGGTTCACTTTTTTGAGTGTACATAATTATATAGTACATATTTACAATTGTATTCCAATAAAATTAAATTTTTACTTAAAATTTTCTCGTCTCGAGTAAGGTTATGGTTACACTAGGCAAATATTTGACCAAAACGAGTGTCAAACATTTTTCCAGAACCATTTTCCAATGTCTGGATACCGTTTGGATAATCCTACCATGATGTAACATATCCTATATGAGCTAAAAAAAGTTTGCTGATGTGGTTGAGGCGACGAATTCTTTTTTGATTTCTGTGATATAATCTAGATTCTAAATGAATAGACTTCTTTAAATTATACTAATGAATATTTTTTCTCACCATACATAATATTACACACACATAAGAGAAAACATCTTTACGTAAAATGTAAAATTTTAAATTACGTCCCATCAACACACTCACGTTTTAGCTCTTATGTATACTCTTAGAGCTTTTGTTTTAAATAACAAACTATGAGGATTAGCAGCCATATATACATGCACACATATTGCAAACCTTATGTCGTGTAAATGCTGACCATTATTTGTTACAGAGAGTATTCCTCCTAATATTGCACTTCCTAGATTGAATGATGTACGATAAACAACTCGCGTCCAAAATGCGAAAACTTGCATGTTTGAATATTTTGTTTTATAATTTTTGTGGATATTCCACATCTCAAAGCTGCTACAAAACGCTTATAGTTCCTGTTGATTTTAGACAAAAACAAAGAGATTCCTCTTGAAAGCAATTGAAAATCGCGTGTATTCAGTGGGTAGGCATGCAAAGATGTTTGTTGACTCAATAAATTTGCAATTTTTGAGCATTTCTCATATTAGCGATAATTGGTGAACACATTAAAAGTCCCGAATACTTGAATGGATAATTAACAATAATAATTTTTATATTTTAATGGGGACATCTTCCAAAAGAATGACCGACGCGTCGTATTGAAGTTATCGGATAGATTTTTGAGCAAATAACCCATTTGCATTTGTCCATTATTAAAAAAAGACATTTTTGAGTTGCTCGGAAAATTGAATCCGTTTTTTATAATTTAAATTCCTTCTTATCAAGGAATGCAAGATATTTTCCTGAAACTAATGGCATTAAATCGAAGATTTTGGGAATCAGGACCTTTTTAAGCATGTGGACGTACCACCATACGCACAGAAAAACCATATTTGGACATGGTTGCCGCATTCATTTAATGCTTATCTAGAGCATGTAATTGCCGCGACAACCATGTATTTTGTCTTTGTAAAAATAGTTTTCGAGCGGAGAAAAATGTATGGTGGCAATAGGCATTTGAATGGTTCTCAAATACCACATACATGTTCTATCATTTAAATGATAGAATTTGTGACCATTAAATGGTCGGGAAAATCATGTACCTGACCATTCAATTTTTTGACCTTTTTACAGGGAAAAAGGTATTTTTATAGGTTAAGTATAGACATGTCTAGAACCTTTACATGGCCATAAAGACCATGTACATTATTTTCGTGACCATTTAATTTTTTGCAGTAAAAATAATTTTATAAAAACATTGAAAAGGTACACACGATTTTCATTTTGCGCATCAGTCGTGTGTTGATTGTTTCTTGGAATGGACGGAGAATACGGATTTACTGTGTTTTGTGTTAATTTATTTATTCAGAAGTGGCACGTGGTTTTATATGAACACAAAAAAGGAAAGTGTAATTGACAAAATGTACCTGTTTTTTTCTGAATTTTGATATATCATTTATTTTTATTAGCAGTTACATGATGTCTGCGTTGGTACATTTGATGGGCACGATGTAAATATGGAATGATTACTTATTGCTGAAATTGAACCGAAATAGAGTGTGTAAAAATATGTGATGTTTGATTGCACGACATTATAAACACAAATAAACAAGGAATTAGTTTATAAATAAATAAAGTTAATTTTGTGTTTTCTTTTCTCAAGTGGCGTCCTTTTGTCGATGGTGAAAAAAGTTTTTTCATAAAGATCAAAACATTTTAGGTTGTGACCATGTTCTTTTAACTAGAAGAAAAACATTTTTAATGAATACCATAACATTTTAAATCGTGACCTTTGTCTTTTCATTCAAACAAAATTCTTTTTTATCAATATAATAACATTTTAGATGAGGACAATTATATTTTACTTAGAACCATGTTCACTGAGCCAACATGGTTGCAGGTGAAAATGTTACATGATCGCCGCAAAAATAACTCCTATCATATTATTTTGCTCTTCAAATACGATTGTGACAATCATGTTTCTTCTCTGCGCGTGGAAGGAATTGGTTCAGATATAGATGTATCTCCCATATATATGTATCTTCCGCCCGATGTGCACTTATAAGACTCCAGAAGCCAAACCTTTACCCTGATTTGCTTTAAATTTTGTACAATTGATAGTGTCGTAAAGTTTGCCAAATATATCTTTCGCCCGATTCTACTCAAATGACCACAAATGCCCAGGTGTAATCTGATACACTTTGCACAGGGAGTAGAATTAACATTCATGCACGCCAAATTTGGTTGAAAACGGTTCAGATTTAGATATAGAGCTTCCATATATAACTATCGCCCGATTTACACTCATATGACCGCAGAGGCCAGAGTATCACTAAAAATTTGCATCTTCTGCAGATTTTGTAGGAGTTTTACAAAATTTTGCTCAAATCGGTTTGGATTTAAATATATGTATATGGGAACAAACCCCTTTTTATATGGCACCCAATAAATTTGAAATATTTGAGATGGTATCGAAAATGTAGATCTGCTGATGCACAGTATAAAATAGTAGGGCCCGTCCGACTTTAAACTTTCCTTACTTGTTTGTTTTTTATTAACCCTCTATTGCCCCAATTTTTTGCCAGCTGATTAAATTTTCAATGTTAACGACACAAAAGCAAGAGAACTAAGCAATTTATACGGTAAAATTCAGCATATGCTGCAAAGCCTCTTCGATAGTTTCAAATAAGTTTTCTTTTTAGTTTGCCAATGGGAGCCACCGTAGTGCAATGGTGGCCTTGCATACACAAGGTCGTGGGTTCAATTCCTGCTACGACCGAACACCAAAAAGTTTTTCAGCGGTGAATTATCCCACCTCAGTAATGCTGGTGACATTTCTGAGGGTTTCAAAGCTTCTCTAAATGGTTTCACTGGAATGTGGAACGCCGTTCGGAGTCGGCTATAAAAAGGAGGTCCCTTGTCATTGAGCTTAACATGGAATCGGGCAGCACTCAGTGATAAGAGAATGAATTATTAAATGAAGCCCGCCTTTGGGCTTTAGAGGGTTAACTTCATTAAAAATCGTTTACTTCGATATAATTTGAATATTTAAAACTGTCATCTGTTCGTGTAAAGTTTTGTTACTACATCTCAAACTATCGTGGACAATACCAGTAAAAAAATTCCATAATAAGCAAATGTCAATTACATCTACACGTTTAGTTTATAATAATCCTCCCTGTCTCCTTATTCGTGAGAAATTAAAAAAAAACATGAACAGAAAATAAACTAAATACATCTAACAATTGACATTTAACATTTTAATTTGATTTATATACTTTCGAGTTAATTTGTTAATTTCTACACTTTCGAGTTTTTATAAACAAAAAATTCTTTAATAATAAATATCATAATTAAATCAAAATTTAATAAATATTTAATTTTTTTTAATCTTACTAATTATTTACCGTTTTGTTTTATTATTACTAAAGTTTTTTTTTTGACATAAACCAAGTCAAGTTTAATCATCAACCGAAAGTTGTAAAATCCAACACCATAAAAAATTAAAAAATAAAAAAACGAAACAAAAGTGATTTCCATAACAGACGGTCGACAACTTTATAATGTGCTAATCCATTCCATTAAATCGAATTTGTGTTTGGGCTATGATGGTTTTGTTTTCTTCTGCGCATATTAAACTCTTTGGCAATATAGCCATCGCTGTCGCCACCTCAAGGTCATATTCAAATTGATACGATTTACTAATCAATCTTACTTAACTGTAGTATGTGTACTATGATAATTCAAAATTCAAATGAATTGGATAGAAATCCGTTAGGGTCCATACTTCTCATTACCAAACTTTATTCGAAGAAGAAATATTTTTTCAATAATTCCGAGAATTTTTAACTAAAGACTTGTGGTAAATTCATGTTTCACAAACCAAACTAATATTGCAAATGCAAAATAAGAACTAAAATGGGGAAATTTTCGTTAAAGTAAACAAACACATTTTTGAGTTAAAGAAATCGTCCTTAAATTAACTGAAATAACATATTGAATCTTTAGATTTAAGATAAAAACGCTTCAAATATAGGCTAAGACTTATTTTGAGGATTTAGCATCTTTGGTTTAAAGTTTTTTTGGAATTAAGAAAATATTTTTTTACTTCGAAATATCCGTCATAATTTTTTAGCTCCTAGATTTAAAGCCATATAGATCGCAAAAAAATGTCCTTATTTTAAAGAACCCGCATCTTTGGCTAGGAATCAATACCAAAATCCTTAAAGGAAGGTCAAAATCTTTGAATCCAAGTAAACTTTTTTTTGAGTGTAGCAAGCTAGCCGTTGAACCAAAGTTGGTCCTAATATATATTTTTCTTTCTACAGACTATTGAGTTGTTTGAGATTTTCTACTTCAGTGCCAAGGATAAGGTCATGGCTGGATTTCAAATATGCACAAAAACAAAACACCAAACTAATTAATGTAATACCTCATTCACATTACACTTCTAAAATCCACTTTAACTAGATTTCAACTGTCATTTGCTTTATAAAAAATGGATTTCAAATCTACTTTTAGTAGATTTCGAGCCTAATGTGAATGGGGTATAAAAGATTCAATTTAATGTAGAATATCTTCATTGCTTTGTACTACCATCCTAACTGTCATTGACATTAGCATTGGGAGAACAAATCCACGAAATAATTAAAATGGACATATAAATAAAGCCATAGCGAAATGCTATGAGTCAGGGCTTATAAAACTACAAGATCAACTCTCATTAGCAGTTGAAGTGACCGTGATTTCTAGTCTTACGCATAACCAGCGAGTCAAATACAACGATGGGGGTTTTACCATACACATCTCTAGGCATTGATAGAGGAGACGTTAATTACGAGTACAATGGTGGCTGTTTCAATTTTGACAATTTCGAAGGTTTTTTTTTTGTGTTGAAGACAAGAAGACTTCATTGAATTGAGACATAGCACATCATTGAATTCACATATAGACAATATCCGATCAGCAAAGTCTCGTAATACATGTACCAGTCTCCGTCCATCTTTATGACGGAGTTATATGGGATACCCAAAAAATCTTCTTAACCCTGTCAGAGTTCATGTAATATCCGCATATTGAAAGCTCCGCTGGAGAAGGAAAATATGTAGGCTTAATTTATCAAATCCAAAAGCTTAAGGATTAAAAGTAAAAACCATAATATAACATATGCCATACATTGAAAGAAAAATACGGTCAATGAAAGTTAAATAAATTTGTGTATGTATATATTTACGCCAACAAGAGGTCACAAAATGTTAAACATGGTCTCTCACACTGACTTTCATAAACTCTAGTTAAATATAGGCATTAAAAAATGTTTAAAAGTTGCCTAGGTCCAAAAGTCCAAAAACGAAGTTGGTTCGACAAGTCCTTAGCCTCACAATCTAAGGCAAGAGTATCGCAAATTTTTACAGTGTAAGTGTTGGGCTAATACCTTTACGGTATGTTTGCTTATAATCATAACTGAATTTTATTTTCGATTCTTGTTATAAATTTTCAAGTTATACTCTTCGTAATCTTTTGGATTACAAAGGGTATACTCTGCGATATACATCCACAAATAATAACTATTGTTACCATAAATAAAACTGCCATTGCCGCATCTATTACCGCTACTGTGAGACCATGGATCGATGCAATCGCTCAGATGACATGAATAGACACAGTCAGCCCGCATGCCAAAAGTCAATAGTATCCAAGTATTGACCATTGATGAATGCTGCCCTGTGCTACACGGTGGGTCTCGGTTGAATGAATCTCAAATTCAAATGCTTCCAATATAATCTTAATTACCACATTTGACCAATGTGATGACCGTGGCGACATTATGCATCCCCATCGAAGTCGGCGGCGGTATTACTGTAATTATGGCCACCAATAGTAGTAGCTTGTCTCTTTTTCGGGAAATTAGGCAATTTTTGGCTTTTGTTGTTAACAGCACAAAACAAAATATATAAACATGGCTTGAACACAACGGCCCTCACACACAATACAATAGCAAACAATTGAACCTTAATCAGTGTTGCCAGTAACGAAGAGTATTCACATTTCAAATAGATACAAAAAACAAATATTTTTGATACTGCATTAAACACAGATATCGGTATATTAAGAAAAGAAAAATTATTCCATTTTAAGGGATTTGAATAAATAAAATAAAATAAAATTTAACTTTGTATTTATTGAATATTTTCATAAAGGGGATGTTTTCGAACTTTTTTACCTATTTTCTGAAATTTGTAATTTTTTATACAACAAGATAAAAAAACACAAGCTCCTCCAAATATTTCAATTGCATTTAATTATTCGAATATTCGAATTTAATAATACTTTCAAATGTGCCGAATACCAACAATTTCTTAGAGGCATTGTTTAAGTTCTCATATCTAGATTTTATATATTTTGTACTTCTATATATTACCGTGTGGTCTGTTTTTTTTTTTTTGAATTCAGTCATATTTTTATATTTAATTTTCAACATGGCAACTCTTATTGAATTGAAGGAAGGTACAACCCGCGATTACCTGCAGTCAACGACTTTACAAAATGACATTGTAAATTTCAGTATGTTATTCATATATAGAAGAGTACCCAAAATCATGTAAATGGCAGAGTACAATAAAAAGTTGTCCTACATTCGTACTAAATTTTGAAGATTTACTATTTAAGTTTATTTACAAGCTAGCAGAGGAGGAATAATAAATTAATATATACTCTATAAGAAACTGAATCAAATCAAAGATAGATCAACATATATACGCTTTTGCATAAATCCTTCATAGAATTTGCACAGGAAGCTTATTAGCTACTTAACCTATATACAAGAGCCCTTTATTTGTCTTATATAGCCGTGTGAGCAGGGTATAATTAAATAATATGCATGCAAATTTTTCTATTTTTTTCGAGCCGCCATGGTGCAATGGATAGCATGCAAGCATTGCGAACAAAGGGTTCTGGGTTCGATCCCCGTTTCGACTAGAAGTGTGCACGTGAGTAATATTTTACTGATGCTCACGCACCCTTACGACGGAAAAATCTTACTGACGCGCGATATTTTTTGGTAGGACTAACACTCCCGCACACTCACGAAAAGAACATTTCACACTCACGCTCACGCATACTACACGATTAGAAATGTCGTGACTCACGAATAATTTTATGAGTAATTTAACTGAGGGACCGAACTGAAAACATGAAAATGATTAAACTCTTAACATCCTAGATGTCACTAAAATTGTATATGAATTCAACTTGTAAACGTTTTATGTTCGCATACTCATGCTGCTGCCATCAGCATGACTCACGTGAGTCAATCGTTTCATGAGCACACCTCTAGTTTCGAGCGAACATCAAGAAGATTTGCATCGGTAAATTATCCCTTCTCAAAGTGGTTTGATCGTAAGGGAATTCATTGCGGCGATTGATATTTGTAAACTTAGACCTCGCCGACTTCTTCGCTGAACTAATATTTGTGACCAGCGAGTGATATTTGTAAATGTAGGAATAATAGAAGAACTAGTTCAAGGATAAATCAGAAGTGCGTGGGTCTCTGGCCTATTGACCGAGCTGTTATGGTAAAAGATGTCATGCAGATAAAACCTTGTTCATCCCAGAAGGTATGTTCGCTAGGACTGGAGTATACCAGTGGATCGAACTGAATTTATCATATACATCAAACCCTCGGATTGCACTTAAAAAAGCGTCAATTCAGTAAATTCAGTATCACATCATGTCCTATTTACGTTATAAAAATGAAATATTGTGTACGACTGCTCTCAACTTGATTGTGATTCCTAAAAGCTACTTGAAACCCCTACCCTAACTGATTGGACTGAATTTAATTTTCTGCTTCTTTATAATTTCTCATTGGCCGACAAGAAATGGTTGAAAACACCGCCAATATTCATCATACATATTCCAAGCAAAAAAAAAATTATATAATGTATAACAGTTTTCCTTTCTTAACATACAACGTCACGGATAAGACACAAAATCACTTAAAAATTAAATAAATTAGAAACACTCAATTACCAATTTTCCACAAACCGCCATTGTACAAGGGAAAATTTGTTGCCGTTATCCCACTACCTTGGAAATTTAGCAACGCTCATGCCACTTGAGTATTGCCTCATCGTTACGTCGTCGACGTTGGTAAACGGCAGCACCAGCTGTTATGAACGCACTATCATTGTATCAGGATCATTAAAGAGATAGGATAGGAATATCGATTTTCGCACATTCTTCGCAACTCAGTAGTCAGTAGAGGAGACCAAATCAAAATACATTTTGAAAAAAAAAACCAAAAAAAAAAACAAAATGAAAAATATTAAAGCTTTTTTGCTGCAAAACCACAAAGCGATGTTAACTTAAATGAAATACTCCAACTATAAACGCTGCCTTAGTCTGCAGCAGCGAAACAAACTTAAGTGCCTCAGTGGCAAACAATAACAAAAACACTTGGAGACAGCTGTTTGGTTTGCACTGCTTATTTCTCCATTTCGTTGGAGCACTGTTATGGTGCTCACAATGCGCATGCGCGTCAGACTTCTTTGAGACTCGACTCAAGAAGGTCGTTTCAATTCGTGTGAACGCTTAACAGCAATCCGACCAACGTATTTTTGGGACTTTTAAATTTCGTCTCTCACATCAGAGCTGAGTATACGGAACGGGCATCACCTTCATTACCAATCTGGTCGTAGTCGTCGTCGTAATTATTGTTTACCTGTGCTCGTCGGCGATTCGTTTTGATTCGATTAATTATTGATTAAACGTTGTTGGATCTAAACACGGCACGCGCAACGGTCTTGATTTGCGGAAAAATTATAATCGTCTCATTTTAGTGGCAAAAAATTAGTGTAAGTGAAGAGGCCCCCCTAAGGGAGTCATGTGATATGCAAAAACAAAAATTAAAAAACCTATCGAAAATATCAAATGGAAAAATAAACAAACAAAAATTGTGTACAATAAAAAACCAAATAAAATTCAAAAGAAAACCAAAAAAACGTCAAATGTAATTTAATTTCCCTCAACTTAATGTTGTGTGTTGATGTTGCATGCAGCAAGTTGCAAGTTGCAGCAGCAATCTGTCTTCATCCCAGAGCCATTAAACTTTAAGACAGTCATCATAATTATAAGCAAATACCCTCCATCCAACGAACCAAACAATCCCTCAAAAAAAAAAACATAAAACGACAATCTGAGAGTTGCAATTGCTGTGGTGACGATGTCGTTTTTACTGTTGTCACAACAATTGCTTGCAACAATTGCAACATTTAAAAGGAGACTGGTCTTCAGACTTGAGCAAGCAAACACAAAATACGAGAAAAAAACAGTTGGTAGTATGGTTTGTCATGGCATTATGGCCATGTGCTGCTGCGCTATTTCAACCGCAAACCACGTCCCAAAGCCCAAACTATGGTTGAAAGCATTTTTTTTTTGTTTTGTATTTTTGCATTACTTTTCCTTTAGCCCAAATTACAAAACTTTGTAAGAGTGCGAGTGTGAATGTAATCTGGTGTAGCTTGTATGTAAGTTGAAAATGATCTCCTCTTGGGGATTTCCTACAATACATCTAAATATGGATATGGATATATGGGGATGTGTGAGTGTATACAAGTATTTTGAAGACTTGAAATCCTTGAAAAGAAAATCAAAAATCTTGTTTACAATATGGTCAGTTTATATGTTTTGAATGGATAACGTTTTCAGAAAATTTTTAGTTGTAGTAAGTTAATTTTTTTAAAACGATATACATTTTTTTTGGCAACAGTCACGAAATTAATTGCTATAATTAATATTTAATTAATTAATTCGTGAAAATAATAATATCAATCACCGACGTCAATTAAACAATTAATTGGTCCAAATAAAAATTAATTGATTCCAAATTAATTTTTGTAATTGATTTCTGTTCTCTTTAAAAATTTGATTCATTTGAATTAATCTTTTGTTTAAAATTTTAATTAAAAAAAAAACATTTAAAAGTCATTCACATTCGGCTATGAAAATTTAGTCCTTTGTTATAGAGCTTAGAATAGAATCGGGCAGCATAGGAGTTCACAGTAAATGGTATCAATATGAACTTCTTACCCTCACCTACACTCAAAAAAATTTTACTTGGATCCAAAGATTTTGACCTTCCCTTAAGGATTTTGGTATTGATTCTGAGCCAAAGATGCGGCTTCTTTAAAATAAAGGCATCTTTTAGCGACCTATGTTGCTTTAAATCTAGGATCAATAAAATTAAAAGTATGATAGAGTTTCCATTTACAGAATTTTCATTCTCTTGTCGCGGAATATTCATAGAGCTATTCACGTACAAACAAATGACACTTTAAAAATACAAATTATAACGGATACAACAACGTACACAATGTTTTCTTACTTCCAAAAACAAAAAACTTTACACCAAAGATGCTAAATCCTCAAAATAAGTATTAGCCTATATTTGTAGCGCTTTTATCTTAAATTTAAAGATTCAATATTTCAGCTAATTTAATGACGATTTCTTTAAATAAAAAATGTGCTTATTTACTTTACGGAAAATTGGCCTTAGTTCAAAGATAAACGACTTTAACCGAGGGACGTAAATTTCCACAAGTTGTGTCCTAAATTTAATATAAAAAAATTTTTTTGAAGCAAAAATTATAAACTTTACCTTAATTAAAATTTCCTTATTTTAAAGAAATTTGTACTTAACAAGTAACTTGTAAATTGCGCATCCTAAAATTTAGGTTGCGTTATCTTTAATATTACGTAAATATTTTTTTTTCAATGTACAGTTACCATTTACCATATCTTGAATATGTCACTATTGTGGAATATTTTCAGAATTGGTTGTAAAACATAAACCACTATAAACCATAGGTTAGGTTAGATTAGATGTAATGGCAGCCCTTTATTTCGGGTTCACTGAGTCTATGCCCATTGATCCCACACTCAAAAAAAGTTTACTTGGATCTAAAGATTTTGACCTTCCTTTAAAGATTTTGCTATTGATTCCGAGCCAAAGATGCGGGTTCTTTAAAATAAGGAACTTTTTTTGTGACCTAACTGGCTTTAAATCTAGGATCTAAAATATTAAAATTATGATACAGATCTCATTTATCGAATTTTCATTCTATTTTTCTGGTATATTAATAAAGCTATTCACGTACAATCAAATGCCAGTTTAAAAAATCCAAATTATGAGGGATACTTTAAAGCAAAAAATATTTTCTTAATTCCAAAAAAAACTTTACACCAAAGATGCTAAATCCTCAAAATAAGCCTAAGCCTATATTTGAAGCGTTTTTATGTTAAATCTAAAGATTCAATATTTCAGTTAATTTAAGGACGATTTCTTTAAATCAAAAATGTGTGTTCATTACTTTAAGTAAAATTTGCCCTAGTTTAAAGACATGCAACTTTAACGAAGGGACGCAAATTTTCAAAATGTGTGTCCCAAATTTAATGAAAAAAATTTTGAAGCAAAGATTTTAATTAAAATATCATTATTTTAAAGAAATTTGTCGCATCCTAAAATTGAGGTTGCGTAATCTTTAATATCACGTAAATATTTTTTTTTTTTCAGTGCACAGTGATGAACTTCTCTCTACATATCCATATATTTTGGATTTAATATTGCACTGAAAAAAATATTGGTGCGAAACCAAATATTTCATGTCCTTAAAATGCTAATGTGAATTTTGCTGCATAGAAGACGCATTTGTCTGATGTAAAGTTTTTTTCCTAGTCCATGAAAGAACATTTTGTTTGACTAAGGTCAACTTGACTTTAATATTTCTGAAAAATTCTTCAAAAATAATAAATGGTTTCTAGATATTTATGTCAATTCTTTTAGGAGTTTCAAGAAATGAAATTTTGAGCAAACTGAAGAAAGTAAAATCAGAAATTCATCTTGTTTGCACGTATTGCGAAATTTTAGAATTTGTAGGTGGAGAACATAAGTAGGGTTCATATTCCCAAAAAGACCCCAGATAATATTAAGCTCATTGTCACACTCAAAAAAAAGTTTACTTGGATCCAAAGATTTTGACCTTCCTTTAAAGATTTTGCTATTGATTCCGAGCCAAAGATGCGGGTTCTTTAAAATAAGGAAATTTTTTGTGACCTATCTGGCTTTAAATCTAGGATCTATAGAATTAAAATTGGGATACAGAACTCATTTATAGAATTTTAATTCTATTTTTCCGGTATATTAAAAAAGCTATTCACGTACGAACAAATGCCAGTTTAAAAATCCAAATTATGACGAATACTTCGAAGTAAAAAATATTTTCTTAATTCCAAAAAACCTTTAAACCAAAGATGCTAAATACGCAAAAAAAAGTCAGCCTATATTTGAGGCGTTTTTATCTTAAATGTAAAAATTCAATATTTCAGTTCATTTAAGGACGATTTCTTTAAATCAAAAACGTGTTTCTTTATTTTAAGGAAAATTTGCCTTAGTTCAAAGACATCTCACTTTAAAGAAGGGACGCAAATCTTCAAAATGTGTATCCTAAATTTGATGAAAAAATTTTTGAAGCAAAGATTATAAACCTTATTTCAATTAAAATATCATTATTTTAAAGAAATTTCTCCTTAATAATGTGTAAATTGCGCATCCTAAAATTGAGGTTGCGTAATCTTTAATATCACGTAAATATTTTTTTCAGTGCATAAGACCTTAAAATTTGTATCGCGGTTTGTATGGGAGGAGATATTAAAAAATCTTTAAATAATTCAAAAATCCAATCAAGTTTTATTGGTTGAAAGCCATTTTGAAGAGTGATTCGATTAGAAGGACGGACGAATATTTTTGTAGATTTCAATAAAACTGCTAATGTATGTACTGTTTAAATTTCTTACACAGAATGTTCTTTCAATATTCACATCTCAAGTGAAATTGAACTTCAGTTTCAATGAAATTTGAAGACGCCATAAATAGAATCAACCTACACTCATTGATAAGACTGAAGTTCCTCTTGTCTAACCCGAGTACAAAATTTCACACACATGAATTAAGTTAAGACAAAAATGAGCGCACATCCACAGATTATAGCCCATGTTTCCATTTAAATACTATTTCATCTTCTGCATAATGCGTGTACACAATTGTTAAATGCTAAAATATTTATTTTATTAAAGAGGGATTTGTTAGTTTTAGCGCTATTTGTGTGATGTTAGTTTAGTTGGGTTTTTACGCAAAACTCTTGTGAGGCTTATGCTCCCATATCAGCTTCCCACCTTTCTTAGCTGGCCGTCAGACCTAACCGTCCAAAGTGGTGCCATAGTCAGTGAAAGTGATTTTATTTCTGTTTGGAGTTTTCTTTGCCCGTTTGTGCACAGTGCTCTGGAGAGTGCTCCTTCTATTTATTTTTTTTTTTTTTATCTCTAGTTTTATTTATTTTCATTTTGCGAGCTAACTTATTGTTGCTTACTTACTAACTTACTATTATTGTTATTATTTTTACACCGCTTTGTGTGTCTGCCACACGTTGAGGTATACATATAACCATATGAACATACATATATAAATAGGCAGACAGACGGACGGACGGACAGACATATGTACAAACAAGAGACGTAATTTTTTCCCATTTCATTGTGACTTTAAGTACAATTCATTTAATTTTTGCTTCGATGGTGTTGTTGTTGTTGCTGTTAGTTTTTTCCGCAGAAGCCAAGTGGTTGATGATGGCGGTGGTGTGGTGGTGGTGGTAAGCTTTAAATGTGCACTGTTATGGTGGCAGTGATGGCAATCATAATAGGGTAATAGCGAACACATTCTCTTATTTGTTGTTGAAATGTTTCGAATTTGTTTGCCCGCTGGAATGACTCCGCAACTGGTTGACTGACTAGGTGGCTTGATGGCTGTTTGCTTGAATTGTTACACTTACATATTTCATGGTGCAAGAAGTCTCCCCCGCTCCACACATTCACCAAACGTCAATGTGGGTGGGAGAGTGTAATGTTACGTTTATAATTTTGGAGTTGGGTGTGAAGTATGTGAACATTCCAAAAGACAAAACTGAACGACTTTCTTCAAACTTTAAGTTTTGCCTCAAAGAGAGTGCAACATTTTCTAGAATGGGCGAAACGGAATTACATACATACACCCCCCTCATACATACATTTCGTACGATCATTCCATTAATAGAGACCATTTTACTCAAATTAAAAAAAAATTGCGGTATTTACGAAGGATTTAAACACACCTGATTTTGCATCTTGCCTGAATCTTGTCTAGAACTTAAATGCGATGGTGTTGCAATGGTTAGCATACCCGTCTTATACAAAAAAAAACCATGGGTTCAATCCCACTTTCAACTAAACGCCAAAAAGATTTTCAATGGTACATTATTCCGTCTCAGTAATACTGAGTGTTTCAAAGCGTCGCTAAGTGGTTTCGCCGTAAAAGGTAAACAGAAGGTCCCTTGTCACTGACCTAAACATACACTGAATAAAAATCATGCCCGGTTCCAAAAATTTTGTCTTTACTTTAAAAAATTTGGTATTGATTCCGAGCCAATGAATACAAGTAAGGATACTTTTAAGACAAGAAAATTTAATTTTTCGCTTTCTCAGCGTAAAAACGATTTAATGACAACTTTATTTTCCAATTTAAGACTCGACTTCCAGTAGAAATTATGCTATGTTTCAAGTAAAAAACGTCTTTAAAATAAAGTGTTGAACGATTTTTTGCTTTGTAGTCAAGCAACGATTTTTTGCTTTGTAGTCAAGATGCAAAAAGACAACAAATTTAAAGACAATTTCATTAAATTTAAAGACTTTTACTGAATTATTAAAGTCAAGTTGACCTTAGCCCAAACATTTTTTCTTTCATGTTATGATACCCATTTTTAAGTCAAACCACTTGATTATAAGAACAATACGACTTCATTGAAAAGTTTATCGACTTTTGGACAAGGAACAAAACTTCATATTAGAGAAATGCGTCTTCTATGCTAAGCAAAATTTGCATTCGTATTTTAAGGCCATGAAATCTTTGACCTTACGACAATATTTTTTTCAGTGTAGAAGCGGGCAGTACTTAATGACAAGAGAGAAATTCACTACCTGTGATATGTGATATCGATTGAATGTCTAAGTGACCAGAAATATTGTATGTAATAATTACCTTAAAAAACAATGTCTCTCAAATCTAATTAAAATTGAATATTTGATAATTACAGAAACCAAAATTCTAACCTTTAGCGACATGTGTTGTAATCTCTTAGTTGTTATTAAACCCTTAAAATTTTAATTTTAGAAGTAGTACATTTTTCCTCAAGAATAGTGTACACAAAAACAAGTGAACCAAGGCTATTTTCAATACGACGACTGCGTTTTCTAATGGCTATGCTACATACACACAAAAAAATCTGATTCAATTACGAAATTAATTGAAATGTCTTCAATCAAGAAAATGATAGAATCAATCATAGTTTTAATTGGGCATAAACAAATATTTGATTAAAAAATGAATAGATTTAATTTGAACATTTCAATTAATTTTGTAATTGATTCAATTAAAAATTTAATTGATGACGTAACTATTTGCAATTACTATCTTATTTAACTTTGTGTTTTTAGTTTAACCCATTCACTACCGAAATAAACCTAATGTTAAAAACTTAAATTGTTCTCTTGTTTTTACTTATAGTAACAGCATGTAGAACAAAAATTGTGATTTTGAGGACTTACCTCAATTACTTCTCGTGCTATATGAGTTTGTTCTGAAAACTTGATTCTTGAATTGTGACCAAATTTTCTTACGAAAACAAGCGCTATTCAAAGATATAAGACTTTAACCGAGGGACGTAAATTTCTAAAATTTGTGTCCTAAATTTAATAAAAAAATTTTTGAGTGGACATCCTGAGTGGACATCGGTAGTGAAAGGGTTAATTAAAAAGTTGATTGTTTGAAATATTTTTATTTAACTGGCTTAGTCTTCCGAATTAGATTAAAAAGTGATTTGCATCAATTAATTAACATAATGATTCTATCTTAATTAAAAAAATTATTGTATCAATTAATTTATCAATTTAAAAACTTTTCAACTTCAATCAACATTTTAATTGGAAATATTTCGTGATATTTTTTCTGCGTAGTCTGATGTTCATCGTGGGAAAAGAAATTGAAATATGCAGTTTGATAAAGTTTTCTGAATTTGATTGAAGTATGTGAGTTCAATAAAATTGTTGATCAATACATATTTGGCAAAAAAACAGTAATTCATATACAATTGTCTCAATATGAATTTTGTATTAAAATTTGCAAATTATTATTTTTGTGCGTTTGTTTCTTCCAATATGTTTTGTTTAAAAAAGATTTTTTATTTTTAAATGAAAGTTATTGTTTTATTAATTTAACGAAAATTTGTTTTTTTTTTAATTGCATTTTTGTTTATTCCGAGATTGTTATTTTACTGTTCACTTCACCCGTTATTACGATGAAGCTATTGTTTCTATTTTCAAGGGAATATCTCCTCCATACACAAAGACCCTAAATGTAATAAACAGTTAATTGCACTAAATTACGTATGACCTTGTCTGACCAAACCATAGACCCAAATTGTTCAACAAAGGCGAACTGTATTGCACACCAGCACCTTATTCCTGAAAATGGAAGCATACTCGGCTTTATACTACCATAGTGGTTTGGGGAAGCCCTAAACCATGTGACCATTTTGTGGGAACGAGAAAAGAAACACAAAATACAAATTGATGTCATGGCATTGACACATATTGACTTATTATGCTAATACCAAAAACACATAGCTTAGCACCATTAAAACAATTATAAACAAACAAACAGAAACATACCCTCATACAAAAAGTCTCAAAGAAAGAGGAGAGTGGAAAAGCAAAAAAAAAAAACAAGTGTTAAATAATATCACAATACCAAAAATCATTTAAAATTTTAGCGGCAGCAGAGGCTGCTGTTTTGTATGCAATTGTCAATTAGTCAAACCAATGAGTATATACAAAAAAATATTAGCAAAGCAAACCCAAAAACGCCAGAAACAAGAAATTATTACTGTTATTGGGTAAGGTAAGTGCGTACAAATACACAATACTACTCAACCCGAGGCTGTAGACCTAATTCATGCAAACTTGTACTGCACGCGGTCAACCAGCAAGCCAGTCATATAAACTGCTGCTGTTGTTGTAACAAAGCTAAACGTTCAAACACCTTTTGCCAGAGATGCCATAAGACACACCAAGCCATCCAACCATCAAAAAGTTCGGAAAAATATTGAAAACTGTTATTAAATATTCAGTCCACAACAAATCTACGCAACTAGCAAGCTAGCTCTTCACTCACTACTACGGTTAAGCAATTTTGATATAACCAACAATCGTCTCCCTCTCTCTTCTTCCCCCAAAGCCTTCGCTATGTTGAGACGCTAAAACCGAACTGAACCCGCCACCTTCTTTAACATTTCTTCTGTTTACTACCTATCAATTCATCTAAGCCAAAAATCCAAACAGTCAGTCATCTATCAATCCCCTGGCAATTTTATCGCTGCAATGTTCGAAACTCAAAGTAAGCCGAGTGAGTGTCATGCAAATGGTTAGCGCCACTTTGGTTACTTCTTCTCGAAGACCATGTCGATGTTTGTATCTTCTTCCCTGTACTATGTATAGTTGATTATGCAATTTAAGCCATTTCAAATTATTAATAAAAACAAAACAAATTTATTTTTTATATAATATCATAACCACAGTTTAATAAACATAACAAAAAAAAAAACAGTTGTATTCAACTTTTATGGATGGAGCCAGTAGAAGATTTTATTCATAGAAAAAAATGAGTAAGAGATGAAAATGGTTTTGGCTACCTAGTTGGTTGGATGAATGAAGATGCATGAGAAATAAAATATCGGCAGAAAAACCCAATCTCTTCTCCTCCTCTCTTATCTAAAAACACTACAGAGAGTTTACTCTGTCGAAATAATTACTTAAGAGCTAAAGAAAGGGGTATGAGCTTCCCCAAAGAAAAACATCAGCCCATCTGTTGGATTAATAGCAACATTAAAAAAATTATAACATAATCATGTTTATATGAAGAAGAAAAAAAAACAACACAAACGAAACAACAATAAAATCATTCCATAATTAGTTTAGAGCGAATATAGTATGATGGGGAATCTCTTCAAAACGAAAGACTTAAGCAACAAACTTGATTTATGGTTTTGTGTTGTCTGCGAACGAGAGCCACAGTATCTAGTTGGTAGGGAAATTTGTGAGTGCCCTCATTAAGACGACCTAAATGCAAACGGGTGAAGATGATACCATAAATTGTGATACTCCTCCACCAACGCATTGATGCAAGCAAAAACCAACTTCCGCCTTTCGTCTTTTTGGCAACATTAAACGGAATTTACAAATAAAACCATCATCTCCGTTCAAGATCTTTAAGCTGCTGACGTCGTCTTCGTCACCGCCATCATTTGCATAATCAATTGGGTAAACATAGTCAAAAGCGTTTATGTAACAACAAAACAAATATACTACAGAGCAATACAATCACACACACAGACATGCATACATCTCAAACCAATAAAAAAACGATCCCTCATACACATGCAAACAAGGCCAGAATACATTGCAATTGTAACGGTGTTCAAAGGCTGAAACTCCTCAAAACCCTGTATTGTAGCACATGGGGTATTAATGCATCAAACACAACATCTCCAAACCCATGTCTCCATCCATGTCCGTGTTAATGATAAGTCAACGAAAAAAGTTACCCATATGCAACTCTTTTTCCATGGCCATGGTCACAATTTTACGAAAAAATTTATAAACTGGTTCCTCAACACAACATTATGGTCTACTTTGTAAACAAAAAATAACACTCGGCCACAATTTTTCTAGTTTAATAGTAAAGATTTTGTTTTTTTTCCATCGTGGTTCCATAATATCCATATATGCTCTTTATTTTAATTTTTTTCGCTTACAACTACTTTTTAGTTTAGATTAGTTTAGTAAATTTATTTTGTTTTATATAATTTTATTTAGCTTTTGGGGAAAACTCTTTTCGATTCATTATATTTTAATTTAACTAAACAAAATTTCATTAAACTTTCAGGTTTAATTAGATAATTTTAAACGATTAATTTAGTTTAAGCTAGATATGCCAGTTTAGGTTAGTTGTGGTGTGTTTTTACATGCACACAATAGGGGAAATCACTTAGAAAAATTTTGAAAGACTCAGTAATGTCAACAGTATTACTGAGAGAAGAACAATGAACCACTGTAGAACCAAGGCAACTTTATATATTTGGAACCACTTCTAACACAGATTTCTTTTAAAATTTGTATATTGGTATATCCTGATTATCAAAAACATGGTTATATCACACCCATTTACTATGGTTTCATTCAAATTTGGCACAAAATAGACCAACACGAAAAAACAAATTGCGTTTGTTGCTTAAGTCTTTTGTTTGGAAGGTATTAGTTCTAAACTAATTTTGCACTTTGCTAATGTTACAACTAATTCAACTGATGCTGGTTTTTTACTTTTGGGGCTAGCACATACGCAATGTCTATATACTTTTACTTGTATGGTCATATCTTTGTATTCAAAGTTGTTTTTTTTTTTTAGAATAGACTCACACGTCCTAGTATTATCATTACGAATGACTCTACATAATATTATGAACAGCGTCAACCGACTTAAGTACTTTCTTACTTATTTTACGTCACAGGAAGAATTTAGCCAAACGTATATGGGATCTTTATTGAAAATTTTGTTTAGCAGAAAAAAGCCTTTTGAATTTATTTCTTATTTTATTGAAACAATTTTATTAAGTCTTAATCTTGCACAAAATTTCTGTTACATAGTGTAAATTATCTAAAAACTGGCAACCATGAGTATTTTGACCAACGTTATTATCTTCACGGTTATCCTCATAATGAAGTTATTACGTGAATTTTGTATATGAACTGGGGAGTTGTTTTGTCGTTTAACCTCAAAATCTCGTACCCACATCTTGCGGAATAACATTGATGGTGTTGTGCCCTTAAATCGAATTGACTCAACTCCATTCGCCCTGACTTAAAACAAAACCACTGGAAACGAGTTTGTATGACTTGACGCTTGGTAATGGCCAGCATCTACAACCAATAAGACTTGTTGCTATTTTTGGCCTTATTACCACATCTTTGCCGAAGTTAACACATTTAATGTATGACCATACAATATGTACCTGGGTTATTGATGATGTCTGTATGTTTACACTTACTTCAAGGGTTCTTGAGGTGCAAAATTTGTTTGCAATGTCTTTATTTGGCGACAACCACTTCACTCTGCAATTTCACCACTTATGCAATGTGAGATAGCCCATCATCGACTTTGTCCCACAACCAAAGAAACAGACAGACTGACAAGTGCTGATAACCACAACAAATCAGGTAAACCATCAAACCATCTTGGGTGATAATGAGAAAGGGAAGCTCTATATCCGCCCCCACAAGCTATCTTATGAAACTTGTCGTGAAACCATAAGAGGGGAATAATAAAACCAACATAATCCATAAAACTGTAGATTTGACCATATTTTTAATGGGGTTGCAACATTTGCTTGTTAGTAATTTAAAGTTTGCCACAGATTGTTAAAAGATCATTTTGGTATTTGGGTCGAGTTTCGGAGAAGGAAATTCAAGTTTCACCATAGGTTGCGGCAAAAAGTATTTCTAACATTTGATCATAATTGGTTAGACTCTACAGTAGCATAGTGAAATTACGAAATCAATACTCGATTGATTAATCAATTGAAATGAGTAATAATAAAACTAATGTGGCAAAACGAGAATACTATTTTCGAAATATGTATTGTTTTGTTCATTCCTATTTGGCAGTAAAATATTTCTAATTATCAATAAATGGACCATTTTTCATTTCTACCTTTCATTTTAAATTAAAAATCTTTTCAAATAGAAGAGACACAACAAGCCAGTCGCGCAGATTTTTCTGCAAATTTTGTCTTCAAAAATAACTAGAGTATAAAAGCCACCATAAGATAGATTTGTCTAAGAATATTCAGTTAAAAATCAAACCTTCAATGAAAGAAGATTTTCTTGATTTTAATATATATATTTTTTTTGTACGTTAGTGAAATAATAAAGGGTGAAATAATGAAGTATAACGATAATTCCTATTTCCCAAAAAATCATAGTTTCTTAATATTTCCACAAATGCGCCCATCTTGAACTTCGTCTAAAATATTTTCTTGAATTTGTCGAAAAATGTTTATTTATTTGTGTTATATCGGCTTCAATAATACCGTTTAGTTCAACATGTAGCTCGCAATTGAAGTTCCATTGTCTTCAAATTTTGTATACACCTTTTCTTTAGAGGTTATATATATTTATCACCGATCTGTCTACATATGGGTTATGTATTGATCAATCCTTTTTAAAACTAGCATAAAGTTATATTATATGAACGTCTCTAAATGTGCTTAATATCAACAAAATTGGTTCAGGTTTATGTAGATATAGCTCCCACTTATATGTATTGGTCAATTTCCTCAAATATGCCTACTTTGCCCATATTTATTAACCAATTTCATGTTCGAGCGCTTGGAAACAAAGAAGACATCTATCCTGGCCGACATTCGCCCAAGTACACCCAGAAAAAAGTGTCTTCGAAACTAAAGGAAAAAATGTTCATCAATTTAGTTTAGCCATTTTATTTCCACTCAGTTAATATTTTGTGTGAAATAATAAAATTTACTTGTTTCAGTAAAAAAATCCTAAACTGAAAGCAGTTAGGAATAGTTCATAAACTAGAATAGGGCATGGAATTTTACTAATACTGTTTTCTTCGCTGGGTATAAGAATTTACTACTGAACAAGAAAATTTTATTCACTGATAACAAAGCATTCGTAAAAATAAACAAAAACCGAACTAAAACCAAGTTTCCTCAAATTTAGTAAGATTTCTTATAAAATGATAATTCTGACTTCCTTTATTATAGAAAGCTTATCATACATACGAATAACACTTGGAATAGAAAAATATTTTAGTTCATTCGTACTAAGAAGTATTCAATCCTTTCAAAACTTAAGGAAACACACTTGTTAGAATGTAGGAAAATTTCCTACATTTCTTTTATCTACCTGTAATCGATACCTGTCTTTGATGTAATCGATATGTTTGCGCGTGGGTTGTTTTTTTAGTTGGAATCGCGTTGTTATGGTATACGGAGAGATTGTTAAAAAATAATATAGTAAAATAATATTATAAAAAACAAATAAAATATAGAAAATATTTGTTATTTTAAATCAGTGAGAAATATGTTCGTTTTTTGAAAATTGGTTTATAAAAAAGAAAACACCAACAGAATAACAACCCCTTCATTCAACTTCATTTTGGAATCTTCAATTAACAGGTAATATTCAGTGACGCTAACCTTTTGTGAAAAAATTGGTTTTGGATTTTTTTTGTTTATATTTGTAGGTATTGAAATTGTAGAAGGTGGACAAAATTGCTAGGCAGCAAATTATTCAAAGTGAAAGGTACTACAAGAAGAAAAAATAATAATAATTAATATTTCAAGGCCAGTCGATGCTGTTGATTCTATATAAATATATTTAATATATTAATAAAACATGTCTTTTATTGAAGAAAAAATTGCTTATATAAATACATAAAATTGTATTTAAAAACGAAGGTAAGCAGATCTAACTTTGAAGTAAAAGGTTTACCACAAATATGTAAGATTTGTCCAAATGAATGAAAAAAAGTTCAATAAAATCATTCCATATATGAATTCAATTCAGTTGAATTTTTTCATTCTGTAGTATAGTGGTACATAAATATAGGAAAATGTTAACTAATATACGGAATGCATTCTACCTAATTTCTACGAAAATCACATCATTCAAACAAATAAAAATGTCTTTGGCGCTATACGAAGTTCAACTTTCTTCACAATGAGTTCATTTTAACTTAAAGAAGGGGTCACTTTTTTCTGGGTGTATGAACTTGTTTCAGAACCATAAATTTATATACTGATTAATTAATATAGAAACATAATTTTATATAGTCCCTTGTTCACTTGTTCATAATGGAGCGTATATCGTCCTAACATTACTTTCCAGAAAAAATTCACTCAAATAAAAGACATAATAGAAAACAAAAAGGCATTTTAACGTCACACTAATGCCGAAATCTTTAAATGAAGATCACTTCCTTGGACCTTAGTAAATAGGGCTCTATTATTTGGGTCGCTTTACAGAAGGCTGAAGAAAAACATTGAAATGTTTTGCACATTTAAAGCCTGGTATGGTTTTATCCAAACAACAAATTAGTTTGATTGGTATTCTGTTTTATCAGCTATACACATTCTTTTACCACAAAAAAATTAGCCTCTTGAACTTTTTGTTTAATGAAATTCATATTTTTGCGAGATGTAAACGATCCAAAAATCCAATAAAAACCCAATTGCCGAGTGAAATGAATATGAAAACCACACATTTACTTCCAGGTTGGTATCATTGACAAATATTAATCCTTACCTAAGCAACCATGAGGGGATTACTCCATCATATATGTCACCAAGTCTAACAAATATTTTTTCCTTTCCTCATAATGGGATTTCCACATCACTCCAAACGTTTGAAATCGCTGGAAATGCTTTAAGCTTGGGTCTTTAAAGTGGATGTATGATCAGTGGAAACATTTCATGCCAATTGCACAATGTTTTTGTGGTGAGTGGAAAATGAGGAGCTTCCATGCCAAATTAATGACATAATCGCTTGAGAAATGGATACAATTTCATTATTAATAATCATGCCATCATTATCATCATCATGAAACAATTCAAATCAACTCTAGACGTGTTGAATCGAATCCATTCAAATGGTACCCGGAGAAAAAACACAAAACTCACCTCCATTGTGAGGGGTTAGGTGCAGGTCGGCATTCCTATGTGTGATTTGTGTGCCTTTGAACGGTGCTAATCGTTACCATAAACTACTCCAAATAATCCTTCGTTGTCATGAAAGGCGGAATATTTTGATGTATACTCGATTGGAGTTAAAACAAAATAAAAAGCCACTTTAATGAAAATCACCATTTCGAAATGATAATTACACCTCTGGTATTTGAATAGGAACGTGAGTCTCCCATCTGTTGGGTTGTGTTCGCCCTGGCACACAGATGCATTTGTCTGGAGTCATAATTATGATCATATATTGAAATTTAAATTAGGTACAAACACAACATTTATTATTATTATAATTGCCGCTTAAAGTGGGGGAATGTATGCAGCAAAGAGTTTTAAAATAACTATGCCAAACAATTAATTCAGTTATTTGCAAATAAGCCAGCCCATGTTAATCCGACAATTGTTTGTTTCACAAACACTAATCTTCGAAATTGTTCATTTGCTTTCAATGGTTTCCTTCATACACGCAGAGAAGAAACATGATTGTCACAATCATATTCGAAGAGCAAAATAATATGATAGGAGCTATTTTTGCGGCGACCATGTAACATTTTAACCTGCAACCATGTTGGCTCAGTGAACATGGTTCTAAGAAAAATGTAATTGTCCTCATCTAAAATGTTATTATATTGATAAAAAGAATTTTGTTTGAATGAAAAGACAATGGTCACGATTTAAAATGTTATGGTATTCATTAAAAATGTTTTTCTCCTAGTTAAAAGAACATGGTCACAACCTAAAATGTTTTGATCTTTATGAAAAAACTTTTTTCATCGTCGAAAAAAGGACGCCACTTGAGAAAAGAAAACACAAAATTAATTTTATTTGTTTGTTTTTATTTATTTATAAACTAATTCATTGTTTTTTTTGTATTTATAATGCCGTTCAAGCAAACATCATATATTTTTACACACTCTATTTTATTTCAATTTCAACAATAAGTAATTATTCCATATTTACATCGAGCTCATCAAATGTACAAACGCAGACATCATGTAACTGCAAATAAAAATAAATTATACCATATAGCAAAATGCAGAACAATAAAACAGGTACATTTTTTCAATTACACTTTCCTTTTTTGTGTTCACATAAAACCACGTGCCAATTCTGAGTAAATAAATTAACACAAAACACAGTAAATCCGTATTCTCCGTCCATTCCAAGAAACAATCAACACACGACTGACGCGCAAAATGAAAATCGTGTGTACCTGCTCAATGTTTTTATAAAATTCTTTTCGCTGCAAACAAGTTAAAAAATTAAATGGTCACGAAAAAATGTAAATGGTCTTTATGGCCATGTAATGGTTCTAGACATGTCTATACTTAACCTATAAAAATACTTTTTTCCCTGTAAAAAAGTAAAAAAAATTGAATGGTCAGGTACATGATTTTCCCGACCATTTAATGGTCTCAAATTCTATCATTTAAATGATAGAACATGTTTGCGGTATTTGAGAACCATTCAAATGCTTATTGCCACCATACATTTTTCTCCGCTCGAAAACTATGTTTACAAAGACTAAATACATGGTTTTCGCGGCAATTACATGCTCTAGATAAGCATTAAATGGATGCGGCAACCATGTCCAAACATGGTTTTTCTGTGCGTGTATAATTAAATTAAAATATTTGAAACTCATAATGAATGTTTTCAAGAGTTTTTTTCTTTTTAATTTGTTTGAAGATTATTATGCAAAGTTGTAAATATTGCACCACGCCCCGCATTATATAATAGACGCTAGACTTTTATAATAATTTCTAATGCAGAAAGTTTCTGTGCGGCTTAAATTTCAACCCGTTTCTCCATAGAATGCGAAGGCGGACCTCTCATTACGAATTGTAAAAAAAAACAATGTTCGGTAGCAAATACTCAATCAAAAAATCCATTGTTAAAATGAGGCTAAAATGAAGATATTCTCAACGACAGTCTTTATCCGTGTTTCCTTATTATTCTTTAATACTTGAGCTTTGGAATTTTCTCCCAGCCCAGTGAAGTTGTCCATATTCGAAAATCTTAGAAATGACTGCATAAATAAGATCAATGTAATTTAAAACCGGAGAAAAAATGAGCACGCTGTCCAATTATGGCTCGGTTAACATTATTTTTATTTAGATTTTGAAGTTAGATTCTTTAAAAGTAAAAGTGACAGATCGACCAATATAGGAATATCAATTTCTTTTCAGCACATAATATATGTGCCTAAATAGAATCCCAATTAACACTTAGATTCAAATCTTAAACTAATCTATATGCTTAAGTAAAATGGAAACATCGGTCTAAAGAGAGCTAAGCAAATAAACAGTCTTTGATCGTTTGTAGTAGATATGGTACCCTAAACAGCTAATGAATGGTCCGAAATATTTACGGATTTTAAGATCTATATTTACTAAGGTGATTATTATGAGCTACACTCAAAAAAAGTGAATTCTCAATTTAACTAAAGCCAATTTAACTTTATTTTAGTTCATGGGATTATTCTGTTTGGAGAAAGTTTCCTTTACTCTAATATTTTTTTGCGTACATATAGGTTAGGTTAGGTGGCAGTCCGATGTATCAGGCTCACTTAGACTATTCAGTCTATTGTGATACCACATTGGTGAACTTCTCTATTATCACTGAGTGCTGCCTGATTCCATGTTAAGCTCAATGACAAGGGACCTCCTTTTTATAGCCGAGTCCGAACGGCGTTCCACATTGCAGTGAAAACACTTAGAGAAGCTGTGAAACCCTCAGAAATATCACCAGTATTACTGAGGTGGGATAATCCACCGCTGAAAAACTTTTTGGTGTTCGGTCGAAGCAGGAATCGAACCCACGACCTTGTATATGCAAGGCGGGCATGCTAACCATTGCTTTAGTAAACAAGCCAAGCTTTTAGTAAAACACACCTTATGACAACAAAAATGGGCAAAATAAAAAGAAAACGTAGTTAAAACTGTTCAAGAGGCTTTGCAGCATATACTGAATTTTACCGTATAATTTTTTTCTTGTTTAGTTTTCTTGCTTTTGTGTCGTTAACATTGAATATTTAATCAGCTGGCAAAAAAATTGGGGCATTAGAGGGTTAATGATCAATCCTTTTCAAATCTTGTACAAAGTAATATTTTATGATCTTCTTCAATTGTGCTTAATTTCAACAAAAGTGGTTCATATTTTTTGTAGATATAGCTCCCAATTATAAAATTGCTTCCTTGAAAAGACTTCACTAGAATAAGACGCATTTCGACTCCACACTAATGCTAAAATATTTGAATAAAGATCCACTCCTTGGACCTTTAAAATTTCAGTTCATGGGGAAATTCGGTACAAATTGCAATTTCCGAAACTGTTTATTTTGATTATGCTTTTTACTCGACATGTGGTATGGTGACTTTGAGTTACTCGTAGTATTGCAATTTTCGTTACACTTGACATGTTTCACTAAACATGTGTCTTAAAATATCTTTCTCCTAGAGCTTTGAAGTCAAAAACAAATGGTATTCTTTAAGCCTTTGTATTTTCCTTATAACCGATATTTATGTGTGGTATAATACATCAGTTACTTGAAAGTTCTAGTTTTCTGAAGTGGAATACTGGCAGATCAAGCCGTTCTCTTCAACATAACTCTAGAGGTTTTATGTGGAAAGTGATTTGTATCAGGAAGTCGATTTGTATCGTTTTTTTTTTTTGTTTTGCTATAAATGAGCCCAAGCATTTATACAGTACCTGAAGAGTGCACCTCGTTATCATTTGTTTGAATGCCAGTTTTCACTTTCAATAATGAGTTCAGCACACTTTAAGAGGATGTTGTAATAAAAAAAAATCATTTAACCGCAAAAAACTACAAACTCACTTATGTTCACTACCAACAGCGAGGAGACAAAGACATGATACATGCACATTCATGAACACCATTGTTACAATAAAAAAAACACTCTCCTTTTTCCAGTTACAAATTTTTTTGTTGCAGAAAAAAAAATTGAAATAAAAAAGCATTTCCTATGCGGGAGGGAACCAAGTCAGGCCATTGATGATGATCAGTTTAGCGTTAAACGATGTTCGTAGTAAACTTGAATTTCTACTTTTTCCTAGCTTAGGTAGAGGAGGTTTGGCATCGAAAGAAAACCGTCGGGCGGATAACTTTCCATTTATCTGCAACGCAACACTAACAGCAGTAGCAAGAAAAAACTGCAACGCAGCGGCTACGATTACCACAATCTGCCAGAGAAAAGCGGAAGTATAGTGGTAATGGCATAAAACATAACTGACCTTGAAGAGTTTTCACGAAACATTCACCACCTCCTCTTGTATAGCGGTGTCTCATTCGAATCTGAAGTTGGAGATTTCCACTCACAGTTCATTTGGAACGTGACCAAATATTGGTAATGGCAATGGTGATGATGAAACAGGATGATGAAACAGGAAATGAAGAGGATAGCCTATGTGAGCATCAGTGTATTATAAATTAATAGATTTATAATTTGGAAATTAAACAGCTAGTAGCCCAATTTTGTAAATTGTTTTAGATAACAGTTTGGATATCATGTGGTGATTGTATTACAAATCGTTAGACGTCAAAATAGGTACTCAAAAAAACTGAAAATGCACTATGGAATTCTGAATTGAGCCTTTCGACATCTTATGAAATGCTTTAGAATGTATATACAATTACTCTATTCCAGTTTTATTTTTGTTTTTGTCACCCAAAAGATGTACAGAGTATAAGGACACAAAAGTCAAAAATCTACTAACCGACTTTCGTCAAAAATAAAATGTTAAATTAGTCGATTTTGTGTAATTTTCAAATTTGGCTTCACCCAGATAAGGAATATGATCACCTCAAACATGTTTTAAGAGCAAAATGTTATTTTTGGGTGGTGACCATGTAACATGGTTTTCGCAACCATGTTATTTTTTCGGAAAGCATGTATCTGATTACGGCAAGCGGGTTATATTTGACGGTAAAATAACATTTTAGTGACAAACATGTTACATGGTCAAAAATAACATATAACAAATAACATTTTGCTCTTGAAACATGTTTGAGGTGATCATATTCCTTCTCTGCGTGTTGATAGTAGACTTTTTATGTTTTTTTTTTTTTAATCAAGTAAAATTCGATGTCAACCAAAATCGGCCGTTGATATGGAAGAACACTAAGTTCCAACACTCCAACACAAAAAAAAAGTTTACTTTGATCCAACGATTTTGACCTTCCCTTAAGGATTTAGGTATTAATTCCGAGTCAAAGATGCGGCTTCTCTAAAATAAAGACATTTTTAGGGACCTATATGGCTGATATGGAAGAACACTAAGTTCCAAGACTCCAACACAAAAAAAGTTTACTTGGATCCAACGATTTTGACCATCCCTTAAGGAATTAGGTATTAATTCCGAGTCAAAGATGCGGCTTCTCTAAAATAAAGACATTTTTAGGGACCTATATGGCTTTAAATCTAGGATCAATAAAATTAAAATTAGGATACAGAATTTTCATACTCTTTTCGCGGTATATTATTAAAGCTATGTATCTTCGTACAAACAAATGCCATTTTCAAAATCCAAATTATAATATATACAACAAAGTAAACAAGTTTTCTTAATCCCACAAAAACAAAAACCTTTTAATCAATGATGTAAAATCCTCAAAATATGTCTTAGCCTATAGAAGCGTTTTTATCTTTAATCTAAAGTTTTAATATTTCAGTTAATTTAAGGACTTCTTCTTTAAATCAAAAATGTGTTTCTTTACTTTAAGAAAAAATTGTTTTAATTCAAAGACATGCGACTTTAACTGAGCCAAATTATTAAAATATTTTTTTCCAGTGAAATTTCAGAACATTTTCGAACCTGCCCTGGCAACGAAGCACAGACAAATATTTTCAAAAGCTTAGCACGATTACACTATTTCTAAAGGATATAGAACAAAAAAGCTCCAATCAAAAATAGATATACTTCCCATTTATAAGTAAATCCGATTTTTGCTCATTTGGCATTCTTTTAAACGGCAAATACTTTCTCCCTAATGTATATTGTATCAAGGTATTTATTAAATTAAATTTTTTGTTAGGGAATATTTTGCCTTTATGAATGTAAAGGGAAACCATTGAAACCACTGTCCAATAAAAATGAATTTTTTATTTTTCTTTTCTTTGCAACAATAGCATTGTCAGTCTGATATGTGACATCGAGAGCGGTTAAAATTCGTTAGAAGTGAATAGTCGCTCCATTACCCTAATGGCTATGACAATGACATTCAGTGAAGCTTATTGCCATCTTATAAAATTTAATCCGTGTCCATATTATGCAGACGATGTCATTGGAATGACCTCTTTCCAAGAGAATACTCGAATGTGACCAATAATTTCATGCAAATCACCTTTTAAGAGATTTTTCAATAGAAAATATTTATTGATCTTAACAAAATCTCTATTTGTGGTCATTTTTGAGTTGCTTTTGACCATGTTTTGTTTTTGTTTTGGTAACACGATATTATGGCTGGCTAATAATACCTTTGTCTTGGACCTTTTGTTTTGCCTAATCAGACGCATTGGTTGTTCATAAATGTTATGTGGTTGGTGGAGTCATTTGTTTTTTGGTTGCATTGTTCAAACAATTTTTTGTGGAATGCTTTCCCATTGACTTGAAGTGGAGTGAAGCTGTCAGTTTCGATTGTATTTTGCACATCGCCATTGTGATGGATAGTGGGGTACCACAGTCACCCTTTTTTAAAGTACAAACACAGGAATATTTACCAAATCACGCAATAATCTGCGTGTACATCTCTTTCCGTCCTTCCATTAGTCACCCATACAATATGTCATTCGTTTTTCATCTCAGATTCAGATTCGGTCTCAGTTTCAATGTCTATGGTGCAGTGAAAGTTTTTTTTCGTTTTTATGATCTTTTCATTATTTTGACAATAACAAAGTCACAAAAAAACAGCACAAAATACACAAAAAATAACAAACAAAACAATCTCCGACGTTAAGTTATGTTATCACATCACAATGCAATAAAATGCATTCACCATCAAGAAAAATGCATTCTCCCATATTGACTCAAGGTACGTTTGCCATCATGGAGAAGGTCTGTAGGACGATATGTGACAAACGATAACGACGATGGTGGCGGCTCACGAACTACATGTGTAAAATGTTTTAAATTCAATCCAAATGTCATTCATGATGGTTCATGCACGGCGTCGCTTAACAAAAATTGCAACTAAACCTTCAACCCGAGCAGCAAACCAACTCCATGGAGCGTACAATGCAGAGACTTTGTTACATTTTCAATATCCTTTTATTGATGTAGTAGTCTATTTTTTGTAGTTTCGTTGTCTGTTTATATGCGGCTTTGACAGTTTTTCCAGATTACGCCAAGAAAATTCGAAATATGAAGGACATTGGCGTTCGAATTGAAAAGGTTTTCACTAGGACTTCCTAACGAAAAGTTAGCATTTTCTATAAAATTCTTCTTTTTTGTTATAGAGTATTTGCTTTGAAATCAAATGAATTCGAAATTTTAACATGGGTACACTGTTAGAAAAATATGTTTTTCATATGTTCCGATATAAACAAAATGTGTTTCGGGCACAATTTTTAAACACAATACATTTAAGTACAAACATGTACTGTTCCTAAACTAACACAAAATGTTTGGGACACATATGTTAATATGTTAGAATATATTATGTTTGGGGCATGAATATTTCATAAAAATAATATGTGTGAATGTAAACATATATAAATTTCAAGTAAACATATATATGTTGGGATACTTTATTCAGAGAGCGACAGAGAGAGAGAGAGTTAGTATAGAGAAAGAAATATAGATGGAAACCGGGAGGGTTGAATAAAAAGATATCAACATAACACAGCGAGAGAATGAAATGAGAGCAATTTCTGTGAAACCGCTTGTATGTTGTTTCGGAAAACTGTTTCATGATAAGGCCAAAAATTTAATATGCTTAAGTCTAAATATTATTTAATTTGAATATTAGAATGAATATTCGGAACCAAGAGAATAGACATTTGAAAAAAACAGCATATTTGTATTACAGAAAAAGATGCGAAGAACTCAAAAATTTCGTGGAAGTGAAAATTATGTGAGTGAATGAGCACAATCTTCTTTGGGGACTTCTCCCAAGCATATACTATTTTTGGACTCAAAATGCTTCCAAACATATAATATGCTCACATAAAACGAACATATTAATGTTTCGGCAGTATCCAATAATATATGTGCTTCCTGCAAAATATGTTTGGAACATATGTTAGAGAAGCGATTTTTTTTGAGGGTGTAGAGATACTCATGCGTTTCAAGCTCATTAAGATATTTTTGAAGATAAAAGAATAAATTGTCGTTTCTTCCAATTTAATCTTTCGGTAACCATATCTGATAACCATTTAATAGGTAAGATTTCTTCTGAAAGTGGATGCAACCTTTGTACGGGCTATCCAGAAAATCGTTGCCTATATATTTTCAGGATTGGTCCAAACAAAATATTGTTTGTATTGTTCACACATGTTATGTTTCACCTTAGGGCATACATTGGTAGAAAAAAAATTTAATGAGATTTTCTTTGTGTCGATATTTTTTAAGGCGCCAAATGGTTACATCCATTATTTTACTTGCAGCTTATTCTCTAGGTCTCTCTTTCTAAACACATATATGTTTTATGGTAGTTTATGAACATTATATGCTTGCACTTAAAAATATTGTGTTAAAAAATTTGAGTTCAAAACATATAATTTTTACAGCCAAACATATGAAAAAACACTCTTTTTCGTCCGTGTACACAGTGCAAATGCCGGTAGCATTGTCAGTTCGAATTTTAATTATTTTTAGAAAAAAAGTAATAATAAACGTATTACAAAAAATTTATTAATTAATTTTGTTCAATTAGTTTTAATATTATAAACCTTAACGCCCATGTGCAAATATCTTTAAAACATCCTGTACATTCATTTTTTAGATGTTAGACTACTTCGGATTTCATTTGACAAAATAAAGGAATCTAACAAACTAATGACCATTTTCCCTACTCGAAAACGAACATTTTCGTTCGACTAAACAGTAAAAGCATCTGATTTTTTGTTATAAATTGAACTGTTTCTAAAATTGCAGTCGACCCATAAGAACTCGGTCGACATAATGAAACTAGATATACAACAGTTTGTTTAAAAACATTGTGTTGAAAAACATGTCCTATTTTTGAACGGTTTTTTGCTTTGTAGTCAAGATGCAAACGACAACAAATTTAAAGACAGTTTCATTAATTTTAAAGAATTTTTCTGAATTATTAAAGTCAAGTTAACCTTAGCCCAAAAAATTTTTCTTTCATGTTATGATACCCATTTTTAAGTGAATCACTTAATTATAAGGCCAATATGACTTCATTGAAAAGTTTATCGACTTTTGAACAAGGAAAAAACTTTATGTTAGAGAAATGCGCCTTCTACGCTAAGCAAAATTTGCATTCGCTCACTCACGACAATATTTTCAGTGTGGAATAGCATTCTACCACATTTGTTCGCTAGATAAAATTTTTCTGGTGAAACATGTATGAGGTGATCACATTCGTTCTCTGGGTTTACATTCACTCAATAAACCTTTTATATATACGTTGAAAAAAATATTAAGTAATATTAAAGATTACGTAACCTCAAGTTTAGGATGCACAATTTACAAAATATTAAGGACAAATTTCATTAAAATAATGAAATTTTAATTAAAATAAAGTTTATAATCTTTACTTCAATATTTTTTATACCCTGCGCCACACTGTGGAACAGGGTATTATAAGTTAGTGCATATGTTTGTAACACCCAGAAGGAGACGAGGTAGACATATGTTGTCTTTGGCAATAATGCTCAGGGTGGTTCCCTGAGTCGATATAACCATGTCCGTCTGTCCGTCCGTCCGTCTGTCTGTGAACACATTTTTGTGATCAAAGTCTAGGTCGCAATATAAGTCCAATCGCCTTCAAATTTGGCACGTGTTCCTTTTTTGGGTCAGAATAGAACCCTATTGATTTTGGAAGAAATCGGTTCAGATTTAGATATAGCTCCCATATATATCTTTCGCCCGATATGGACTTATATGGCCCCAGAAGCCAGAGTTTTGGCCCAATTTGGTTGAAATTTTGCACTAGGAGTACAATTAGTAGTATAGTCATGTGTGCCAAATTTGATTGAAATCGGTTCAGATTTAGATATAGCTCCCATATATATCTTTCGCCCGATATGGACTATTATGGTCCTAGAAGCCAGAGATTTGTTTCAATTTGGTTGAAATTTTGCACTAGGAGTACAATTAGTAGTATAGTCATGTGTGCTAAATTTGATTGAAATCGGTTCAGATTTAGAGATAGCTCCCATATATATCTTTCGCCCGATATGGACTAATATGGTCCTAAAAGCCAGAGTTTTGTCCCAATTTGGTTGAAATTATGCACTATGAGTACAATTAGCAGTATAGTCAAGTGTGCCAAATTTGGTTGAAATCGGTTCAGATTTAGATATAGCTCCCATATATAGCTTTCGCCCGATTTACACTCATATGACCACAGAGGCCAATTTTTAACTCCGATTTAGGTGAAATTTTGCACAGGGAGTAGAATTAGCATTGTAGCTATGCGTGCCAAATTTGGTTGAAATCGGTTCAGTTTAGAAATACCTCCCATATATATGTTTTTCTGATTTCGACAAAAATGGTCAAAATACCAACATTTTCCTTGTAAAATCGCCACTGCTTAGTCGAAAAGTTATAAAAATCACTCTAATTTTCCTAAACTACTAATACATATTTATCGAGCGATAAATCATAAATAAACTTTTGCGAAGTTTCCTTAAAATTGCTTCTGATTTAAATGTTTCCCATATTTTTTACTAACATTGTGTTCCATCCTAGTGCATTAGCCGAATTAAATTTTGAAACTATAGATTTGGTAGAAGTCTATCAAATTCTGTCCAGATCGAGTGATATTTAAATGTATGTATTTGGGACAAACCTTTATATATAGCACCCAACACATTTGACGGATATGATATGATAGATCTACAAAGTGGTGCAGGGTATAATATAGTCGGCCCCGCCCGACTTTAGACTTTCCTTACTTGTTTTTTATTAAACTTAGGACACAAATTTTGGAAATTTGCGTCCCTCCGTTAAAGTATGTCCTTGAACTAAGGCAAATTTTCCATTTCACATTTTTGATTTAATGAAATCGTCATTAAATTGACTGAAATATTGGATCATTAGATTTAAGATAAAAACGCTTCAAATATAGGCTTACACTTATTTTGAGGATTTAGCACCATTTTGTACTTTGAATTATCCGTTATAATTTGGATTTTAAAATGGCATTTGTTTGTATGTGAATAGCTTTATTAATATGCTGCGAAAAGAGAAAAAATATTCGATAAATGAGATCTGTAGTCTAATATTAATTTTATTGGATTTAGATTTAAAGCCACATAGGTCGCTAAAAAATGTCTTTATTTTAAAGAAGCCGAATCTTTGACTTGGAATCAATACAAAAATCCTTAAGAGAAGGTTAAAATCTTTGGATCGAAGTAATCTTTTTTTGAGTGTAATTTTGCATATTAAGGTGAGTAAAGGGTGATTTGTTAAGAGCTTGATAACTTTTTTTTTTTAAAAAACGCATAAAATTTGCAAAATCTCATCGGTTCTTTATTTGAAACGTTAGATTGGTCCATGACATTTACTTTTTGAAGATAATTTCATTTAAATGTTGACCGCGGCTGCGTCTTAGGTGGTCCATTCGGAAAGTCCAATTTTGGGCAACTTTTTCGAGCATTTCGGCCGGAATAGCCCGAATTTCTTCGGAAATGTTGTCTTCCAAAGCTGGAATAGTTGCTGGCTTATTTCTGTAGACTTTAGACTTGACGTAGCCCCACAAAAAATAGTCTAAAGGCGTCAAATCGCATGATCTTGGTGGCCAACTTACCGGTCCATTTCTTGAGATGAATTGTTCTCCGAAGTTTTCCCTCAAAATGGCCATAGAATCGCGAGCTGTGTGGCATGTAGCGCCATCTTGTTGAAACCACATGTCAACCAAGTTCAGTTCTTCCATTTTTGGCAACAAAAAGTTTGTTAGCATCGAACGATAGCGATCGCCATTCACCGTAACGTTGCGTCCAACAGCATCTTTGAAAAAATACGGTCCAATGATTCCACCAGCGTACAAACCACACCAAACAGTGCATTTTTCGGGAAGCATGGGCAGTTCTTGAACGGCTTCTGGTTGCTCTTCACTCCAAATGCGGCAATTTTGCTTATTTACTTGGTCGATTATGTAGACCATAAATCGGACGTAAAGCGCGAAACACATTTCGAACCGAACACTGATTTTGGTAATAAAATTCAATGATTTGCAAGCGTTGCTCGTTAGTAAGTCTATTCATGATGAAATGTCAAAGCATACTGAGCATCTTTCTCTTTGACACCATGTCTGAAATCCCACGTGATCTGTCAAATACTAATGCATGAAAATCCTAACCTCAAAAGAATCACCCTTTATAAAGTTCGAGTTTAGCCGCTAAAATCGTCATTTTTTCACTAGAGTGAAAACTAAATCACTTAAAAAAGGCATAAAATTATACATATTTGTTGCAGATTTCATTATAACTTGATGGGAAATAGCCCAAAGCAAATTTTCACAAAGTTTTTATTCCAAACTTGTTTTTATTGTATTCGACCTGTATTTGATTTTTCCAATTAATGAATTGTTGATTGAAATGAGCTCGAGGTCTGTATTTTTTAATTTATTTTTTTATTCAATATTTCGTCTTTTCATTGAAAGACTTCATCGGGAAAAATTATTGAAAACAACAAAATATTACACCCACTATTGAGTAGAACCTAACGACACGGCGTATTTTGTCAGACTTTCCCGATGAAGTCTTTCAATGAAAAGACGAAATATTGAATAAAAAAATAAATTAAAAAATACAGACCTCGAGCTCGTTTCAATCAACAATTCATTAATTGGAAAAAGTTTTTATTCTTTAAAATGGATTATTAAAGAAAAGTAATCGTGGAAAAATGACGATTTTAGCGGTTAAATTCGAACTTAATACCCACCTTTAGCATAGATAGGACAGGTTTCTTTAAGAGTTGGAAGTTCATAAACATTTGTGTGAGCTATCTAAAACATCAGTGTAGAAATCTCGCCGGTATTGTCAGGTTGAATTTAGATAACAAGAATAATGAGTGATTAATTTGTCCAATAACATGATATTAAAATTAGTCAAATGTCATAAATATCGCACAAGTAAATAATACGAATATCAATTTTAATTACTCATCCATTAAAAATTTACAATTTCACTTGATTCCTATGATTGTGTTTAAACTGCGTATGACAGGGTTGCCCACTTTACTCGTACCAGTCTGTTGTGGGCCGTCAATGCTTAGCTATCCATTACTAAATGAAAACAGTCTTAAGAGATAACCACAAACATGGTATTTATTTCTTCCTTTGGTGCGTGAATTTTTCCAATTCACTACTACGAACAATGACACATGGGGGCTACCCCTGGCAAAGACATTGAACATGCTATTGCTATAATCAACAAATTAATACCTGTTATGCAAAAACTTCCTGATGGACACCTCTTTCTAAGAAACCAAACACTTTTTAATCGTCCAAAACATCTCTACATCTATTTCTATTTACAGTTGGGGCTACTCATGCTGCCAGTGGAGCAGTAAGGAAGTCAATTATCGATTACTCGCCAGCATTAACAACTGCCGCCGCACTAGAGCTCACCAACTACGAAAAGAAACCGAAATACCCGCCAAAAAAAGTCCAGTGATGATATGTGCGGACTTTGTTAACACAAGTTTTTCATGTTCACGTAATAACAGCAATAGAGAAAGACAAGGCACCAGTGAAGCAAGGTGCCCCAAAACGTGCACCATCATCAGCATCTTCTTCACCGTTACTCCTCCGCCAACGTTGTCATACTGGTAATTGTAGATTTGGAAGCAAACTTCCAAAGCCAAACACCGTGGAGAGAAGTGGTAACGCCGCAACAACTTTTTAAACGGCAGCTAGGCCAAGTTGAAAAAGACCAATAACCGCTGTCAGACGAGTTGGGCGCAAGTCCCCAGCAGCGATTGGAACGCCAACAACTGGAGCATTAATACAACTACAGTGAGTTGTGGAGGAGCTGCTGTATCATCGTCATCCAAAGCTCATCTCTCTGTATACGGGTGCAGTTCTTCAAAAGACGATAGCGTC
Source organism: Haematobia irritans (assembly GCF_050003625.1). Lineage (NCBI taxonomy): Eukaryota > Metazoa > Arthropoda > Insecta > Diptera > Muscidae > Haematobia > Haematobia irritans. The sequence goes on along the minus strand of NC_134401.1, from coordinate 173,437,675 downwards.
AACAGTGGCAATAGCTACAGTGGCACGAGATATCCGCGGCAGGTACATATTCATCACCATCATCATCACTACCGTTGCCATCGGATCATAGCGGCACTCGCAACAAAACAAAATTAACAAATAAACTAAGTATTGATGAACAGGAAAAGAGGCAATAGGCAGCGTTGTTGAAACAGCATTCCATTCCACATCCGAAAAGGAGTTCAATGAACGTGGTGGCTCTCTAAGCAAACAGGCAACCGGAAGCAACAGCAAACTTCCCCTCTCGAACCGACTTGTTTTCGGGTAACTCTGTGGCGCCAAACAACGGAAGCTTCACCCTCTCCACTATCTCTCCACAAAATATTTCTCCATATCCCTGAACCCCCATACCCACCACCATCATTATTTGAAGAGCTCAATGTAAAATGAAAGCAACCACACAATGCAGTATCTGGTCTCTCATCGTCTTATCAGCAGTGTCTGCGGTCTCAGCTCAGGTGCTCGAAGGTAATAAAGTCCTTCGGCATACGCCATCGTTGGTTCCAGCCTTGCAGCTGACAGTCACTCCTACAACGCCTTTACAAACCTCCTCCACACAAGCGTATGGTACATCGGCGAATCAACCTCCATGGCTGACGACGCGCGACCAAAAAAATACAGCTCGCAATCTTTATGCTCCCTATCAGAGTTTCTCAAAGAATGATGTAGCCAACTTTGCCAATGTTGTAATACGACCTGATGGATCCGCTGTGCAGACCTTCGGATCATATCGCCAGGGACGAGCACAGGCGATGCAAGTTAGGCCACAGGCGCCATCCAATAGACGTTCCGACAATGCCGAAGTGGAAATTATTAATGCCCCAGCCGTGGAGTTGCCCATGAATCCTCTGATAACTATTCCCAAGAATGTGGTGCCAGCAACAACGGCCTCGAATTTCACTAGGCAAGGTCGTAAACGCAATTATCTCTATATTCCTTTGCAGCAAGATGCCTCCCAGAACTATCTCTTACAGCTCAAACCGAAAGGAAATACATCACTCAATGATTTGGGACCTCCTGCCAGTGGTGTTTTACCAGCGGTGCCTGAAATTGCGGAAGATAGTCCCACGATGGGAGACAAGACCGAACGTAGTGACAGCCCAGCTTCTGCCCCGAGCTCTACTGATCGCTATGATAGGGGCGAAGAGACGAGTAGTCGACGAGTGGGTTTTCAATTTCCCAGTTACAGCCTGAATCCTTCTAGTCCCTTCCAGCCCCAGGGTTATAGGGAGGATAATCCCGTCTTTGTTGAACCATCTGGCTTCGAAGAGGTTCCCAGTATTCAGGATAAACGTTTGACTCGGCAACTGGTATTTGAACCGGATGTATCGCCAACCTCATACTCATACGATTTTTCTGGCCTGGGTTCAAGCGCCATACCACACACTTTGAATTCGGCCGTTGCTGCTGGTAAACAATATCGTGATGAAGTTACGAAGTTCGGTGACATAAATGGTCCCATTACAGCTTTGCCGCAGAGACCTCAAAGGGGTCTGTTCTTCGGTGATACCGAATTCAGAACAGGTTCCGTGGTACGACCATTCACAGCTCAGAAAACCTTCAATGATTATATTGGGCCAGCGGTGGACCCTTCCAGTTCCCGTAAAAGCCGATACTATCCCTTCAAATCATCACGTAGTCCCCGAGTGGTGTTTCCCACAAATGATAATGTCGGCACCACAGGTCCCAGTGCCGGCACTGGTACTGGGGTCTATTTCAATGACAATGTCGTATTTCGTGATCAAAATTTCGGCCTCAATGAATTGGCTTCAGTTCAAGATGTTCGTAATGAATTCAGTTTACAGGATTTGGATAGTACTTCCGAGAGCAGCGGTGGACCAAATGGCGCTCAATCCGCCAGTACATTCAAGGAAAAAGGTAAGATATCTGTAGGGTGTTGTGCAAAACTAATCGCTCCTAAAAGCTTCAAATGAACCATGAAAATTAATTCCTAGCCGCTACCGCCAAAACGTCTGATAGAGGCAATTTCTTAGTGAAGAAGTGGTGGAATATTAACCCATGATCACTTTTAAATTGCTTCTGGGTGTAAGTTTAAGGGTCCATTAGCACCGCTATGCAACACTGGTAAAAACGCTTCCTCCTCGCCTAACTCCACCTCTCTCTCTATTTCACACTATCTTTCTGTCTTTCTCACATCCAGTTGACATCACAAGCGAATTGGAGTGTCAGCATCGCGGGGGATCCTGTGAGTTTTTCATAGGCTGCTGGATGACTGGCGGTCTACTGCAGGGCACGTGCAACGGTTTGTTACGTGGCTGCTGTCACCGGACAGCCAAGTCAGCCAATTTGCGTACTTCCGAATATGTGGGCAATACAATCGATTTGACTGATCTTCCGCAAAAGAACTATGGACCCGTGAAAAACGATCCCAGTGAGTGTTAGAAAGCAAGAAACCAAAACAAAATGCACGGTATCGGTGGACGGTCGAGCACTGGCTTTGAACGAACGGATCTTCCACCTGACATCCACTATGATTTTTTTGTATGACAAACCCAGATTATGTTGCAGCCGGTGTTAGGATTTGCATGCTTCTTGTATATGGGGGTATTTAGAGGATAACACTTTGTGTAGCCTGCTGCATGATATGACCTGCATGTTTATATCCTTTATCTCTCTTCCTTGCATTAATTCTTACTTCCCTCTTTGGAGTTTTAATGTTGCTCACCATATTCTCTTAGTTATGCATATTCTACCCTAATATACTGGTCTTATCATAGATTCTGGGTGATTCTTGGTCAACTTTGGACTAGTACATACATATTTGGGTCTTTTGGTATAGGGTACTCTTGTAGCTGTCGTCTGGGGGATGAAAGGGAAATGCATGGTTCCACACAAAGTACTTTTCGGCCAAGTTCATTAGCCGTCGTGGACAATCTCGTAAGCTAACACAAAATAAAACCAAATCTAACCAAAGAAAAGCATTGTTCCTGCGGAAGATCAGGCTCAACTCGTCCACTATCCACCATTTCCACTCTCCCCTACACTTCTTGTCTCACACGCTTTTAGCTTAGCTTTTGCATTTGTATACGCTTTCAGTTGCACGTAAATATCTTATGCTGTCCTTAACTCGCTAAAATTTATGTATATTTCCAATAAATAAACAAAAATATTGGTGTAATGTCTATAATATTGGGTGTACAAGAGAGAAAAATCAATTCGAGTATGAATATGAGTGTGTGTGTCTCTCTCTCTATTTAGGTTGTGGCATATCCTTGGCTAAACAGACCGCCCAGAGGCGTATAGTTGGAGGAGATGATGCTGGTTTTGGCTCTTTCCCTTGGCAGGCCTACATACGGATTGGTTCATCCAGGTAAGATAGCCAATCGGTGATGGGTGTTTTAGGTAGGTCTTTCATTTTGACTTGTTCTGATAATCTTTTCATCCGCAGATGTGGTGGATCTCTAATATCACGGCGACATGTTGTAACTGCAGGACATTGTGTTGCCAGGGCTACGCCTCGCCAGGTTCATGTCACACTGGGAGACTATGTCATCAATTCGGCAGTAGAACCTTTGCCAGCCTACACGTTTGGAGTACGACGAATCGATGTTCATCCCTATTTCAAGTTCACACCGCAAGCAGATCGTTTTGATATCTCCGTATTGACGCTGGAGAGAACGGTGCATTTTATGCCTCACATAGGTAAGTCTAACTACCAAGCAATTAGCTGTATTTGCTACAGCAGATAAGATGAAATTAAGAAATGAAAGAAAATTAAAATTAGATTAGATTAGAGATTAAAAAATATAAAGAAACATAAAGAATTAATATTAAACATAAGAATTAAGCCTACTGGAAAATAATATACCTAATAATATCTATTGCATATCGCTGGAGTAGACCAATTAGTTTACGTTGAGAAATCTGAACTGACTGTGACAGTCACACGTTGTCTGACCCCAGGACATAGTGAAGACCGTCTCATTGTGAACAATTTAATAGTTTTCCGAGCTATAACAGATAATGGATCAGTCTATAACTGCTGTCACAACAGCGATTCCTCTCTAGCTTTATGATTTGGACGACGATAAGTAGGCCTTAGATGATATTTGAGGAATCCGCCGTATAAGACGCCGGATGTCAGAGGTAGAGATAAAAATGATCATGAGTTCCATCTCAGTTTCGACTGAAAGCTCAGAAGGTTTTCAGCGATGGTTTTTTTTCCTCAGTTCCCTCAATTGTAAGTGATTACAATCTTCTTAAATACTTAGATGGATACACCGTTCAGACTCGACTATAAGGAGGAGATACTGAACTTGGTAGACAAAACTGGCAGAGAAGATGATCTCCGCTTATAATATCAACCTTCGAGCATGTCTCTATTGGCTATTAAAACAGTACCTATTCATCTTTCGAAATTTTGTACATTAATTATAAATCCATAGCCCATCTTCCAGTGGCATCGGCAATAAATATATCAGCCTTTGTCCATTTATGTATACTTGCCCATACTTGATTCAAAACTCCAAGTGAACCTTTTCATACCTTTTATATTTTCAAATCAAAACTTACCGGAGCGCTCACGCCTAATTCAGATGTATACCTTATATCCAAATATTTTAAATGTTTTCAGAATTCAACTTAGACTATCCAAAAACTATATAAGATGATAACGATTTAGGCACGATCGATTTCATATTCGCTCTAATTATCCTCAGATTTTAACGAGCTACTTACAAGATAACCTCCAAGTTATCAAAGCAACCAGTGTTAGATTCCAAAGGTAGTTACCTAGACTGCAGTAGAGCTTTCAATCCACTCAGAACTTCACCAGTTAAATATATGCTTATGACATTTTGTAGTCTCAATATTATTTCCTATATTTTTTTTTTACTTTTTGGACAACTTTTCCGTGTTTTATTTGTATTCTCTGCCCCAAAATCATCAATAAATCGACATTTTGTATAATGGACAGATGACCTAAATAATGTTAGGGCCAAATAGTGTGATGACAGTTAAACAATACAAGACAGTGTTTACACTCTTACTTGCCAAATATTTCACATGAAATTCGAATTGAAAGAAAGCCAAGCTTATAACCATGTATTTACATAAAGCATCAACAATACCGCAATGGAAATTTTTCATTTCAATAAAAAAATTGGAACAGTTTAAGGTTAAATTTAAATTTACGTTTATGCTTTTAGCTCCCATATGTTTACCCGAAAAGAATGAAGATTTTCTTGGCAAATTTGGTTGGGCAGCGGGATGGGGGGCTCTTAATCCAGGATCACGTTTAAGGCCCAAAACTTTACAGGCGGTAGATGTTCCCGTAATTGAAAATAGGCAAGTCCACTATCAAAAAAGAGATACAATTTTAAAACTAAAGCTTAACTCGATATTGTTTTTTTTTCAGAATATGCGAAAGATGGCATCGTCAAAATGGCATTAATGTTGTAATATATCCCGAAATGATGTGTGCCGGTTATCGAAATGGTGGCAAAGATTCATGTCAAGGAGATTCTGGTGGTCCCCTTATGCATGAGAAAAATGGTCGTTGGCATCTTATAGGTAGGTCATTTAGATATTTACGTAAATCTTTATCAACTCTCTTGATCCCTCCATAGGTGTGGTTTCGGCTGGTTACTCTTGTGCTTCACGTGGTCAACCTGGCATTTATCATCGTGTTCCCTATACCGTCGATTGGATATCCTATGTAGTAGGCCTTACGGGGAATATTTAACAGCTGCATCCCATTCTCCTCTTCCCTATGCTTGTATTCATCCAACTCTATTGTAAATAGCAGCTACTGCTGATTCACATGGAATCCATGGACTATACCTACCTACAATATTTTGGTTTTCGGGGCTTTAATGCTATCGTCAACTTCAAATGTAGGTCTCTCATTAATATTAGGATGTCTGTTTTAGTAGTATAAGCTCTATGCATTTCGCCTTCCCGCTAGATCCCTCATATAAGTTATAAGTTTATTGTATTTATTAACAAATTTATGTTTTAATTGCCACCATCTGTGAGTGTGCGCAATTCAAATATATCGAAATATTTAATTTTAGTTTATGAAATGACTAAAAAAATGAAACTTTTATATTTATTCAACAAATTGTAATTTATTTTCTATTTAAACGGTTAAGAAACCCAAAAGAAATAATGTAAATAAATATTAAATATTTTTTTAAAATTACTGTGGTCTCAAATTGTTTTTCTTATGATGACTGATGCCAATACTTTCGAAACTGATCTCGTATTTGATTCATCTCCAATGTAGTTGTTTTACTAAACATTAACATAAATATCAAAGAGACATGGGAATATGAAGATATATAATCCCAAAACCGGTAGATAGATGATATACGATGGGGAGAAAAGGAACCAAGAGCATACCATTTTTTAGGACAAGTATACTATCATTTAGATAATGATCGAAATTGGCTCCTTATCACTGTAAAATATGTAGTAAACATTTATCCCACTTACAGTGTTGCCAGAATTGTTTCACCAAAAACAGTATTTTGTTGTACCAAAATCACGGCGGTATTATTATGTTTGGATCGAGTATTGAAATATGTGGAAATTCTATTATGGAAGTAGAAAAATTTCGAAAATAAATAAAAGCTAAATGCCGCTAAAAAAGGTCATAAAACACAGATCTAGCGGGAAAAAGCCGAATTGGCTGGTCCAGCTTTGCTACTTCGGCTTTTTAATACAAACGCAGCATAAGCCCAATAAGAGAGTTATCATTGTGTTTTTTGGTAAAAGCTTATTTTCAAGTTTAGAGATTGCAGTACTGCAACCATTTACAAAACATAACCCAACAAACACAAGGATGAGTATTTCTCATATCTAACACCATATCAATTTGATAGTGAATCCCATATTCAACATTAATTCAAATGGTCTTGCAAATTGCTTGCCCTCAACAAATTTTGCAATAGGCTTGAAGCATTAAAATGAAATTTAGTTTGAAAAGTTGTTGCTAATATGTTGAGAAATTGTTGCTAACGTTGCCTGTTTTTTGTTGAGAACGCGATTTTCTCAACGATTTCTCAAATTTTATTTTAAGGTAATTCTTTGAAAAAATGTTTGAAAGCGTATTGAATATAAGCATTTCTCCACTGTTTGTGTTTATTGGGAAGTTCCTTCTAAGCCTTTACATTTCCAATGATTTTGGTACATAACTTTTTAATTACCACTTGTCCAACATGTTTTCATAATAAACTATTTCTTTTCTCAATATCTATGCGTTACTTAAAGGCTACATCAAAACGTGGATTTTTTTTATTAATTTTTGCAGGACAGATATTAACACCCAGTAAAAGGTGAACCCACTACGAAAGAAAAAGCAAGTTTATATTACAAATTTGTAACTAAAATATTTTAGTAATTGCAATACAAATAAGTTAAAAATTTTTATCAAATTGAAGAAAATTTATTACAAATAATAAAATTTTTTAACATGTCTTTAGCACTATATGAAGTTTATGGCAGATACAATTTACGAAAAATTTATTCATCTGAGAAACTTATGAGCTCAATTTTCGGAAACTTCACCCATTTTAGGATAATATTAACTAGTTTCATATTTAGTAAAATTGTGTACTTCATTTGTATACAACTTTTTCTCATTTTTAGTTCACGTCATTAAAGTAAGCAAACAATAAATAAAATTGGAAATATTTTCTTACATTTGGTAAAATACGTTGTCTTTTTTTCTGGGAAAGAGATAAATATTTGGTACTTATATGTAGAGTTTGAAAGGAGAAAGGGAACGACCCCTATTCCCTATGCACTCTATAAACATTAAACTTTTGTTATTTACTTCAGTTATTTAGAGCATATGCAGTGAGATCATGCGGAAAGAATTTATATTATATTTTTGGGCAATTACGGAATTAGGAAATTCAAGAAAACTTCTTAAAGTGTATTTGAAATGTTCGTAGAACTTAAATCATGTTAGGCAACCCAGTGTACTTGAAATGTTCAAGAAATTAAGGGGGTGTCTCTGAGTGGCTATTGAAGAACATAATTGTTTGGAATATAGACTGAGAGTTTTTGTTTTAATTCCCCATTTTCTTAAATCACAATAACTTATACAATATAATCGACGTTTTTGGCGAAACTATGCCCTGAACTGCAAACCTAGTATCACAATTTTCATAGTAATAAAAAGTGTCACTCTGACTCAAAGTTAATTTCAAATTAAATCCATATTTTACAAAGATTTGTGAAATACGTTGGTAAAAAAAAACTTATTTAAAATAAATTATTTCCAATTGAAGATATTTGTTTTGGAAGAAGCCCAGTTTTCCTAGTATAGAACATTGCCACTGTGTATATCTTCAGATGTCACATGTCCGCTTGGACACGTGAATTCGATTATTAGAGAAACCCAAAAACAAAACAATGAGACATAAAAATGTTAAAAGTACGCCATTTAGTGGCGAATTTTCCAATAGAGTGGCACAACGCTAACACTGTTTGAATTACTAAAAAATTTTATAAACATTAATAAGAAGATAAAAAACCACCGGGAAATTTACTGGTGTTCCATCTAAACTGAAATCTAACCTGTGTAAGCAAACCAATACAAGTGTACGATCATTGAATCTGAAAATAAAACTGGGACTAACGCAATGGTTAAACATATTAATTACAACATGAAAAAACTAAAAATCCTAAACTACCCATAAAGATCAGCTGGAAAGAAGAAATTACAGTGGTTTCACGCTCTTGATTTCCTATTTCTGGAAGAGGGTTCATTTTAAGACATCTTAAATACAAAGTCTTAATCTCTATAGCTCTTGCTTTTTTCGAATTATTACAACAAATCATATTCTAACTGGGAAAACATACCTCGCAAGACTATCTCATTTTACAACATGCATTAATAAAATAAAAACAAAGTAATTCTGTTCTTAACTAGCCGAATGAAAATCTGCTTAGTATCCAAATGTCTAGATAGAACCTGTTGTTGCAGTGATGTGTTGAGGCTGGATAGCTGGAGCCATTACTGATGGTACCCATGTCTGCAGCATGCATCACATTAATGAAGATGATAGTTTGGCTTCGAGACTTTTACTCTTCTAGCACCAGTTTTATTTGATCTGTCAACGTGTAAGGTCGCTCGGTCGGTCATCTTTTGCAAAAGAAAGTAAAATTTTAATCGGAAAACTGTGAATAAATACAAAAGCTTTTTTCTGAGAAATCATCTTTTGGCATCGTTAAAAACAAGTGGTATGGAAAACTCGATTCTTTGGATAACTATAATGTTACATAGTTTCTATATGAAATTAACATATGAATATTTCCATTATGTTGGTAAAACATTGAAAATGATGGCCTTGACATCTTGGCTTGTAGTAAAATCAGTGTAAGATACTCTTCCTCCTTACCTATTCATTCAATTTCACAGAAATGTGCCAAGTACACAAGGGCGACAATGCCATTGTCGTTCTAACCAACAGTCCATCATTATCCAGTCATTCATGATTACTATCACAAAAACAGATCAAAACATAAAAATAAATACGAATGTCTTTGCCGCAAAAGTAGATCAGTGTCAGTGTCATTGTAAGAATGCGATAGAAATTCTAGTCAATGGTGTCATTATCAATAGAGCAGCACAGTGTAATGGTATCTCGTTTTAAAATATAAATAAAATTATAAGCAAAGTATGCATTTACCATTAAAATCATAGAATATTATTGCCTTATTCCGTAAAAACAGTGCTTATAAAAAATGCAATTTCCAAATGTACCATAATACAATGGTGCAAAAGTAGTTCCAGTTATAACGTAAGATCCTACTAAGCCTTCCAAATAATAATAATATTAGACCATTGCATACAATTATAATACTATTCACAACTCCAATTCGTGGCCAGATTATAAAAACTGCGTTGGGCTTGAAAATATGCCTACCAGAAATTACACATGACGATCCTATATTCCTGAGTATACCCAACTGTCTTTCGAACTATTTATTTTTCGCAAGATATAGATTGCTATTTTATCCGGTCTAAGTGACATTGGATTCAATAACCAGCGGAATTCACCCTATAAAAAGGCTTAAAGGAAGACGGCTGCCATGAAGAATAAAGTGACCAAGATAGTCATTTCAGAGCAGAGCATTGATTCCCGCTGCTGCTGCTAGACTGCAAGGAATCGTGGATTCACTTAAGCCCACCAGACAGTAAGTAACATCCTGCAAACATGGTCCAAAAGCAGGCGAAGACTGTTGCATAGACCGAAAAGGTGACATCTGCCGTTTTCTGGGATTCACATCGACTACTTGGATAAGGGTACAATGATCAAATGGCTGTACAATGTCAAATCGATGCCGAATGGTAGAAAACACGACCTTACATATGGAAGAGAAAAGTTCCCTATCACCACTATATCGCTTCGCCACAACCAAATTGTGGTGTGTCCTGGTGCTTTATCCAGCCTATTCTCCTATTATGGCCCGTGTGACGTCTCCTTATATCCAAACCTAAGAAAAGTACTCGCTGGGCACAAATAGCAGTCGAATGTGATAAGCATTGTCAAGTAGGCCTATTTATATAAAATAAATGTAAAAACTCCAAAATATTATTTTTTTTGTGCCAAACAGCTATCGGACCACACTCGTGACCCGTATTTCACAAACAGACTTCAGGAATACTTTAACACATTATTACAAAATACTGGCTTAAATAGGGAATAATAATTTTGATTTCTTCCATATAGGAGGGGAATTAAGGAAATGATGCAGAAGCGCCGATAACCCACAACGAAGATGTACCTATGGAACTGTGTGTCACTCATCCCTGGAATTATCTATATAACAGCCATTGAACTGGGAACAAGTTCGGCCCAAGCAAGTAAATTTCAACAATCCTGTGGTGGAAATTGTTATCAAGTCAACGACACAGATACTAATTCAACCACGGCGAGCTTCGATTCCTATGATTTTTGATAACATTTAATTTCACTTTGTTTAAGATATCCTGAATACCATTCTGGGTGTCCCTTCAGAATGTATGCATCAGGGTGGAGTTTGGCCTTGCAAATTATCATTTTCCTGTTGGCTTCAGGGTGGAAAACATGCTAGAGGTTGTGGTAATAATAAATGGTTCTTCTCGTGTTGTATAGCGGCCGAAGGTGACATTTCACCAGCAGCAAACTTGGTCGAAACTGCATTGGTGGAATATAAGAAAAAAGTTAATTCGCTTCCCAAAAGGGTATTTCTAAGACGGCGCGATGAAAATGATATTGCACTAAAGGTGAGTTATTTTTTGAGAGGAGACTTGAACTTTGGCTCACAAATTTCGTTTTATACAGCCCGAATGTGGAATAGCTCGTAACTTTCAAAATACTTTGCAAAAACGTATAATTGGTGGTAGGCCGGCCCACTTTGCCGAGTATCCTTGGCAGGCACATATTCGTATTGCGGAATATCAATGTGGTGGGGTATTGGTATCGAAAAATATGGTGGCCACTGCTGCCCATTGTGTACAGCAAGCAAGATTGCAAGACATCTCTGTCTATTTGGGTGAATTGGATACCCAAAACCTGGGTCAAGCTCATGAACCTTTGCCGGTAGAGAAACATAATGTCATACAAAAGATTATACATCCACTTTTTGAGTTTCGCATGACCCAACCAGATCGTTATGATCTGGCCTTATTGAAGTTGGCGAAGCCTACAGGATTTAGGTAAGTTAGTAAGCCGAGTCCAAGTACGATAATCGCCAATATGCAATTCTAATCCATTATATTAGTGAACACATATTACCGATTTGTTTGCCAGTATACCCCATCCGCTTAGTGGGTCGCAAAGCCATCGTAGCTGGTTGGGGTAAAACGGAAGCCAGTATGGGTCAAGCAGGAACTAATTTATTACAAGTGGCCACAGTGCCCATCATAAGTAAGTAAATTTTCAAATTTCCATTTTGGTAAAGCTCACATGGCTTCACTTTCCATCTCAGCTTCTATGGAGTGTCTTCGCTGGCATGAGAGTAAACAAATCAATGTGGAACTTTTCAATGAAATGTTTTGTGCGGGACATTCAGATGGCCATCAAGACGCTTGTTTAGGTAGGTACAACTGCAACACTTTACTACATCAATAAATAAATTGTAAAGCATACCTTGAGGCTGTTTGGTAAATATCCATCAATGCAATAATGATGTTTTCCTCTATTTGATCTTTAGGCGATTCTGGTGGCCCACTTATTATTAAAGAAAGAGGTGAGACTGATTATAAAAGTAGGGGTTGTTCGTTTTACATTAAGATATTTTTTTATAGGACGCTTCTTCTTGGTGGGTATTACCAGTGCCGGCTTTGGTTGTGGCGTTGACCATCAACCTGGTATTTATCATAACGTCCAGAAAACTTCGAAGTGGATTCAGGATATCTTGTTACGCTATGCACCCTGAATTATAGTTAGCCTTTAATTAAAATTTTATATTAACTCTTATAATTAAATTTTAGATTGAGTGCATTATAGATTAAAAATATCGTAAATGTTAGTTCTTAGTCTTCAGGGTTTTTGACATTACTAAATAAATCTCAATAAAATTTGCTTATATGAAAAAATGTTGGCTTTATTCATGCATTGCGAAAATACTCACCACACAGAAAAAAGTAAACTGTTTTATAGCACGAATGAACTACCTCGTGCCAAAATTGAACTAAATTGTACTCCACTGAACTAAATTATTTCCACAAAGCGTTGTTAAAACTAGCAAAATGTAATGCCCTGGTGTACTTTTGAACTACAACTCGCGAAATTAAACCCTTTCATTGATGAAAAATTTAACTAAAAGTAAACAATTGATTGACACTAAACCGTGATCATTTTTACCATACTGAACACCCAGAGAAGGAATATGATCATCACAAAAACATTTTTCAATAGCAAAATGTTATTTTTGGATGGTGACCATGTAACATTTTTATCGCAATTTTCTCGGAAAAGATGTTATGTTTGCCGAGAAAAACATTTTTGCGATAAACATGTTACATGGTCACCATCCAAAAATAACATTTTGCTATTGAAAAATGTTTTTGTGATGATCATATTCCTTCTCTGTGTGTAGTTCATTCTTACGCACGAAAATTGCTATAGTTCATATTGAACATACGTTTACGGTCATTGAACTTTATGCCCTGGTTTAGTTCATAAAGTATTTGAGACATACTTAATAAAAGGAAAATTTAATTGGGCTGTGGAAAATTTCGAAAAAATAATCAAATTTAATTACAAGCAAATATTTTTTTTTTTTTGTAATAACAATAAGTTAAATTTATCGTTAGCTTAACTACTACCATCTTCTAAAAACTATTTCTCTTAGTTTTTTGACCCATAAGAACTATAGCATAACAGATTTAGCTTTTCGCATGCCCTGAATTAGAACCACGAAATCATCGTTTAATTTATTTTTGTAGTATGTAAATTGTAGCGTTTATTATATTTTCAAAATTACTCGATGGGTCGATTTGTCACACATTTATCCAACTAAATTCCATTGGCTCGGCCCATCATACATCAGGGAAATCTGAGATAAGCTCATTATCATCGGACATGGTTCATTTCAAACAAAAACCAGTTTCTATACAAGATGCGTTTTAAGTATGACCTTGCTACGGTCAGTTATTGGTAACAACGGTGACATTTAAAATGGAAATGTGTTCATTCACCAGACGACGAAAACAAATCAAAACAAAGCTCAACACTATACGGTAGCACAGTTGCGATTGCGTTGACGGCGCTAAGTATGAAGAAGCTTCGTTGTGGTGTCCCCAAAAACAAGCTATGCCAGTATTACATAATAGCCAATCGTAAGCAGCAGATAGCTACGGCATCGAATTCAATGGGTAAATGTAGTAAGTGTGAAGACGTTCCACTTTGGCCAACATTTAGACATCACAAAAATGTGTAAATGTGCCCCCATCAAATGACTAATGCAGTCTATAGGTATGCGGAATGTTGACATAGGTTTTTCGTTAAAGACGCCAATAAATCAGAATGTTGGAATTGTTATTTGTAGGTCGGTCTAATATTATATACGGTCAGATCGATCTTGAGTTGGAGTTTGAATTTGTTACATGCGCACAGCAAAGATCGTCTTAATATATCCTTATAATCTGCCGTTACCAGCTAAAATTTTCAAGAAAACTACTGGTTAGCGATCCTTTGTGGGTACTTATGATCCGTAATGACCGAAGATTCGTTAACATATCAGTGTTCCGATGTTATTTCATGAGCAGTTATTCCGACTTTGCTATTTTCAATGTTAATGTTTTCGTTGTTCTGTAAGACTCACATTTAATAAGGGGCTTTTTTGAATAATCCAAGGAATGTCTTCGATATTAAACCGTTTAATTTGATCGTTAAATTATTACAAATGTAGACGTCATTCTGGAATACTTTCTTTTTAGATAATAAAGGAAATATCAATGAATCTCATTCTTTAATGAAGAATAATGTTGTAATACCACAAGTGTAGGAGCCATTCATGGTAATTGCATAAAACGCACAAAACTGCATTCAATCTGCACTTCTTCGTACAAATACTTCCACGCAAATACCCAAAAATGCACCTACAAATATTAATACATTTGTGTAAGTGAAACTTAGTCATGTGCTCTTCGAGCTCTCTATTACAGACATCATACAACGAGCAACAAAAACTCAAAATATGGCATACAACCTGAGAGCAGAAAGCCTATTGAACGTGTGCCATTATATTTTTGCTTATTACACATACTCCACCACTACATACAAAACGCTGGTCTAATACCTCACACCCTTATGACTGAACCCATAAAAATCTGTTGAATGTGATATATGGTAAATTTTGCTATTATAATTGCTCGGTTGCCAGTCTTATTTTCGGGTTATTAAGTGCAAATGCCCTGTGAGTAGTTCATGTATTACCGCTGTCATTGCCCGATTGTTGTGCTAGTTTCCCAATTTCTTCTAAAATTGGCTCTAATAAAAGGCCAAATGACATAATTTGTTGTTTGTCAATAACGAAAAAATTACTGGAAAACCATAAAAGTCACACATTTGCTATATCTCTGTAATAAATCCAAGAGTGAGAGAAGGAGGGAGGACATATACAAGGTTATATTGTAAACAGTTACATTGTCTGTCCTATAGTTTTGCATTATATCGTGCTTGTTTCTGATCTTATCAACACTAGTAACAGCAGTTTACAAATCCGCTGAAATGTGTAAGTAAGAACGCTTCATTCGCCGACTTGAATGCACTCTTCCAGAATTGGTTAAATGTTAAGGGCTGACAGAACGATTTGGGTCACAATAGATAAGAGTTTCATGAATACTGCAGGTAGACCAAACATTTATACACTGAACAAATATTGACCTAATATGAAAGATCATGCAACCTAAATATTAGAATACGTAATTTACACAATATTAAGGACAAAGTTGTTTAAAATAAAAATTGAAATTAAAATAAAGTTTATAATATTTGCTTCAAAAACTTTTCCATTCAATTTAGGTCACTAATCTTGTAAATTATTTAAAAAATATGTTTCTATTGAACATTTAGTCAAAATTTTATTTCTATAGAAAACTTTGTCAAAATTTATTTCTAAAAATAAAGAATTCTACACTGAAAAAAATATTGTCGTGAGACTAAATATTTCATGTATTTAAAAAACGAATGCGTTGTTTGCTTAGCATAGAAGACGGATTTCTTTGATACAAAGTTTTTTCCATGTCCGAAAGACTATGTACTTTTCTATAAAGTAGTTTTTCCTTATAATTAAGTAATTCAAATTAAACATGGGTATCTTAAAATTTTGTTCGACTAAGGTCAACTTATATATAATAATTGTGAAAAATTCTTCAAAATTAAAGAAACTGTCTTTAAATTTGTTGTCTTTTTGTATCTTGACAACAAAGCAAAAAAGCGTTTAAAAATAGGAAACGTTTTTCAAAACTTTATTTTAAAGACGATTTTTACTTGAGACATATCATAATTTCTACCTGAAGTCGAGCCTGAATTTAAAAATGTAAGTTCTCGTTAACAAGTTTTTAAAGGACTTTAATTGCACATGAAGAAAAAAACAGAAAAAACGAATAAATTAAAATTTGCTGCCTAGAATCAAGTACGCAAAACTTCAATTTAAAAGATAATTCTGTCTTAAAAGTATCCTTACTTCAATTTTACGCTTCTTTGGTTCGGAATCAATACCAAATCATTAGTGTAAATACAAAATCTTTGGAACCGGGCAGCTTTTTGGAATTAAGAAAACATTTTTTACTTTTTTTACATTTTTTACTTTTTTTACATTTTTTACTTACTGAGTATAGTTTATTTGTCGAAAACTAAATGTTTTGCTCATATTTCGTAATGCTGCAAGCAAGTACTTTGCTCATAGAACGGGTATCTTAATATACAGTATATAACAGGTTAATTGAAGAGTCCCCGGCCTAACATATAAATACTCATACTAAAATTAAATCCATATGATTTTATGTAAGCCGTAATGTAGGTTAGGTTAGGTGGCAGCCCGATGTATCAGGCTCACTTAGACTATTCTGTGCATTGTGTTACCTCAGCGGTGAACTTCTCTCCTATTACTGAGTGCTGCCCGATTCCATGTTAAGCTTAATGACAAAGAACCTTATTTTTATAGCCGAGTCCGAACGGCGTTCCACATTGCACTGAAACCACTTAAGGAAGCTTTGAAACACTCAGAACTGTCAACAGCATTACTGAGGTGGGATAATCCACCGTTGAAAAACTTTTTGGCGTTCGGTCGAAGCAGGAATCGAACCTACGACCTTGTGTATGCAAGGCGGGCATGCTAACCATTGCAACAAAAAGGGACAAGTATAATATGGAAATCCTTGGTGAATGTGGATGCCGTGCGAGCTCGCTTCTGACCAAAATCATTGATATGTAGAAGACTCTGAGTAAGGTTTTGATATTCAAACACATCACTATAATTCAATATCCCACACTGACAGAAACAATATTAAAATTAATGAAATGGGACATTAAAGTTGACTCAATGAAACAAATTCATAGATATTTTTCGTTACTTTTTTAATTTTTTACTAAACCACGAAATGTTTACTACTATTAACGTACATTTCCATCGACTTACAGAAAATGTGTACAGAAAATGTATATATATATATATATATATATATATATATATATATATATATATATATATATATATATATATATATATATATATATATATATATATATATATATATATATATATATATATATATATATATATATATATATATATATATATATATATATATATATATATATATATATATATATATATATATATATATATATATATATATATATGCTTGGTTTACTATAAATGAAATTCTCTTTGTGTGTTACAAACAAACTGATGATCTTGATATACCATTCAATTTGATATCCAACAAAAAACTCTTAATCCATACAGTTTTAATACGAACATATTTTAGCAATACCTTTCGGGTTTTTGGGCCTATACAAAAAGACAACAACTCGGAAAGTTGTTAACTGTCTTTAAATAAGCGTGTTGGAAATATTGTTGTTATTACTGCTATTATATGACTTACGAAACTTTGTATGCTCACTTCACACGTACGAAAATATAGAGGGAATATGTACGAAAATATAAGTAAATAAATAAATAAACATTATTGGTCATAATTGGAAAAATACCTACCTTGGATTACAAAATTGTTGATACAAGAAGACTGGCAGGCTGGCATTTGAACAGACAGTACCATCCAAATAAAGAAAACACTGGAAATGTGGCATATTTCAAGGTTAAATGTTGTGCAATCAATGAGGGGCTGCAGTTGCAGTTCCGCCTGATGATCAAAAGAAATTGAAGGCCAACCTGATTGATGCTCCGACCTACAAAAGTGTTGCCGCAAGGTTCAAACACCTTTAATTGGGAAAATTTGTTTACAAGGAGGGCAGTTATTACACAAAGATGAAAACAGAAAAATTAGTAAATGTAATTATACTTTATGAACACAACTTGTTAAAAATAAAATAAATTGTAAAGAATTGCCTCAACTGTGATGCAACTTAAAATTGCCTATGTCTGTAGTATTTTTACACAGTACTGAATTAGTTGGGTGAATTATAATACACGGAGAAAAATTATTTCCATACAGGCTCAATTCGATACGATATTTTATTGGCAGTTAGCCAAGCCCGTATGGTACAATAATAATACCGATCGGTATAGGCGGTACGCAATGCAAGAAAGTATCATATCGCTTATGAAAGGACCAATAAGGTATTGAAAATAAAATCTAAGCGGTATACCAGAATACCATAACGATATTGGGTTTAATAACAACCCGGAAATGCCAGGGCACACTTACAATCTAGAATCAGTCGAACAAAAACGAATTTCTATTGTTTGTATGTGTATTTGGCCGTAATTCTTCCTGTCAAATTATGTTGATCTTATTCATCGGATTGCTTGTGTGGCTGCTTGGTCGTATTTCTTACTGTAGGACATTTTTGTAGAAACATATACCAATTTCATATAAGATTGACATCAGTTTTTTATTTAATTCTGGGAGCCATCGTTCATATAAAGCAAATGAAAAAAAAAATTATAAATTTACTTTGTGTCCCATTTCATTGATTGTGGGTATATACAATTTATCCAGAGCAAAAGCTTACATTTTAGTCTCTCATGCTCACTTCGATATTTATATGATAAGTTTGAACAGCTGATTTTGTTTGCAGATATACTCACATATGGAGACAAATCAGCTGAAACGTTTTATTTGCCATCGACAACTACCATCACTTAAATGCTTTATTATTATTACCAGGTATGACGAATATAGAGGGGGGCGAACAAACCGAAACGTATATGCCTTCAATTTTGTAATATACGCAATGAGATGATGCCGAACAGCGTCGTCTACGTTGACGTTGGAACTGCAAAACTAGCAAACAAGTATACAATTGTCTGTCCCCACTCGTCAATGCATCGCCGACAAAGAATATGACGTCGTTGTTCGCGGTTATCGCCTTCATTGACTCACTTTGCTTTCGATTTCGTTTGACTGCTTGTGGCGGTTGTGGTTCATCTTGCAGCGTTGAGCTTTAAGCAAACCCCATAAATTGTGAAGAGCATATGTTTAGCTGCTCTCGCCCCATGAATTGGCATGTGCTGTTTGTCATCCAGTGTTATTAGTTATTTCGAAGTTAACGCATAGCGATCGATTAAACCGGAGTGCAACTTAACGCGATCTACGACCATTCATCCCTCCATCCATTGCCATTGGGGTCTACTCTTCGGCAATTGAATTGCGCGCACTTTATTCAAAAATAAAATTACGCGAATTTTTCAAAATGATTTGCATATCGATTGTTGCGTTGTATTGACGAACCGTGGTCACGTCACATCACAAATTCAAAGTGAATATCTTGGGCGAAACCAAAACTAATTTCAAAATTTAAGAAATTAAATTGTGCCGGAAGAAAATCGAAAAAGGTTTAATGCCACCACCTCAAATTAAGCAAAATATTATCCAGATTATGTGTTGAGTGACAAATTGTGAAGAAATTTTTATGTTTATCTGTTACCCATAATATGAACGCTTCATGTTGAAAGCGTAAAGATACAGAGGAGTTTAGTGAATTTATTTCCACATTCCCCAACGCAAGGGAAATACGGATAATTATCCAAGTTCGACTATGTTAACCAAGTCATTATTATGGATTTTACCATTATGGACGTGCTTTACGATCATCAGTTCTTCACAGAATTATAATTCAATTTACAACACAGCCATCACACCTGAACTAAAACAAGCCATTCAAAAGGATTTACCAAAAGAAGCAAAATTTTTCGACGATTTTGACTGTAAGTTAATATGAAAACAAAAAACTTGGGAACATAATAAGGTTTTTTTTGTAAACACTACCGCACCACAGATTCGAGCCAATACATGAATTGCGAATGAATGAATTATGTACAAATAACAACCAAGTGTTTTCAAAAAGCTTTCACATTTTTTTTACAGGACACAAAATTCAAATCTAAACCTATTTAGGTGAAATAAATTTCTCATAAAAATAGGCCATTTCGTAGATTCAGATTATATGGTGCAAAAAAAAGTTTAAGTCTATACTTTAAAATTTTAAAAACCATATCTAACCTAATGCTCACTATAGAAAGACAAAACAAAAAAATTTTAAATCATCATAGTCACAAAGAGAAGATTTGTCAAATTTCAAACAAACGATCTGTGAAAATGTGGCCTGAGATTTAACGAAATCATTGACCTGAGTGAAAATATTGGAAAATATTGAAATAGAATCAACCCTACACTGAAAAAAGCATGCCCGGTTCGAAAGATTTTGTCTTTATTCTAATGATTTTGGTGTTGATTCCGAGCCAAAGATGCGGAGAATTCAAATAAGGATACTTTTAAATTTGGGTTTTGATTACTCGATTCTAGGAAGCAAATTTTAATTTTTCGTTTTCAGCTTTTTTTCTTCATATTCTATCCATTTAAAACCATGTGAACGACAACCTTTATTTCTAAATTCAGACTCGACTTCGAGTAGAAGTAAAAAATGTCTTTACAATAAAGTGTTGAAAAAATTTCGTTGCTTTTGAAGAATTTTTCCTTATTATTAAAGTAAAGCCGAAAAAAATGCGTTAAGGAAAAAACACTTTATATCAGAAAATGCGTTTTCTAAGCAAAATTCGCATTCGTATATTAAGGACATGAAATCTTTGGCATCACGACAATATTGTTATTCAGTGTAGTCGATCTAGCTTTTCTTGTCCGTCATTCTGCATATTTATTTATTTATTACGAAATACGTAGAAGTCGTGCTTATTAACCGATCTTTACGGAAATCAAATTTTAAATATACACATAACAAATAACACTAAACTCAATTTACTTTTAAATTTTTGATTTTAGCCCAAATTTGTATTATACGATCTTAACACAAGATAGGTTTCAAAGGTACCACTAATATTCCCAAAATATAACTAATGACGGTTACATTTATTATTTATGTATCATCCCATTTCCACCAATGTGGACCTAATAAACTATGTTATTCAAATTTGGTCCACGCTATTCCACCATAGTATCACTAACATCTGAAATGTATTACACGTATGGACTCAGAGTTCTATTGTTCAAAGCAAAATCCGTCGGGAAATAACATCAAACTTTAGAATCAATATAGATTTGTTCGATCTAGTTCCATTTGGAAGGAATTGTGGCCTTCAAAATGAGATGAGATGATCGATGCTTTGGTATTTTCAAACATACTCTCCCAGGCGCAAAAGTCCAACGCATTGAGATCTGGAGATTTTTATGTCCATGCGGTAGAAATGGAGTGAGGAAACTCCATTTTAAGCCATTTGAAATGTTTGTCTGCTCAGGGCTTCAATATTGTCTTTAGGACATTTTACCGATAATGTTCGGCATTATTTTGACCCCACGATTAACGCATACGAGCAGGGATCGACTATAGCTTATTACCATCGGCGGCGCTTGTGCTTTGGTAGCCAATCGAAGGCTGATATCTTTGGCAAGTAAACCGGATCGTTTTTTTGTTCACAATCTGTTAAATTTGAAATGGCTCTCCTTGGCTCTTTCCCGTCTAACTTTGTTTTGTGCATTGGTGATCACTTTTTGGAACTACAATGGCTTTAATCCAAGCTCATTTTTATACCCTCCACCATAGGATGGGGGTATATTAACTTTGTCATTCCGTTTGTAACACATCGAAATATTGCTCTAAGACCCCATAAAGTATATATATTCTGGGTCGTGGTGAAATTCTGAGTCGATCTAAGCATGTCCGTCCGTCCGTCCGTCTGTCCGTCTGTCCGTCTGTCCGTCCGTCCGTCTGTCCGTCTGTCCGGCTGTCCGTCCGTCTGTGGAAATCACGCTAGCTTCCGAACGAAACAAGCTATCGGCTTGAAACTTGGCACAAGTAGTTGTTATTGATGTAGGTCGGATGGTATTGAAAATGGGCCATATCGGACCACGTTTACGTATAGCCCCCATATAAACCGATCCCCAAATTTGGCTTGGGGAGCCTCCCGGAGCAGCAAAATTAATCCGATCCGGTTGAAATTTGGTACGTGGTCTAAGTATACGGTCTCTAACAACCATGCAAAAATTGGTCCATATCGGTCCATAATTATATATAGCCCCCATATAAACCGATCCCCAGATTATACCTCCGGAGCCTCTTGAAGGGGCAAAATTCATCCGATCCGATTGAAATTTGGTACCTGATGTTAGTATATGGTCTCTAACAACCATGCAAAAATTGGTCCATATCGGTCCATAATTATATATAGCCCCCATATAAACCGATCCCCAGATTTGACCTCCGGAGACTTTTGGAGGGGCAAAATTCATCCAATCCGGTTGAAATTTGGTACCTGATGTTAGTATACGGCCTCTAACAACCATGCAAAAATTGGTCCATATAGGTCCATAATTATATATAGCTCCCATATAAACCGATCCCCAGATTTGACCACCGGAGCCTCTTGGAGGAGTAAAATTCATCCGATCCGGTTGAAATTTAGTACGTGGTCTTAGTATACGGTTTTTAACAACCATGCAAAAATTGGTCCATATCGGTCCATAATTATATATAGCCCCCATTTAAACCGATCCCCAGATTTGACCTCCGGAGCCTCTTGGAGGAGCAAAATTCATCCGATCCAGTTGAAATTTGGTATATGGTGTTAGTATATGGTATCTAACAACCATGCAAAATTGGTCCATATCGGTCCATAATTATATATAGTTCCCATATAAACCGTCCCCAGATTTGACGTCCGGAACCTCTTGGAGGAGCAAAAGTCATCCGATACGGTTGAAATTTGGTTCATTTTGTCAATATATGGCCTCTAACAGCCATGTAAAAATTGGTCCATATCGGTCTTTAGTTATATATATCCGATGACTTATTACACAAAAATTGGTCCATATCGCCAAAAATAATCTACCAAAACTTTATTTCCATAGAAAATTTTGTCAAATTTTATTACTGTAGAAAGTTTTGTCAAAATTTCATATCTATAGAAAGTTTTGTCAAAAGTTTATTTCTATACAAATGTTTGTCAAAATTTTATTTCCATAATAAAATTTTGTCAAAATTTTATTTCTATAGAAAATTTTGTAATCTACCAAAACTTTATTTCCATAGAAAATTTTGTCAAATTTTATTACTATAGAAAGTTTTGTTAAAATTTCATTTCTATAGAAAGTTTTGTCAAAAGTTTATTCTATAAAAATGTTTGTCAAAATTTTATTTCTATAGAAAATTTTGTAAAAAATTTATTTCTGTAGAAAATTTTGTCAACATTTTATTTCTATACTAAGTTTTGTCAAAATTTCATTTCTATACAAAATTTTGTCAACATTTTATTTCTATAGAAATTTTTGTCAAAATTGTATTGCTATAGAAAATTTTGTCAACATTTTACTTCCATAGAAAATTTTGTCAACATTTTATTTCTATAGAAAATTTTGTCAAGTTTTTATTTCTATAGAAAATTTTGTCAAATTTTTATTTCTATAGAAAATTTTGTCAAAATTTTATTCCTATAGAAAATTTTGTCAAGGTTTCATTTCTATAGAAAATTTTGTCAAAATTTTATTTCTATAGAAAATTTTGTCAAACTAGATTATATACGTATTTAATCGGCCTTTTTTTGTTTAATATATACCCCGTATGGGCTAACTTACAATTTAGAAGACAGTGTTAAAAAGTTTTACGATACCTTGCCATCGGCAAGTGTTATCGCAACCCAAGTAATTCGATTGTGGATGACAGCCTTTAGTAGAAGTTCCTACGCAATCCATGGTGGAGGGTACATAAGATTCGGCCTGGCCGAACTTACGGCCGTATATACTTGTTCAATATGTGTTGCATCCGTTTTCCCGATATGTTCAGCTCACGAGCAAGTGTTCCACCACAGCGACGTGGATTTCGATCAAATCTGGACTTTACTTTTCGGATCATTTCTGTTGTTGTTAACGGTCTTTTTCGCCCAATTTTTGGACGCGATACATCAGTGCCAGTATCACGATAACGATTAACACAAGAGTTATTCACATGTAAATGCTGGAAGACTCTAACGATAGCCCCTTGCGATTTTCCAAATCAAAATGATATTGTAAGCTTTTAAACAATAAAACAAATCCCTATTCCGACCTACATTTTATAAATCTTCTCATCATCTTTTATTCTCAGAAATAAAATTATTTATGAGAAGACAAACTACATAATCGGTGCGATTATTATATGTTCTTAATCTAATTAAAAAATCACACCGTTATCTACTATGTAGATTTTTTATACCCTCCACCATAGGATGGGGGGTATATTAACTTTGTCATTCCGTTTGTAACACATCGAAATATTGCTCTAAGACCCCATAAAGTATATATATTCTGGGTCGTGGTGAAATTCTGAGCATGTCCGTCCGTCCGTCTGTTGAAATCACGCTAACTTCCGAACGAAACAAGCTATCGACTTGAAACTTGGCACCAGTAGTTCTTATTGATGTAGGTCGGATGGTATTGCAAATGGGCCATATCGGTCCACTTTTACGTATAGCCCCCATATAAACGCACCCCCAAATTTGGCTTGCGAGGCCTCTAAGAGAAGCAAATTTCATCCGATCCGGCTGAAATTTGGTACATGGTGTTAGTATATGGTCTCTAACAACCATGCAAAAATTGGTTCACATCGGTCCATAATTATATATAGCCCTCATATAAACCGATCCCCCGATTTGGTTTGCGGAGCCTCTAAGAGAAGCAAATTTAATCCGATCCGGCTGAAATTTTGTACATGGTGTTAGTATATGGTCTCTAACAACCATGCAAAAATTAGTTCACATCGGTCCATAATTATATATAGCCCCCATATAAACCGATCCCCCGATTTGGCTTGCGGAGCCTCTAAGAGAAGCAAATTTCATCCGATCCGGCTGAAATTTGGTACATGGTGTTAGTATATGGTCTCTAACAACCATGCAAAAAATTAGTCCATATCGGTCCATAATTATATATAGCCCCCATATAAACCGATCACCAGATTTGACCTCCGGAGAATCTTGGAAGACCAAAATTCATCTGATTCAGTTGAAATTTGGTACGCGATGTTAATATATGGCCTCAAACTCCCATGCAAAAATTGGTCGATATCGGTCCATAATTATATATAGGCCCCATATAAACCGATCCGCAGATTTGACCACCGGAGCACCTTGGAAGAGCAAAATTCTTCACATTCGGTTGAAATTTGGTAGGTGATGTTAGTATAGGGTATCCAACAACCATGCAGGAATTGGTTCCTATCAGTCCATAATAATATATAGCTCCCATATAAACCGATCCCCAGATTTGACCTCCGGTGCCTTTTGGAGGAGCAAAATTCATCCGATCTGGTTGAAATTTGGTACGTGGTGATAGTATATGATATTTAACAACCATGTGAGTTGAAATTTGTGGATGACAGTCTTTCGTAGAAGGGAGGAGGGTACATAAGATTCGGCCTGGCCGAACTAACGGCCGTATATACTTGTTTAAAGTTAAACCCCGAAAATTAAATTTCGCCATACGAATATTATATCTATTTGCATAACAAGTACTAGTAGTTTTTAATAAACAACGTAAATAGCCCTCTATTACACCTGGAATAAAACATTGATGTATATCGACAGACCCATTCAAATCAAATATGCTATTTCCGATTTTATTTGATTTAAATTGTTTGAAAATTTCCATCGTCCTAGTAAACATGGCTAAGATTTATGAACCTTATTGAGTAATATCCAAAAACGCTTTCAAGAAAAAGTTGTTCGTTAACACGATTAACTCATAATATTAACTTCCAACCAATAAATCCCATTTCATGGCATATTACCAGTTTACAAGCAATACCATCCAACAACAGCAACCACAAATCACAGGAGAGACAGCCACAAAAACTTCTTGTGAAATCTTCCAAAAAGCATTTTATGATATTTCCATGCAAGTCGAAGCAATAAATTTCAAAACTTCATACCTGGAGTGTCATTCAAAAAATCTACCAGTCAAGAAAAGCCAGACCTTCCAAACTGAGCGCCAATCGTCATCATGTAAACCAATTAAGGCAAAGTTAATTTATGTAAAACTCTCGGAAGGGAAGTTGATGTGGCTGGAGTTCAAGTGAAAGTAATTCATTCAGCCAGCACCCAATAGTCCAACCACAAAACCAAATGATTCTGTTCGCTGGTGTGAGATCTTAAGAGTTGGGGGAATTGCTTCTTCTTACTCGTAGCTTAGCTGTGGTGATGACCAAAATATCAGCCATAGTCGTTTGGCATCTAAATCTCCTTGTGCATCAAGATTCCGGTCAAAGAAATTGCCGATGTCTATCGCAACATAAATGACTAAAATAGGAAACAATCTTCCAGACGTAAAATAATTATTATCCAAAATACAACTCTATGCTCAAACAACACTTCGGTAGTGAATGGCGTTGATTTTTATGAAATCTTTTATTCAATGGAAGACAATCATTTAAAAGTGTTTGTGTTAGGCAATGTTCACCAGTAACAAACGCAGAGTTTTTAATTGATTTAAAGCTCCCTTTGATCAGATTTGCCGTGAAAATTCATTGATTCATTTTAAATTTAAGAGAGATTGTGAAATTGTTGTTCTTGCAGTTATACATAATCACCTAATGATTTGTCACTACGGTAGGCACCTACCTACCTACTTACCTAAGGAATTATAAAAGTTGACGATCGATTTTTTCAAACGATGGAAAATTGACTTTTTGACTAACCCCCATTTCCATGAAGCTCCGTTAGTGCTCTGTTAACTAACGAACTTTTAAACCGTATTATGGATACAGCTGTCATCTGGCATATATGCTCCATATGCCAGTTAGGAACTTAACTGCCGAAAATTTTTCAGTTAAAGTTAATCGGAGAGAAGATATTTGCAATTTACTTTCTGTTAACTGACAGTTAAAGCCTAACGGTTCTACATGACAATGGCCGTAATAAATATTCTCTTGAGTAAAAAAAGCTTTGACCTCCGATTGTAGCAAAAATTTGGAGCTATACATTATTTGTAAGATTATTACATTATTTGTAAGATTTTTATAATTTATTCATGCAAATTAAAATAAACGAAATTGGTTTGATCTAACGTCATAAAACATTTCATACGAAATCAGCCATGAAGGAATCTACACTATTGTTTTTACACTATTGTTTTTAAATAAAATATAATCCTAGACTCCTTTCTAATTCTTGTGTCGTAATTTATTACTTCGTACACTGAAAAAATACTGTCATGAAGCCAAAGATTTCGTGTCCTTAAAATACCAATGCGTGTTTTGCTTGGCACAGAAGACGCATTTCTCGGATATAAGCTTTTTAACCCCCTGTCCAAAAGACCATCAACTTTTCAATAAAGTCGTTTTGTCCTTATAGTTAAGTGATTCGACTTAAAAATTAGCACCTTAAACTGGAGGACAATTTTGGCCACAAAGCAAAAAGGCGTTTAAAAATTCGAGGTGATTTTTAACACTTTATTTTAAAGAGGTTTTTTACTTGTAATATAGTATAATTTTTACTCGTAGTCGTGTCGAATTTGGAAATTTAAGTTGTCGTTAACACGTTTTTAAACGTCGAAAATACAAATAAATTACAATTTGTTTCCTAGTCCGCAAAACTAAAAAATTAAAAAAGAACTGTGTCTTAAATGTGCCTTTACTTCAATTCTTCGCTTCTTTGGCTCAGAATCAATACCAAAATCATTATTGTAAAGACAAAATCTTTGTAACCGGACATGCTTTTTTTCCAGTGTAGAAAAGGGATTTACATCCTAAATGTCCTTTGATGGCATTTTTCGCCCTTATATGGATTCAATATTTTTGTATTGATTGTTGACATCTAAATTGACACCAACTAGCCTTAAGACATTTTAATTTTATTAAAACTGGAGACAGTAAAAGAGCAAACTAAATTTACGAACATTTAATAATAATTTCAATCCAGAGGCCGTTTTTTGGGAGTAAAACTTCGAAAAACAAACCAGATCGTTTTGTTTGTGCAACAAGTTCATTGGCATGCAATTTTAACATTAATAACACATCTACCTGTTAGCGTAATCATTTCACAGATGCATCGAAATGAGAGGCAATCCACCAAAGAGTCAGACATAAAATCCAGGAAAACTACTTTTCCAAGGCACATGGCACCATTATATGCGCTGTATCAGCGGATGGATGTCTGAAGCAATGAATGTTTACATGAAGACAAACACACACACATACATACACGTATATGAAAAGACGGACACATGACAAGTTTGTAGAAATGACTTTTTTTAAACCTGAACAACAACAGATTTAATTGAGGCTGAAAATGAAGAAAATTGATGAGAAGGAAAATTGTTAGTTGGATCAAAACGAATTGATTTTACGACACATCAAAAGTTCGAAGTTGCTAATATATAGAATATTTTCCCAATGTGCATATGTGCATAAAACATAACAGCAGTCTTTGGTTTTTTGGTTAACGAAATTTTTGACAAACAAAGTTTTGTTTTTACATATTATTACAATCTTTACATGGGCTAATTGGACAAGATTGTGGAATTGTTATTATTACACAGAAAGTAAAAAAAAAGTAAACTATGTTATAGGGAAATTGAACTAAATTTTATTCCAAATTTTGAGATTCATTAAATTAACGTAAACTTTCTAACATTTTTGGATGCTCCATTTTCCGAAATGCATCCTTATCGAAATGCAAAATTGAACTAAAAACAAAGAAAAAATTTAGGCGCCAGATCATTCCGATTTTAACCACGCTGTAGTTCACTCTGAATTTTTTTGAGAAGTTATTTATTTATTTATTGTTTATTTTAATCATACAGTAAATGTATGATAAAAAGAGAAAAGTAGCATTGGCTGCTATCGAAGTTTTAGTTACAATTGAAATTTTACTGCCATTTAGTTCATAAAATTTTTGAGACATACTTGGAATAAAAAAATCGTTTGGCTGGAGAAATTTTTAAAAATAAAGTAATTTTAATTTTAGCATCAGTTTTACAACTGACTTTTTCTGTGTAAGGCTATGATCCCACTAGGCAAATATTTGACCAAAATGAGAGTCAAACATTTTTCCAGAACCATTTTCCAAATATCTGAATATCGTTTTTGGAAAATAATCCTACCATATAACATATCCAATATAAGATTAAAATGTTCGCTGGTTTGGCTTTGGCGACGGATTCTTTTTTGATTTCTTTCAAATATTTGCCCAGTGTGGCCATAGCATAAGTTATTGAAAAGAAAATGTCAATAAAAGACATGTTTTATTAATATATTAAATATATTTATTAAGAATTAACAGCATCGACTGGCCTTGCAATATTAGTTTATTATTCCACTATTTCCAATTTCCATTTAAAGTTACCAACTATAAAACGTAATGCTTTTCTTCTTCTTGTTCCTTTTAATAAGATGCTGCGTAGCGATTTTGTCCTCCTTTTACAATTTCAATACCTACAAATATAAAAAACCAATTTTTTCACAAAAGGTTAGCGTCGCTGTATGAATGTTACCTGATAATTGAAGATTCCAAAATGAAGACGAATGAAGAGGTTGTTATTCTGTTGCTGTTTTCTTTCTTTATACACCATCACGAACATTGATAGACTTATTGTTTGTTATTTCAATAATTTTGAAAAAAAAAAAAAACAAAATATTCCTCACTAATTTAAAATAGCAAATATTTTATTTGTTGTTTATTATATTATTTTACTATATTATTTTTTAACAATCTCTCCGTATACCATAACAACGCGATTCCAACTAAAAAAACAACCCACGCGCGAACATATCGATTACATCGATGACAGGTATCGATTACAGGTAGATAAAAGAAATATAGGAACACTTCCTATATTCTAACAAGAGTGTTTCCTTAAGTTTTGAAAGGATTGAATACTTTTTAGTACGAATGAACTAAAATATTTTTCTATGCCAAGTGTTATTCGTATGTATGATAAGCTTTATATAATAAAGGAAGTCAGTGTTATCGTTTTATAAAAAATTTTACTAAATTTGAGGAAACTTGGTTTTAGTTCGGATTTTGCTTATTTTTACGAATGCTTTGTTGTCTGTGAATAAAATTTTCTTGTTCAGTAGTAAATTCTTATACCCAGCGAAGAAAACAGTATTAGTAAAATTCCATGCCTTATTCTAGTTAATGAACTATTCTTAACTGCTTTCATTTTAGGATTTTTTTACTGAAACAAGTAAATTTTATTATTTCACGCAAAAATTTAACTTGATGGAAATAAAATGGCTAAACTAAATTGATAGTTTCCTTTAGTTTCGAAGGCACTTTTTTCTGGGAGTAGCATTACAAAACGCATTTCTCTAATATAAAGTTTTTTTCCTTGTCCAAAAGTCGATAAAATTTTCAATGAAGTCGTATTGTCCTTATAATTAAGTGAGTGAAAGAAACAACTTTTGGGATAAGTTCAACTTGACTTTAATAATTCAGAAAAAATCTTTAAAATTAATGAAATTATCTTTAAATTTGTTGTCTTTTTGCATTTTGACTACAAAGCAAAAAATCGTTCAAAAATAGGAAATGTTTTTCAACACTTTATTTTAAAGACGTTTTTTACTTGAAACATAGCAATTTCTACTGAAATTATGAGTCTGAATTTGTCAAATAAAGTTGTCGTTAGCTAGTCTTTAAAGGACTTTGATAGCATATGAAGAAAAAAGATGAACAAATGAAGAAATAAAATTTGCTTCCTAGAAGCAAGTACACAAAACCCAAATTTAAAGAGAATTGTGTCTTAAAAGTATCCTTACTTGTATTCTCCGCTTCTTTGGCTAGGAATCAATACCAAAATTATTAAAGTAAAGACAAAATCTTTGGAACACCCAAAAAAAAGTGAACCCACCGTGGAAGAAAATGTAGGTTTATTTTAGAAAATTTTAACTAAAATAGTTTTCTAATTGCAACATCTTACAAATAAGTTAATACTTTTTGTGAAATTGAAGAAAATTTATTAAAAACAATTAATTTTTTTCTCTTTCTCTTAAAGTTAGCACAAAA
The DNA here is from genome assembly GCF_050003625.1 of Haematobia irritans. Taxonomy (NCBI): domain Eukaryota; kingdom Metazoa; phylum Arthropoda; class Insecta; order Diptera; family Muscidae; genus Haematobia; species Haematobia irritans. Next base: position 173,406,514 of record NC_134401.1, on the reverse strand, counting down.
TTATTCAAATAAGGAACATTTACTCATATTGTGCATAATTTAACTAAAATCAACTAATCTTCATGAACTAAAATAAAGTTCAGTTGGCATTATAGCCCCTTTTTTCTGGGTGAACCGGGCATACTTTTTTTCAGTGTATATTTATACATATTTTCATTGGCTGCTAACTCGAATTTCCATAGAACGAAAATTTAAAAATTAAATTTCCTTACGGAGGAAAGAATTTTCTCTTTATGCGTGTAGAGCTACTTAATACCGCTTATTGTTATGACATTGGACCTTGTTGAATCTCGTCATAGCAGGCACCTTTCGAAGGAGAAAAGTTACCGCACCAAACGCTCTTTGATTATGCACGAATCTGGGTGAAATTTCAATAGAAGCCTATAACGAGATAGAACAACATGATAGTTAGTTGAGTAGAACGGTGTATATTTTCGAGGAGCTACATAATCGTGTATCAACTATCTATAGATATGGAGAAATATTACTCGACTTGCAAATTCAATAAGCTAAATGTAAATTTCATCGCATTGCCATTGTTATATCGCCTTCTCATCAAGTAATACCTCGCAGAAGTGAGTCATGAGTATCCTAAATGGGCCGCCTAAATTTTCTCCTCATTTGGAACCGATTTTTTGTTCTAAATATTCCGATCACTTCTTATAAATGCAAATGCTATGATGAATCTAGTAGACCCACTACTCGATGTATAGGCCACAAAAATTATTTGAATTATACGAGAGACGAGTTACAAATGCTCGTTTGAATTACAAACCACAAGAAAAAAGACCACACAGCAGAATAGAGTCGCCACCCACATATCGCATATGTGGAGGAGAATGATTAGTTCGTCTTCCTGCTCCAAGTGCACAGACACAAAAACTCTGGCACAGCCACAACACTGTAAACAACTCAATTACAAAATGTTGCTGAATGCGCAAACGCGCCTGCGCACATTGAACGCAATCGTCTCGCTTTTGCTGAAGAAGGCAAACGCAAACTGAAGCAACATGCAGTTTTAATTAAAGCCAAAACCCCTCTTAATCAAAAGAAAACAAAAAACAACGGTAGATGAAAGACGAAATCGAAGGCAAGGCAAACCAAAACAAAATGACAGTAAACAAGTGCAAAGAAAGGTTGGAAGAGCTACCGACGAAACGGTTTGAAATAACTGAGAGGATGGAGGGTTGGATGGATGAATGGGTTGGAAAGTGAAAAGCGTTTGCCAAACGAAATCGGTGTTGAGTTGATTTCAGACCTCACTGAGCCTTAGCAGCTATTGTTGCTGTTGTTATTGTCGATGATGATTCTCTGTTTGTTGAATTATTTTCTTCAGTTGGCTTCTTCTTTTATTTTCTCATCATTATCGTTGTGATTGCCGTTTTTCTTTCGTGCAATCTGGTGTTTCGTTACTCCAAGACAGAGCGTTTGCTCTTCAAGTCTTTAGTTCTGATTTGTGAGCGGAGAAGTGCGGTTCGTGAAAACTCTATAACGACGCAGAACGGCTAAAGGAAAACTCTTTTTGTTTGTGTCAAAGTCAAAAAGCTTTCTTTTTTAACCAGCAATCAAATTTGTGCACACCCCCATCTTCTCTTCTACAAGCCAAAGAAAATTTCCTTTCGCTTTTGAAATCAAACGGGAAAATTAGTGCCGTCGATAACGATCGCATCGATAAAAGTTCGATTTTCCCTGAAATGAAAACACAAAGAAAATTGTAAAAAAAAATAATTTGCCAAAAATAAGAAATAATGAAAATTTTCTAAAAAAAAAGTGAATAGGAGTAACCGACAGAATCAAGTGTTGTTATGTTTGCTACAAGAACTAAACGTCATCGTGCCTGTAAAAAGGATACTTGGCTCAGATGGACTATCGAAATTCTTTGTCTATTGGTTCATTCCTGTGATTCCCTCTCATCTTTGGCTTATCCCACACCACAGCAGGAGCATGATCTCATTATACTGGATGCCTTATCAAGACGCAGTGGACCTGGATACTATGGAGAAAATTCGGTTATGGAAATGCTAGCAAGAAGTATTGCCATTCATTTTTTTTCTTTTGTCTCTCACACATTTTCAAGTACATAATAAAAGCAAATTCATATGAGGAAAGTTAAATGTCGGATTCGAACGACTATTTTATACCCTTCATAATACCATCATTCACAACTTACTACAGAAATCGTTTTAGATCAAATCAAAAACTGTATTACTGGTAGTATTTAAATCAAAATTTGGTTAAGTTCTACTCCAATCTACTCCAAATGGGATAAATTTAAGGATTTATTTCTCCAAACAAAAAAAAGCAACTGTATGACCATTTATATTATGAAACTTTCACAAACAAAAATCAAAAATCTATTGAAGTTCTCTTTTGTTTTTTATAATAACAAACTGGACAATCAATTCAATTATTTGGCATTTCACACATTTTTCTTTTTTATCAAAATCACTGCGAAATTGCCTTGAAGTCTTCAGGAAACAAAAATGGGTTTCCCAATGTACATTTAAATCAAAAATTTGTTAATTGTGCATAATAAACTCCTGGGTGAACATGTGATTTTCCACAACAGATCAATATATACCACATCCAATGTATTTCAAAATTTGTGGTAACATAGAGAGATTTCTTTATGTCAAAATAAGATAAGCAATATTCTTATATCCCTTTTCCTTATCACCTTGTCTTAGTAGCTTAACTTAAACGATTTATTTAGTGATTTAGGGTATAAAACGTGATTTTCTTTGTTGACAGTCTGATAGGTAAATTGTTAAATTTGATGGGACGCGTACTTATGGTTTCGAACAGGGCGAAGACCTTTTTCCTAATAAATCAACTTAACTGAACAACTTATAAATGTTTTTTTTTTTTATTATATTCGACCTGTATTTAGATTTTTCCAATTAATAATTGTATATAAAAATGAGCTCGAGGTCTGAACAACTTTCAACACAACAGTAGCTCAAAGACCAATTCAACATATTTTCTTCGCCAACGAAGAAATTTCGGCCCAGGCTGAAATTTCTATAGAAACCCTTTACGATAATGTTCTACACATTTATAGAATTAAGTAAAAAAAACTTTGTATGGACCGATGGAAATTTAACTCTAATCTATTTTTCCGAAATACGATATTTTTTTAATCTCCAAAAAATGCTTATGTTAAATAATTTAACGTTTTGTATAAAGTTGGCACTTTGTAGTAGTAGTAAACTTTTTTCTAAAATAGGCCTACACTGAAAAAAATATTGTCGTGAGACCAATGATTTAATGTCCTTAAAATACGAATGCGAATTTTGCTTAGCATAGAAGACAGATTTCTTTAATATAAAATTTTTTTTCGTGTCTAAAAGTCGATAAACTTTTCAATGAAGTCACTTTGTCCTTATTGTTAAGTGACTCGACTTATAATTGGATATCCTAACACCAAAGAAAATATATTTTTACTTGACTTTAATACTTGGCTTTAATACTTCTGAAAATATATTCAATAATAATTAAATCGTCTTTAAATTTGCCGACTTTATGCATCTTTGCTACAAAGCTAAAAAGTGTTTAAAAAAGGAGTTGTTTTTTTAAAGACGTTTTTATTTGAAACATAGAATAATTTTTACTTGTAGTCGAGTTTGAATTTGGAAATTTCGTTAACACTTTTTTATGGACTTTGTTAGCACATGAAGAAAAAAGCTGAAAAAATTATTATATTAAAATTTGTTTCCTAGAATTGAGTACGCAAAACTCAAATTTAAAAGAGAATTGTGTCTTAAATTAATCCTTACTTCAATTTTCCGCTTCTTTGGCTCGGAATCAATACCAAAATTATTAGAGTAAAGACAAATTCTTTGGAACCGGTCATGCTTGTTTTCAGTGTACATTTGCTACTATGGTTGGTTATCGTTTTTATATTCCAGTATATGCAAAAATCGCATCACTCATCATAAAGTTGAATCATCTACATATTGCAAGTCGAAAGGTCCACCTTTGGTTCTTATTAAACTTTATAATTGATCAGATGTCATTAAAGATCTTCACTGCACTCAAAAATAAGTTGAATTTGATCCAAGTATTTTTACCATCCCATAAGAATTTTGATAATGATTTAGAGCCAATGATGTGGCTTTGGCTTTAAATCCAGGCTCTATAAAATTAAAATTTGGATATAGATATCATTTATGGAAATTTCATTCTCTTTTTGCGACATATTAACATAGCTCTTCATATACAAATACATGCCAGTTTAAAAGTTCAAATTGGTAATTATTTAGTAAATCTCATTAAAATTTTATGTATTTTTTTTAATCTAAAATGTTTTTCTTTACTTTAAGGAAAATGTGCTATACTACAAAGACATAGGACTTTAACATAGAGATGCAAATTTCAAATATTGCTATCTAAAATTTAATTTTAAAGTAATAAAGCAAAGAATATGATTTTTTTAGTTAAAATTGCTTTATTTTAAATGAATACGTCCTAACATTGTGTAAATGGCTTAATTTCTGAAATTAAGGAAATATTATTCATTTCGTGGATATATGAACGCGTGAGCGATACATTACAAAACATTTTGCAATTTCTAATTAAAAAATGTAATTTAATTTCAATTGTTTTGTTTCCTTCTTACAGTGATACCTCAAACATGTAGATATCGTGGCCAGAAATATGAATGTGGTCTCTCAATATCATGTGTCTTGGGTGGTGGCAAACCTTTGGATTTATGTTCAGGTGGTATGATTTGGTCCTGTTGTGTGGACAAGGATAACACTGAAGAGGAAACTGCGAATGCAGCAGGTCAAGTCAATAATACCAGTAAGTATTCTCAATAGAAAATCATTACAAATTACAAAAAAAAAATAAATCTAATAAATGTGCTTACTACTATCTACGCAATTCATTATTAGTTGTTCGCTTGGTTACAAGCCAGCTCCATAATGACGACCAATACAATGTACAAACTGCAATACAAGCTTGAGCTATCTGCACAAATAGTCTAGGTTGAGCAACAAATACCTCGACGAACTGAAATACAAGTCTAATTGCACAAAATTGAATTTGCTTTTTAGATCAATTTCGCAAAATATAACGAAAAATCAGAAAAAAACAAACGAAGCAAAAAATAGTGGCTAGAGAGACACTACCAATTCACTTCAATGTTCAAGTGCAGTAATGCAGTTAACTGCTCGCTTCGTTTAATTACCAACCACTTCAGCATGGGGAAGGAAAACAAATAAAACAAATCGATCCCATAGGAAAAATATATGGATGGAGCCCATACATTATTCTAAAGGCTTTAAAACCACAAACCTTACTTTGCAGAATAACGATTAGGATCCACCAAATTTCCAGAGGAAGCGATTTTCAAACCGGAAGACACAATTTTGCAATGACTTTATTGTTTTGTCAACCTAAAAGATTTCATTTACTTAGGTAGTTAGGATTACCAACATTTGCAAAACAAATTGAAAAATAACATGAAAAGCACGCCTTATTTACTTGCGTAAAATTTCCACCACCATATATCATATGCAATTAATTTTTGTACGCGAGTTTTGATTCACTCCAAAGATACGACACCATGTTAATGTTCATGCATTACAAACATTAGGTTTCTAGTGCACCATTGTATCTGTAAGGCTTAAGGTGATGACAATGGAAAATTTGTGTACATTTACGCCATTGCCTTTTTGGAAGAAAAGCTTCATTTGTAAAAATAAAAAACTGGAGCTTTTAGGGAATTTGTAATAATGCGATGTAATAAAGATGTAAAATTGGAATACGAATACTTGACTGACAATGTGGTATAAAGAACTAAAGCACTAAGATTAAATATAGGTCAGTCCATGACAATACTTACTAAGGGTATACTGAAGTATAACCGTTATCCTATATCATTTCCTATGGGGTATCTTTATAAAAAAATGGAATAAAGCAGGGCATGTCAGAATACAGTGTGTCTCAAATGTCCAGGTATCAAAATGCGTTAGAAGAGCATCACAAGAAGAAAAAACTGATTCGAATAAGAAATACCAAATGGAAATCTACACTTGCATATCTATAAAGATTAAACTAGTATGGAGAAAACAAAATTTAAATATTCCTATCCGCACTGTGAATTATATGCTAACGTATCGAAAAGTACTACTGAACATCTAAAAAAAAACTATCAAAACATACAGAATCGATGGAGATAATAAACTTCGTCGTCGATTTGAACAGATTGCCCCAGATTTATATAAAGACATATTTTGTTTTTCCCATTTTCTACATATATTTCTAGTGAACACTGCTCCGATTTTAATAGCACCATCCAGGCAGAATGTCATAACTATGAAGAATATATTTAATCAAAGCTTTATCCAAATTAACTAGGATGATAAGTGATAAGAGAAGTTCACTACTGTGGTGTCACAATGGACTGAATAGTCTAAGTGATCCTGAAATATCGGGCTGCCACTATACCTAACCTAACCTAACTAGGATGAAGTATACAAATGTGGAAGTTGTTACAATGACATTGATGACCAAATGCAATACTTAAATTCATTAAGATTTTGCCAGAGTAATTAAGTCAACATTTTTCTTCCAACAATAATTTTAAATTTTTTGCTGCTGCTGCTGTTGTAACACCAAACTCAGCGGGCTGTTTTATTGTTTTGCTTGTTTTAATTTTCCATAATAATTTTAAGTCGGTGGATAAACGCGTTTATTATGTCTTAAAAAACAAAAGTGAAACTCTTTTGACAGGCGTACATATGTACCATGTAGCTGTATGATGTACACGGGACACGGCGATGATTCAAGGCAGTTTTATATATGTGCCGGTGGGAAAGGGTTTTTGAGGGAATATCTGTGTGTCGGTGTGATTTTCGTTTTCAGTTGTAATCTTTTCTAAATGAGTTCGCAAAAGTTTTCTTTATTTTTACTACGACTTCAGGTCTTTCTTCATTTGGGGGAGTTTCATGTCGCAGCTCTGTGGGCACACAGATAGGAACTGAAATAGTTCGAGTGTAACGCTTTTACTTACATACCGACACATTCATTGGAAAATATCAACGATGCCTTCATCACCATCACCAGCACTACAGTCCCCCACCGCTTATTGTGAGTTTAGGAATGGCCATTTTTGTCTTTCCCCTTTTCCGTTATTGGCCTGTCCATTTGTTTGTTTAACAAGTGCTAATGAAGGTCTCGCGTTCCTTGAATTACATATCTTCTGGTTCCAACCATCCGTCTACTGCATTTTGGCATCGTGTGAGTTTCTGCACTCTTTTGGATTTGTATAATTACAAAAGCCGAATGGGGCCAGGAGGTGGAGTAGGAAATAGGAGGTGGGGAGTGTTATTTATGTGTGAATGAGAGAAATAGAAGAAGAAGTTATCTCATCATTACGTTGCCTTTGAATGACTAACTAACTGATGGACTGATGAGGTCTATGTATTTGTCTTATTTTTTGGCATCAAGTGGAGTTTACACATAGCTGTTATATTTGTTTTATTTAAATACATTTGTTAGTCCGAGTTTAACACCGTGAAAATGATATAATTCCACTCCAACAGGGGGCATAAACAAACATTGCTCCAGTGGACAAACGTTTAAATGTTATGTCATGTCCAGCAACAATCACTGAGATATATAATCTATACCATTTATTTGTGACAATTGCAAATTTGACCTTTCTGGGGCGGTATACAGTCAAATTGTTAAGGAGAAAACAAAAGACTTAAGACACATACTCGTTAAATACATGTAAGAGTCTTTGAATTATAAATTGAGGTAATGAATCATAATTGAAATTGAGGTAATAAATTGGCATATATACATGAGCCCGATTGAAATGTAGTTAATACGAAATGAATAGTAGTATTACTATTAAGTACATTAGTAATACTACGTTCTCACTAGACACGAAATCTCCACAAAATCTCTTAACACAAGTCTTCAGATTGGCAAAATATGGAGATTTCGATCATTTGCGGACCTAACAGCTGCTTTTCATTTATAAACTGAAAAAGTAAAAATTGTGACAATTTTTAATGTACTTTGAATATTATTATATTAACATAAAATTAACGGTTGAGAAGTTGGGGTTTTTTATTTAAATTAAGATTGAAGCAAATAATTGTTTAATTTAATTTTTTTTTCTTTATTGCCATCATAAAGACTTCTCAACTATTTGAAAACACAAACAAAGACGTATGTGCACACACGTGCACAAAAAAACTACAATGAAAATTATCACAGACTTGTAGAAAACGAAATTTTAGTACTGAACCCACGGCAGTATAGAGGACTTTGAAACAGATTTTGTTGAAATCCTTTGCAAGCCAGCTGATATTCTACTGAAATCTATGTAGATTTCGGCCAGAATCCACTTTAAGAGGATTTCGTGCCTAGTATGAACGCAGTATGAATGGATTTTCTTAGATCATTTCGAAAATCAATGAAACCCGATTTAGAAGTACAGCGACTTATTCTTTTTCTCAGGAATAACAGTTTTGTAGATCTCATTTTCTAGATTTATAGATTTCAGAGCTCTATTACAGTAAGAACTCAATCATCACGTGTCCTCTTTTGTTTTAATGAACAAATTATTTATGTATGGATTTATCGATTGATGGATTTATCGATTTTCAAATAAACCTACAGAATATATTTTATGCATTCCAGAAAATTGCTTTGTAGGAAATGTTAAATAGCTTGAAAAATACAATATTTTAAAAAATTTCAATGAGTTCAGCATTAGCCTCAAATCAAAGCATTTGTTTAATGAAAAAATTCGGCATTAGCCTCAGATCAAAGCATTTGTTTAATGCATATGAAATAATCCTAAAAACAGGAGGTTACACAGTTTCTATTATGAAGCCCATATTTTGCAGTTAGGGATTTCCCTTCACTAAAAATAGGAATAATTCTTATTTTTACCGGTTTTTTTTATTTATGAAGAAGTCTCTTGTCATAGAAGCCCCTGATATAAATACATGCTTAAGGCCTTTGGTTATTTAAAACGAAAACTGATCAGCAAATCCCCCGCCTTCCAAGAAGATATTCTTAAACCTTTCTTCAGACAAAGGGACAACAACTTATATCTCAAATAAATATTGCACAACCATTTTAATTTACTTTTAACAGGTGACATCATCCATTTATACGACATTTATCCGGATCTGGCCAATCATAACAAACACCATGGCAGCAATACAGGGAGCAGTAGTCATGCATATATAACATCATTGAAACGTCCAACGCACAGTAATGTTATCAACTCTCACAGTTCTTCGACGACAAGTCACACGGCTTTGTCGAATAGTAATCTGGTCTATCCAACGAATGGGAACAATCATCCGTATCCCATATCCTCGTCATCGGCTTCACACTACACAACAAATCGACCCCATTTACAACATTCACATCCTCCATACAAACCAATAACAACTCGACCAGCAATTACCGGATTTGCAGGTCCTCTAGGGTCATGGGATACCAATCACATTGGAGGACATTTAGGTGGTAGTAATACGGGCATAACAAATCATTTGGATAGTTTTTTCGATGTGCATCCGGAACCACAGGTGCAGAGACCATCCACAAGTTTGGATTCCAGTTCCCATTCTCTGGGTCCTCCTAATGAATCCACCTATGCTGTGGGCAATGTTCTGGACTTGAATACGGGTGAAGAGGGTGACGACTACAATAGCGGTTCATCACATGCTGGTGGAGCATATCGTCCTGTCCCGGGTATAGCAAAAACTACAAACTTCCAAAGATATTTCCATAAACACACTACAGAATTTGTTCGCCTTTCACCAATCTCTCTAGGGATTATCTTTTCACCACTGTTTTTGTTAATAATTTTCTTAGTTCTTCTTGGGTTTTTGGTTTGGCACCCCACAATCTGTCTAAGCATCCTACCTATGTGCACTTTTTTTGTTATCTTTGTTTCTTATCCTATTCTATTTTAAAGATCAGTTTTATTAAAGCTTCAATTCAATTTTTTGTTTTAGGTTGTGGCGAAGTATTTTCACGCTCCAATCGCATTGTTGGAGGTCATTCTACAGGCTTTGGTTCCCATCCCTGGCAAGTGGCTCTAATCAAGAGCGGCTTCTTATCACGCAAACTAAGCTGTGGAGGTGCTCTTATCTCGAACCGATGGGTCGTTACAGCCGCTCATTGTGTAGCCACGTAAGTAAAGAATTTTGAGAGCATTTTACGGTTTCACCAAACTTTCCCAATCCCATTTAGGACACCCAACTCTAATATGAAAATCCGCCTGGGTGAATGGGATGTCCGAGGTCAAGAGGAGCGACTAAATCATGAGGAGTTTGGCATAGAACGGAAGGAGGTACATCCTAACTATAATCCAGCTGATTTCAAAAATGATTTGGCCTTGATAAGATTAGACAGGAATGTGGTATATAAACAACATATCATACCAGTTTGTTTACCACCCCCAACATCCAAGCTGGTAGGAAAAATGGCCACAGTAGCTGGTTGGGGTAGGACGAGACATGGTCAGAGTACAGTACCATCAGTGCTCCAGGTAATCTGGGAAATTCCATTAGCTCTCACATTTCTATATTAATTTGCTTTATGTCTCCAATAGGAAGTTGATGTTGAGGTACTCTCAAATGATCGCTGCCAACGTTGGTTCCGAGCCGCTGGTAGGCGAGAAGCCATCCATGATGTCTTCCTATGTGCCGGTTATAAGGAGGGTGGACGAGATTCATGTCAAGGTGATTCAGGTGGTCCTCTCACTTTAACATTAGATGGTCGCAAAACTCTTATTGGCCTGGTCTCCTGGGGTATTGGTTGCGGTCGGGAGCACTTACCTGGAGTTTACACCAATATCCAAAAGTTTGTTCCATGGATCAACAAAGTGATGTTCAATGATAATGCGTAGCTCTAGCAAGACGTTCTCCATCCATCCATTTCGAGCGTCGTCGTCCATCCCCATGATGGTCATTGTCAACAACTCGGGGTTGTTAGCACTTAAGTCATCAGTGTTTAAGTCTTCTAGGCATCTGACCTATTATTCTCCACTCGTTGTAGTCGTTTAAAGTATTCGTACGAATCGTTCAGATTCGGAGTACCCATATACGGAATTCTGTATTCTACTAATTCTCCATCGAACTGAGTATCGTTGTATTATCTATTGTATTTACTATCATTTTAGATGTAATTAATTTATTTATTTGTACTTGATTTTTTATACATAGTTGTTTTGATATGAATTGTAATATGTAAGAGAAAATACGAAGCTAATTCATTTGGTTTTTATTTATTTATTTATTGATCGATTGAAGAACATTTGCATTTTTCTACAAGCGATTTACAGAGATAGCACTTAAATCTCCCGCTGAAAATTCAGTAGATTGGTTCAGACCAGAGAACGAAGTCGACCAATTTTTGTCGACTGCCACTATATTTTTGCCCCCCGGCGGCTTGTCGATATAAAATTATCTATTCGACAGCGCACAATTATCCATTATAAAATAAAAAATTAATAAATAAAATTTGATGTGTTCCGAATTGTAATGAGATTAGTTGCAATCAAATTTACATTTCATTCAAATTTTCTAAGCTAAATTTTTGTAAAACTATTACAACAACTTGATACTAATTGATTGTAGGTGGAAAGTTCACAATTTTGACAAAAAACATAAATATATAAAAATATATAAAATATATAAAACACTGGCCGGCGCACGTTGGGGTTTTTGATACCAAAAATGGGAATTAATTGAAAAATGAAATTTAGGAGAACCGAAAAATTTTTTATAGTCGGTAAAAGTACACAAAATTCCACATCACTTGCGCAAAAATTGTGTCTTTGACAAGTACCGTTGTGTCACTATATATGTTTGAAGTTGGAGTTATTTTACGTTTTCCTTGCGTGCTATATAAATGTAAATTATTGGTGTCTTAAAAATTTGTTTTGGGTGTTTTCTAAAGCGATAATTAAAAAAATAATAATGGAACCTTCATCCTCAAGTTAATAAGATTATTTTTGTGTTTTTTATTTTTATATTTGACTTGTGTTATTATTTGAAATTTAGTTTCGCTCGTAAGTCTTTAAATTAGAGGATTTCGAGAAATATGTCGACAAATAGTTGTGAATAAAGCCAAATTAAGTAAAAAAGTTTATATTTTCTAAAACAATAAACTCTTTTGAAAGCATAGATGAAAAAGTTGTCTGCACTTTTTTGCACATTTTGAAATTAAATGGAAATACATTTTTCAACCCCTGGTACTATATGTCCCCAACTGTTCACAAATATTTATTACTTGGAGCAGAAATAATTAACCACGCTTTACTTCCAATTGGACAGTTGTCGGAAGAAGCGCAAGAAGCTAGAAACAAAGATTTTAAAAATTTTAGAGAGCATTTTTTGCGAAAATGTTCTATGGAAAAGTCAAATGAAGAGATATTTAAAAGACTGTTAATTAACATACTTCGGATCCAGTTATATCAGAAATGAGAAATTAAAAGAGAAGAAACCCCACAATTTGCCTATGGAAGCAATTCAAATGTTGATATTTGAGTCAAATCTTGATGGTGATCAAAATGCCAGTGTTGATGATAATGATACATATAGTAATTTTACTGACGATGATGATAATAATTGTTAAAAATCAGATCAAAAAGCAGATATTCATTCTCTTTTTTTTTTGTTGCAAATTAACTAATGGAAAACAAATAAAATGTGGACTAAAAAATATTTAAAATTTGATTGGTTTTATGTCTTTTAGTGAATTTGGCCGAAAAAAGTTAAAACTATAAACAGGGAAAGCTACTTCGAATTAATTCCCATTTTTGACATCAAAAACCCCACTGTGCGGCGGCGCGACTCAGCAGTTTCATTCTCTTGTTCAGATTATTTAAATTGTGCAATCGTATTTAGATTGTACAATCGCATTTCGAGTGTACAATCTTATTTCGATTGTACAATGTTTATTCGATTGTACAATCTTATCCATATTACACAATCTTATTCGGAATTCTCAAAATGAAAATTCATGAAATTTGTCATTTGTTCAAACGTACACATGTTCATCTGATAGCGGAATATGGGGGATACCCCCATAATTCCTGCGCTTTAATAAATAAAGCATAATTATTTACTAGAACCGTACATTTTACCACAAATGCGCCCATCTTGAATTCCTATGGTATGGCACTAAAGATATTTTACAATTTTGTCCAATATATAAATATGTACTTATTTTTGTCATATCGACATGTACAATACAGTTTAGTGAACAATTTCGAAAAATATTATCTATTGTATTTCCTTTTCGGTTGACTTTTTTCATGTATTTACACATATATATCACCTGCCAAGCGCTCGCTGATATAATCAAATCTGATAGCATACTTTTAGGCATATACATTCATCGTTTAATATTCCAACTTTAGCTAATACAACAACCAAATCCAATTCGTTTTAAAATCTTATTTTTGTTTTTCAAATAGTTTTTTGTATTTTTATTTTCGTCAAAAAATTAGGTAAGTAATTAAAAACGTAGAAGTGGTTGAAATTGTATGCTTGACTAAAATACACAGCAAGAAATGGAAATTGTTCTACAAACATTTATTTTCCACTTCCGGTGAAGTTCAATAATTCAAAAATTTCGCCCACGCGAGGATTTGAAGCTGTGCTTATAAACTTTTTACTTCCATGGAAGTTCTTTTGAACAGGTTTTGCAAATTACTAGAATTTTAAATTTTTATTAAGTTTAATAAAAAAAAAATATTTCTCTACAAAAATATACGCCGAAAATAACAAAATAAAACGATATATAAATTAAAAAAAAAATATTTGATAAAAATAAACTCTGGTGAAATTTGAACCTGTATGCTTTATTTTTTCATGCATATGTTACTAATAAAGAACATCTCGAGAAGTAGTCCTATGACAAGTCCATGTAACGCTGGCTATTTTATAGACTGATGTACCGTAGATTTTTGAACTTGCTGATGCGATCTATAATTTATTGACAACTTTCTAGAAGAGAACATAACAAATCGTTACCGTTGTCGCAACTTGTTTTAAATTTACATATGAAATGAGATAGTCATAAGAGGGAGGTAGTGTGACATTTCTGTGTATCGGAGTATAAACTATTTTCGTTTATTTAAATTTACAATCATTTTGTCAACCGACGATCAACATGACAATCCATGATTTATATCCTTCATGTTATAACTCCATACTTTTATTTCCACATTCGACACTCTTTGCTCCATCGAAGGCTGAGAGACGCATGCGTGTACACAACGTAGGGTATGTCATGCCGGCACTTGCTTAGAATGCTGGACACGTACGTATAATCTTATCATCGCGCCAACCAGTAGCAGAGCCGCACATAATGCTGACAGCGAAGTTTTGAACATGTCAGTGGATACCATGGGCATGAATGTGGAACACATCATGAATCTGAATGTAGATGGAATCGAAATCTAACCGGTAACAGTGACGTTTGTAACAAATACCTAAGGGTAGAAGGAGCTAATGTAGTGACATCTCCGAATTACAATTTCACTTCCTTCCTTAATTCTATCTCGATGGCAGTGACGATGACATTAAATATGGATCGTAGAGAACAAACAATGCTAAGAATTGAGCCAATATTGGTGTTGATAGCTGGTAGGTGGCAGTGGTTATTCACTGCATGATTTGTTGTAATTGAGCAACGAACAACATGGGTTTAACTTGTTTTCTCTTCCATACATTTGGCTCAGTTGGTAAGAAACGTCTTCAGTGTCAAGGTCTCAAGTTCATCATCTGCGGGATGAACAAGAAGTGAATGAAGAATAACAAAAATAACATCACCAACAATAACAACAAACAAAAAGACGACGGAAAACATAAACAGCAAAAGAAAAATACCATCAACGTATCCATCCATCCAACCATGTGAATGGAGTTTGCAAGTGAGTGTATCGTAGAAGTGCTAGTAGACCATGGATACTACCAATTTACTGCCAAGAACCAAGAAATAGTGAAGAAAACAAAGAAGAAGAACTTCTATATTTGGCCAGTGATGGCAGGCAGGCAGGTAGGTTGGCATGAAACAAGCAAGCGATAACCATGTGCAAAACTTCAATTCCTTGCCAATCGATCGCCTGTTTCGGCAAGGTTTGTAAGTGCCAGTGTGATCGAGTATTGTCTAAAAATAGATTATGAATTTCATTACACGATAAATACCGATCATTAAACGACTAACTACAAGTAATTTAATTCCCTCCCTAAAAATGTATCAAAAAACAAAAACAAATCATAGCAAAGACAAAACCAATTTTACAATGTAGAAGCTAATCGCCCATGCAGCAACATTCATTCAAACAAAAAAGACAATGATTGAAGTGAGCAAATAAAGACAATATCTTCTGAAGTGTATTGATCTTCCGGGAGTGATGGAGCTTCTCCACAACCGTGTTACGAGTCAAGTAAAACAATTTGTTGACTGTGAGAAATATGTAATTGAGACGTCCCTTATCAACAAACTATATTTGTTTGTGTTGTAAAATGTATGGCGTAGAAGAAGTTGTATACGGGGTTGCCAGATTTTCTTTCTTTGCCACACACCGAAAAAAAAGTGAACAGTTTTATAGAAAGAATGAACTACCACACACGAAAATTGAACTAAATTTTACTCCACATTTTGAGATTTCCACAAAGCGTTGTTAAAACCAGGAAATTGTAATGCCCTGTTGTACTTTTTAACAGCAGTTCACGAAATTACATCATCTCATAGAAGAAAAAATTAACTAAAAGTAAAGAAGAAAATCATTGGCGCCAAATCATGACCATTTTAACCATACAGTAGTTCATTCTTACTATTTTTGGGAATCGTACGAAAATTTTCATTTGTTTTAGTTCATATTGAACTTTATACTCACGTTTAGTTCATACAATTTTTGAGACATAGTTACTTAAAAAAAGTAAGATTTCGTTAAGCTGTAGAAAATTTCGATAAAAATAATAAAATTTAACTACAAGCAAATAATTGTTTTCCAATAAAAATAAGTTAAATTTAGCGTTAGTTTAACTACGGAAATTTTTTCTGTGCATAATAACTATTTATTCCCAAATAATTTGCAGAGGGTGATAGCAATTAGACAAAATTAAGCAATAAATAAATAATCAATGTTTCGGAGCAAACAAACGTTCAAGTCTCAAATTAAAAAAACCTACAAACATTTTATTTGGCCTTCAATAACTTTTGTATTGATTCCAAGCCAAAGAAGCATGTAAGTCAAAATATATTTACAATGCAATAAGTTTACAAAGCTCAGGATTTCCTTTCTAAATACTGAGAAACAAATCTTCAGTTTTTCTTCATTGCAACATTCAAACTTGTCTTCAACTAAAGGGTGATTCTTTTGAGGTTAGGATTTTCATGCATTAGTATTTGACAGATCACGTGGGATTTCAGACATGGTGTCAAAGAGAAAGATGCTCAGTATGCTTTGACATTTCATCATGAATAGACTTACTAACGAGCAACGCTTGCAAATCATTGAATTTTATTACCAAAATCAGTGTTCGGTTCGAAATGTGTTTCGCGCTTTACGTCCGATTTATGGTCTACATAATCGACCAAGTGAGCAAACAATTAATGCGATTGTGACCAAGTTTCGCACTCAGTTTACTTTATTGGACATTAAACCAACCACACGAATGCGTACAGTGCGTACAGAAGAGAATATTGCGTCTGTTTCTGAGAGTGTTGCTGAAGACCGTGAAATGTCGATTCGTCGCCGTTCGCAGCAATTGGGTTTGTGTTATTCGACCACATGGAAGATTTTACGCAAAGATCTTGGTGTAAAACCGTATAAAATACAGCTCGTGCAAGAACTGAAGCCGAACGATCTGCCACAACGTCGAATTTTCAGTGAATGGGCCCTAGAAAAGTTGGCAGAAAATCCGCTTTTTTATCGACAAATTTTGTTCAGCGATGAGGCTCATTTCTGGTTGAATGGCTACGTAAATAAGCAAAATTGCCGCATTTGGAGTGAAGAGCAACCAGAAGCCGTTCAAGAACTGCCCATGCATCCCGAAAAATGCACTGTTTGGTGTGGTTTGTACGCTGGTGGAATCATTGGACCGTATTTTTTCAAAGATGCTGTTGGACGCAACGTTACGGTGAATGGCGATCGCTATCGTTCGATGCTAACAAAATTTTTGTTGCCAAAAATGGAAGAACTGAACTTGGTTGACATGTGGTTTCAACAAGATGGCGCTACATGCCACACAGCTCGCGATTCTATGGCCATTTTGAGGGAAAACTTCGGAGAACAATTCATCTCAAGAAATGGACCGGTAAGTTGGCCACCAAGATCATGCGATTTGACGCCTTTAGACTATTTTTTGTGGGGCTACGTCAAGTCTAAAGTCTACAGAAATAAGCCAGCAACTATTCCAGCTTTGGAAGACAACATTTCCGAAGAAATTCGGGCTATTCCGGCCGAAATGCTCGAAAAAGTTGCCCAAAATTGGACTTTCCGAATGGACCACCTAAGACGCAGCCGCGGTCAACATTTAAATGAAATTATCTTCAAAAAGTAAATGTCATGGACCAATCTAACGTTTCAAATAAAGAACCGATGAGATTTTGCAAATTTTATGCGTTTTTTTTTTTTTTAAAAGTTATCAAGCTCTTAACAAATCACCCTTTACATAGATTTAAAATTTACAATAAAAACGTTTAACTCTAAAAGAATTAGGCCTTCATTAAAAATATCGTTTGTTTGTCAAGTGAAAACCGTTATGCGAAAATTGCATTTATATTTGCAAAAGACAATGCCTTGGAGCTCATGAGTAAAATTGGGATCGATGAATCCAATGGATAAATGGTACAAAATATTTATTTATAATACATTCGGTTTTTATCAAATATAGCTATATTTCTTCCAAATTGCAGCAAATCGAATAAACAGACATAGATATAAATCAAATTTTGAAAATTCCTTTAGAGATCTCTACACCGAAACAAAAGTAAACTGTTTTATAGTAGGAATGAACTACCTACCACGAAAATTGAACTAACTGTTACTCGACATTTTGAGATTTCCACAAAGTGTTCTTAAAACCGGGAAAATTTAATGCACTGTTGTACTTTTTAACTGGAGTTCACGAAATTACATCATCTCATAGAAGAAAAAAATTAACTAAAAACAAGTATATATGGCCGTAAGTTCGGCCAGGCCGAAGCTCCACCATGGATTGCGTAGAAACTTCTACTGAAGAATGTCATCCACAATCGAATTATTTGGGTTGCGGTAACACTTGCCGATGGCAAGGTATCTTAAAACTTCCTAACATTGTAATATATACCACATAGTCCATATGTGGTATATATTAAACTAAAAAAGGCCGATTAAATACGTATATAAATAAGTTTAAAGTTTCTATAGAAATAAAATTTGGACAAAATTTTCTATAGAAATAAAATTTGGACAAAATTTTCTATAGAAATAAAATTTGGACAAAATTTTCTATACAAATAAAATTTTGAAAAAATTTTCTATAGAAATAAAATTTTGACAAAATTTTCTACAGAAATAACATTTTGACAATGTTTTCTATAAAAATTAAATTTTGGTAGATTATTTTTGACTCGAGTGGCAACCACGATCATGAACCGATATGGACCAATTTTTGTGTGATTGGGGATCGGCCATATATAACTATAGACCGATATGGACCAATTTTGACATGGTTATTAGCGGCCTTATACTAACACCACGTTCCAAATTTCAACCGGATCGGATGAATTTTGCTCCTCCAAGAGGCTCCGGAGGACAAATCTGGGGATTGATTTATATGGGGGCTATATATAATTATGGACCGATATGGACCAATTCTTGCATGGTTGTTAGAGACCATATACTAATCCCACGTACCAAATTTCAACCGTATCGGATGAATTTTGCTCCTCTAAGAGGCTCCGGAGGTCAAATCTGGGGATCGGCTTATATGGGGGCTATATATAATTATGGACCGATGTGGACCAATTTTTGCATGGTTGTTAGAGACCATATACTAACACCATGTACCAAATTTCTGCCGGATCGGATGAAATTTGCTTCTCTTAGAGCAATCGCAAGCCAAATTTGGGGGTCCGTTTATATGGGGGCTATACGTAAAAGTGGACCGATATGGACCATTCATGGTTGTTAGAGACCATATACTAAAACCATGTACCAAATTTCAGCCGTATCGGATGAGATTTGCTTCTCTTAGAGCAATCGCAAGCCAAATTTGGGGGTCCGTTTATATGGGGGCTATACGTAAAAGTGGACCGATATGGCCCATTTGCAATACCATCCGACCTACATCAACAACAACTACTTGTGCCAAGTTTCAAGTCGATAGCTTGTTTCGTTCGGAAGTTAGCGTGATTTCAACAGACGGATGGACGGACAGACGGACGGACGGACGAACATGCTCAGATCGACTCAGAATTTTACCACGACCCAGAATATATATACTTTATGGGGTCTTAGAGCAATATTTCGATGTGTTACAAACGGAATGACAAAGTTAATATACCCCCATCCTATGGTGGAGGGTATAAAAATAAAGAAGAAAATTATTGGCGCCAAACCATGACCATTTTAACCATACAGTAGTTCATTCTTACTATTTTTGGGAATCGTACGAAAATCTTATTTTGCTTTAGTTCATATTGAACTTATGTGTACGGTCATTGAACTTTATACCCACGTTTAGTTCATAAAATTTTTGAGACATACTTAAAAATAGTGAAATTTCATGAAGCTGTGGAAAATTTCGAGAAAAAAATAATAAAATTAAACTACTAGCAAATAATTTAGTGTTAGTTTAACTACGGACATTTTTTTCTGTGTACGCTGCAAGAAAATCATATAAAAATATTACGTCTAGATCCCAAGAAATGCAATCGATCTACGAGTATATAATTTCTTTATAATTTGTAATATATCTGCATTCGAATACCGTTCACATGGATATTCCCAAAATGGCATAGAAAATCTCCTCCTACGAAGATAATTCCCATCATCCATATTCCTTCCTTTGGTATTTTCCTTCCTTTTTGGTATTTTCTTTCTATTATTCTCCGCATATTGTTTGATCTAGGGTGTCTTCTCCTGTTCCCGCATTAACATTATTATTATTATTATTAAGACTATAGCGTGATTACAACAAACATGTAGACGCTACATCGTCTTAGAAGTTTATGCTTATCTTTATTCCGATGCCTTAAAAACGAAATGATAAACTCAGAAAAAGTTAATGCCATCCAATATTAACTAAAAATATAAAAGAGTAGATCTTTTTCAAATATTTATTATCGAGTATACCTGATTGACGATAAAAATATTAAATTTGGCAAGGTTGGTAAAAACGCAATAGCTCTATGCCAAGTGTTTTGTCTATAATTCCCCGGAATTGTAAGAGAAACTATTTGAGGCATTGCGACATATACCTAAAACTTTATCTAGAGAAAGTATCAATGTGCACACTCTTCTGAAAGTCTTTGTTTCTCTTCTGCCTAAAGAGCACCGTTTACAAGTTGGCTAAAACTGCTGCGATGCCAACGCAGTCATATGCGTTGACGGTTGGCGCATGCCCATAGAGACATCCATTAGCGACTGGGGTTAATCAGCTGACCGACCACAAAACGGGGTTTTATTTTTCATGAGAAAACGTTTTGAATTAGTCCACTCACAATTCACTACCGTTTGACGTTTAGCTTCTACGTAGGCTCCTCCAAGTGCTGCAAAATACAAACATACACCTTTAGGCCCCCCTAAAATACCAACACATATAAAATGTGAGAGTTTCAGCATGTGTCTGTGCCATGGTGTAGAGAGTGTGTTGGCCTTAATGGGAACCGTTATGCGCGTAAGTCGTTGGCCATAAAACCGAATAAAAGCCAGTATAAGCAGCCAGCAAGAATAACAACAAATGATCATAAAAGAAAAGAAAACTGTGAAAAGATATACCAAAACACAGAAGAAGATGGACAACAAAAGAAAGCAAACTCTAGAAGAGCTCCAAATGCAGAATTCTCTTTCACATGGGATGGACACAATATCAGATAGGGAAACAGAACGAACGAACGGAATAGTGAAGAACAGACAAATAAACAAACAACCCGTCCACACACCTCACCGCACATGCGTTCTGTGATTTGAAAAAGAAAATCTCTTAAAAGAACATTTACTACATGACTGCTACAATGGACGGCACAGTGTTACCTGTTCGAAAAAGTCGATTACTAAAATAACATAGGGAAAACTGTGTAATTCAGATAGAAGTACTGTGGAGTGATAGCAATTATCACGTTCTTAGATTCAATTCACGAACCATTGCGACCAAGTTGTGCAGGTAAAAAAAATATACCACTGAGTAACTTCTACGTAAGATTGATATAATGTCCGTTTCAATCCATTTCCGAATGGACTTGTTAACCATTTCTAAATTTAATTAACTAGTAAAAGTCTTGAACTAATAAATATTATGGAATTTTTACGACGCAAAATTTTATGAGTGCAGCGAAGTTGAGGTTCTTAGCCAATTAGGTCGTGACAAAGCGGAAGATGGATACCGCTAAATCCGCACAATCGCCAGATATAGGGACTTCGAATGTTCCTCGGTCTGGAAAAGATACAGAAACTTGACTTGCAGTAAACAGAGTGAAACACTGCTCTGAAGTAGCCTCACGGTAGCGCTTTTTGGCCAGAGTGAGTCTCCACTTCCCCAATTTGTATAACTTTCACCTGGCACCTGGATATGAACCATTAAAAATCTATATAAGACCCTATTGAAACTCGGTAAACTCATTTTTTATAGTAGCATCCAAAAGCTCGCTGATTTCACTGTGCGATTTATCTTGCAAAAATAAAGAACGAATCACCGAGTAATATTGCAGAGTTTACCATTTTCTGAATCCCTGAGCACTCTCATTTCCACAAGTGGCAAAGAGAAAAAGTTGGATCTGGCTGAAAATTCGACATTAACTATGCAAGAAAAACGTCATCATTCTTTGAGCATAAATACTTCTCATTCCACCCTCGCATTATACAAACAATATTCTATACATTAAACAAAATATTAATTGCACCTATGTCCCCTTATTCATTAAATTCGACATCCACTGTGTCATGTGCTTAAAAGTATGTGCGAGTGTGTGTTTAAATCTTTCAAAGTATACCTCTACTCTATGTGGTGCGGTATTCTTTAGATAGAGTTTTGGCTGGAGTTTCTTCGGATATCGTCATCATAAGCAACAGTGTAGCTGTCTTTTTTGTGTTGTGTGTCTCTGCCTCTTTGTCTTATTTGGCTTTATGGTAAAGCTTGGTATAATTAAACCCATCTCACAAGAGAGCCAATAGAGTTAATTACATGAATAGTGTATTGCAACCAGGGAACTCCCCTACACGAAAAATAGAATTATAGAAGTATGAAAAAGTTAACAGAAGAGCGTGCCAAATCAAGGTCACAACGACCCTCGCGCACGTGATTGAAATTATAAATCGCGGATTTAAGCACATTTTTGTACTAATCTCAATACGACTATTTCCCAGAGAAGGAATAACATCAAATCCTAGAGAAAAATATTATTTTTGGGCGGTGGACATACAACAGGTTTGTCGCCATAATGTTATTTTCTCGGATTTATGTATCTGATTTCAACAACAATTATATGTTTGACGAAAATGTTGTTTTTCAAATAGGGCATAACCTCATTTTCTGAATGTTATCTCCAATATCGTCTGCTGGTTCATCCTGTACATTGTCGTGGTCGTCTCTGATATAATTCTCAATCCGACTCAGCTTCCAGCCATATATATATATAAAGAAGAAATATAAAGAATCTAAAGTTTATTATTATAAGGGGAATCTTTGTCGACTTAAACCAGTCAAAGTCTGTTGATGGTCTCATGATATCTTCCCTTAGTTTATTGTGTACGACTAAACCATGAACAAATAACCTCGCCAGGGAATTTGTATGAAGTTCTACCACACAACGATGGGTTCTCTACTAATCAGTGTCGAAAGATATTTCATTTAGTAAACAACTACTAAACAAATAAACCCACAACCTAAACACCACATCAAAAAATTCACCTAAAAATCTAAGATCGACGATGACTATTTAAACAAACCAAAAAAATAAAAAATTCCGCTTAGGCCAATTAGAGAATGTAAGATACACATGTCGTTAGTTCTAGCCATTATTCTGGAGAAACTTTCAGTGAATTTTGATCATTGTCAGAGACTGATAAAAGAGATGAAATCGTACTGGCTCCCAATGATGAGAATTTTTCTTCATAGTTGTTGATGAAACGACAACGTTGACGTTGTCGTGTTAGTTGACTACATAACGTGGAGGCAGACTGCTAAGCAACAGTGCGGCCTCCATTGGGGTTTCTACATATACACCATGCAAACTGCTCTGCCCATCAAGCTATGGCCTTCTCCAGCCTTTGGCTAATCCTCTGCCCAACCAGGCCATCTGCAGACAATTTCCATCTTCCGTCAAGCAAACAACCAACCAGACGACGTCCAAAGCAAAGCGCAAATGTGTCTTAATGTTAAAGCTTATTACTTTCGGATCTTCAGTTGGTGTTTTACATTTGCCTTTGTCGGACAGGCTTTCTGGAATACGGCCGCAAACAATTCCCGCTTTGTGAGTGTGAAGACAAAGTAATAGAGAAAAACGCCAAGGGAAAATACATAAACAAAAATAAAACCACTCAAAAGAAAGAAAAATTAAAAAATTAAACACGTTCATTTTATGTGAAAAATAAGATTCAAAGTGTTGTTCAATTTGACCAAAAAATCATAACGGTTGCTTCAAAGAAATTATGAAATTAATTTTAACGAAAAGGTGAAAAACGTCAAAAGTGTCTTCGTATACCACTAATCAATCATTCAATTATTTAAAAAAAGTAACAAAAATATGGTGTGAAAGAAAGCCAGTGAAGAAAATCATTTTTAAAAAAAGCAAAGCAAAACAAAATAATCCATAAATATTCAGTGGTTTTGAGAATTAAAAAAAAAAAACAAGAATAGGAAAATCAAAAGACTTAAGACACAAACTTCAAGAGAAACGTTAAAATAAACGCGGTGTTATCCCCCCCCAATCATAATCATCATCGATCAAAACAGTTAAAGAGTCACACAATCGGACACACTCGTACACAACTGGCTTCTGTAGTCAATGTCAAGACACTTGGCCCAAACTCAATTGGATTTTTTGGCAGAAGATATGAGAATTTGCAAATTATGAATGTGAGTGCTGCTCAGGGTGAACATTAAAGTCAAACACTTACTCCTTTGATCCCCGGACATACTTTCTAAAGTTGTTAAGATTTATTATTTCGTACTCTGAAGCAGTTACAGTGGCCCCTTTCTTCACATTAAAATCAGTGGTCCATGCTACTCCAACGTCTTGTCTATCCCAAATTGCCCACAACTACCAGTGCAAGCTTATTGCCATTCTTCCATCTTCCAGGTTTACAAGGCCTATACGCACGAGCACACCTGAAACGAAACAGTGGCTAAATTATTCTTTGCAATCTTTGGCAAAAGGCTTTTGACATCAAATCAAGCCACCACCATCACCACTACCAACAGCACCATTCACTCCGTTGTCTTACACGCAGTTCTGGCCGTTTGTTTGACACATTTGTTGGGTTGGTTCGTGGCCTGGCAGAGTAGAACTTTTTGGTCCAAAAACCACAAGATTTTTTTCTTGCCATTGGCACTCGATATCATCAGCATCATTATCTTCTTCTTCCACTTCTTGGTGTGGCTGCCACGGCATAGCTGTAGCGACAACAGGTTCTCTTCTTCTGCAATACCATCGGTAGATGTGAACAAAGAGGAAAATACCACCGTATAACAGCATTCCTGCCACAAGAATCGGTGAATCAAACCATCGCATGTAGGTACGTGCTTGCATTAGCCAACTTCTTCTTCCTGGCAAGTCGCAGCTGTAGCTGTAACTCGCAATCAGATTCCGTAAGAGCATCTGTAGCAGTGCCAACGAGTAGCAGTGGTGGTAAAGACATTTAACCGCATTCAAAAGAGAACACACATCATTGTCGTTGTCGTTAACGTCGTCTTCTTCATCGTCCACATCCGTCCGACCGACCGACCAGCTTGTATCATTTGGTATTAACATAATTTTGCAACATCTTTGCTCTGCATTACTCCACAACTCCATAGGCCTACATTGGAAGAAGGAATAGAGTGTGCTTCAATTCCGGTCGACAGGCCAACCACTAGGAATCACGGAGTAGGAGGAGAAGAAAATTTTTTTGTGTGTTCGTTCAAGAAGAGTCTTTAGCCATTACAAACGATCAGCATTGGTATTCTTTATTCATTTTTTACGGTAAGTTTACTTCATTTCCTTCTTCTGTAACAAATGACAATGACATAGAGCTTCTTCTATGTCGTCGCTTCAACGTTCTACCCCATAGAGATGTTGTGTTTCTTCATCCTATTCAAATCGCATCAATCCAATGTTACAATTAAACTAAAGAGGGGGCCAATTAAAATCCACTTCATTTCCATTTGCCATCATAAATGTTCTTTATATCTATGTCTAAGAATGACATAAGATATTGTAGCTTTGTCATGTGGAAGAGATTCAATAGAACAACTGGAAAAGTTTAAATTGTTGCTTAGCAAAATGTATGTTTAAAAATGTTTTTACATTTTATATCTGATGTTTGCACGCCTTAGAAATTTTCAGATGAGATTTTCCCAAAGTTAAGTTTATAATTTGCTTACGATTTGCTAATTGTCGTTGAACTACACTTGATCATACTAAATCTGTGTGAGTGTGTGTCTTAAGTCTTTTGTTTGTATTCAATTGGCTTGAGGGGGAAAATTATAAATTTTCAGATTCGCAGCGCAAACAGTAACGACAAATATCCTTAAACAAAAAAATGGAAGGCTTGCAATTATGATCATCCTATAGACAGTTTAGATAAGAGAAGTTTTGATACGAGGAACTAAGCGAAAAATACTTTCCTTTGGAACGAGGAAAAATTCTTTCCTTCGGAACGAAATTTTAGACAAACAATATTCCCCTTTATTCTAAACTATTTTCTTTAAGGGTAATTAAAACCGAATTTATGAAAGCGATTGTCCCTAATCTTTTTTTCTAAAAACAACTTTGTTTGTCTAAACTTTCGTTCCACAGAAAAGAAATGCTAATTTCAGAGTAGATATTACTAAAATTTGATACAATAAAATATTATGAAGTATTTTTATTATTTCTATTTATCTATTTATTTTATCTAGTAAATCTAGTTAAAGCTCCTATTAGCTTTTACATATGTTCAAAAATAAATTATAGAAATTTGAAATTTGCAATGTACATTTTTTTGGTTTACAACAGAGCCAAGTCTCGAACCAATAACAGAGAATACACCATAAAGAATGGAGAAGACCAATGGACAACGAGACATTTGAAAGTGAAACTAATTAAAACGTAACATGCACGTCTGATCGTGCATGTCTGATCGTGATATTCACGTCCAATCTGACAAAATTTCGACAGTAATCATTTACGAAAATGTGGTACATTATAGTTGTTGTTGTTGTAACAGTTGTTAATGTAGTTTCATCCATTTTGTTCTATGTTTGTGTAGTTCAGCTGGTAGCCAGAGCAAGGAACTCTGCGACAAGGATGGGGTGTGTCCAGAGTGATCTGATAGTGAGACGGGTAGGCTTAGCTGGGCAAGCAAAAAAGGTGACGAGTGTCATGTGGCCCTTGATTACAGATAGGACACACGTCAGCTACGCTGCTATCATTCGCTGATAAGTATGAATTAAGGCGGCTGCATAGCCCATAGCACCGCCGCCCGGTGCTATGGGCGGCGGTCGGACTCCGAGAACAGGATTAACCTTGTAGCTTCTCACCGCTTCAGCTACAGTATCCTCATGAATCCTGTTCAGACCTGTCAGGTATGCTGCCTGATCTAGAGGCTCTATTTTGTAACGCTGGATCTCGGGCTCTAGAAAGTGAAGATCAACCCTTACATTGCTGGGTGGAGGTTGTCTATCCACAAGATGGTGATTCGGATGACAACTTCGATGGCAACCCAAGAGGCACTGGTTCTAAGGGCAGCGTTCTGACAGGTCTGTATGTTATTCCACTGCGTATCGTTCGTTTTAGGTGTCCACACTGGCGCTGCATAGTTTACCACTGATCGGCCAATAGCCTTATATGTAGTTAACAAGGTTTCTTTGTCCGCACCACAAGTGCTGCCGGCAAGCGACTTGAGGACCTTGTTTCTACTCCGAATGTGACCCCGAGAATCTTGGGGTAATTTGTTGTCGGAATTGTTTCGCCATCGACTCTGACATTGAACTGTCTGCGTACTTCCGCCGTCCATGTCTTATATGTAGTTAACAAGGTTTCTTTGTCCGCACCACAAGTGCTGCCGGCAAGCGACTTGAGGACCTTGTTTCTACTCCGAATGTGACCCCGAGAATCTTGGGGTAATTTGTTGTCGGAATTGTTTCGCCATCGACTCTGACATTGAACTGTCTGCGTACTTCCGCCGTCCATGTGAATAGTGTGGCAGAGGATTTGGTGGGAGATATCCTCTTGCAGTGAAATAACTGGTAAGATCGGCGAGGTAGACATTCAATCGATCGCAAATGTCATCAACAATGGGCCCGGATGCCATGATTGTGCAATAGTCTGCATACACAGAAAAAAATTTCACGAAAATTTTTCCAATTAAAATTTTAATTGAGTTTTAAAAAATATTCAATTAAAAATTTAATTGATTCAACAAATTTTTTAATTGAAACAAAAATCAATCACAAAAATTAATAGTATCAATTAATTTTTTAATTGATACTATCATTTCTGTGATTGAAGACATTTCAATTAAAAAATTAATTGGATCAATTAATTTCGTGATTGAACCAGAAAAAAAAATTTTTGTGTGTCCACGAGGACCGTCCTGTGACACGGCTTGGGCTGATTAAGTCCCATATTGATATGTGTCGAAATGGCATGTAAGGCTGTCGTCGTACTGTGTACCTTACGGAATCCATGTTGATGGTGGGCAGCTGGAAAATTCTCCACAAGGCTGGGGAGGAGTAGTGCCTCAAGTGTCGTGGCTACTGGCGAGAGAAGGGATATCGGTCTGTACGATTCACCTTTACTCGAATCTTTGCATGGCTTCAATCAAGTGGAATCACTCTTCCCATTCCAGACATCGGGTATAATGGGTGATTCCAAGGACAAATTGAGTAGTCTGGTCAGGTTCTCAACTCCCAGTATTCCCAGATGCATTGAAATTCCGCCGGGGCCCAGCGCCTTGGATGGTTTAGCGCTGTTGATGACATTGGTAACTTCGGCTGCGGTAAATTGTGGTGTGTCGTCGGCTCGGAGACCACGTGTGCGACGAGTGGCTCTCCTTTTCGCTGTATCACTCTCGGGATGCTCGACAAACTGTCGGTTGAAGTATTTGGCGCATCTCTTGGATCAGTCTCATCGCCAAAGGTGACTGAAATCCCATCATCCCTTGTAGCGAGGTTCGAGAGGGCTCTCACTGTAAATTTCCTACAAATAGGAATGATGGGAATATGAGTAGCATCAAAAATAGAGCACGTGTAATCCCTAACCTCATGACAATATAAACAAATTCCATTATAATGAAATCATATTGATCACTTTTACAATACCATATTAGTTTTGTTGAGCTTTTTTATGTATATGGAAAAGTGAAATTCTCAAATGTTAGGTAATAGTTTCACACATGAACAAAGGCGAAGAGGGGGTAGCCCAAAAACCATGAATTGCCAAAAACAAATACCAAAAAGCATCATCGTATTTGGCCAACGTTGACATAATAAATTATGAAATCTATTAAAAAGAAAATATTACACTCATAACTGATGTACTATGCTACTAAAAGAGCAACTGCTGTTACTGTTGCTGCTGCTTTATATTATTTTGTTATTAACAAAAACTCAAATATAAAACTCAAACTATCATAGCACTATTCAACGAATTTCTTTCACTTGCCGTATTGATGATCATTCTTCGAGTCGCACACAATAACGACAAATATGTTGTAATGCTTTGACAAAAAAAGCACCTTGTCCGAATTTATGAGTGTTCAAGTAAAAGTTGTTAAAAATTAAACTTATGTCGTTATAATTTTGCGACTAGATAGTGTGCAGTCAAACAAAATCCCAAAACCTCTCAAAAAGAAAAAAAAACTAACAAGAAAAGAAATTTCTGGCCATTCTTCCAACTTGTTAATCTGTTTTAATAATGAATGCTATAAATATGCCAAAATAAAGCATAACATGAAATGAAAGAAATTTTAACACAATGGAAAACAAAACATAAGTGGGACCGAATAAAATGTGCCCTACACCAGGATGAATTGGTGTAGGTCTAATACTTGACAATATTATGTGTGGAAATATTTGTACATTTTTTATATGAACCAGATTTGAAGGTCGTTTGCATTTCATGTATTTCTTTACTTCAAGGAAAATTTGCTTTACTTTATGGACATACGACGTTAAAGGAGGGACACAAATTTAAAAGATTTGTGTTCTAAATTTAATGAAAACAATTTTTAAAGCAAAGATTATAATCTTTCTTTCGATTAAAATTTATCTATTTTAAAGAAATGTATCTCTATTGCTGGTCCTAAAATTTAGGTGGCATAATCTTTCATATTAGGTCAATATTTTCACGATTACTGTATTATCAATTTTTTCACTGACATACGAATTTAAGGGAACGGCTCACATTTCAATATCATTATCCAAAATTTATTGAGAAATATTTTTAAACAAAGATTAAAAATATTATTTCATTTCAAATTTCTTTACTTTTTATAAATTTTTATTTTGTGCACCTTACATTTTATGGCCTAAAATGTAAGATGTTAAGATTTTGAAACCTTTTAGTCTTTATTCTAATGGAGTCGTGCCTTTGGGTGCCAAATCAACACTTTACTCTTTTTAGCATATTTGAATCAATTAAAGGTTATACCAACGAAATGATAAACTTAATAGATATCCCATTTTATAGTACTATTCTCGCATAACCTCATAGTAGAATAACATAAGCATAAGACAAATTATTATGTATCACTCATTCACTTGTATGGACAAACACATTAACATAATGCGTGGTATATGAGGCGAATATGTTGCTGCTCTCCGATCATTGTCGCATCTTCAGAAGAATCTTTTTTACCTACACTACCATATGATGATGATGATGTCGCGATCAACCAACTTGGCTTTTCACTTTTATTTGACATCCAAGAAAATAATTTACTAACAATTCAAAAAAGGCCAAAGTGTGGGTAAAAGCAGCCATTTATGGTTGGCCCTCTAAAGTCTGAATAAAAAACTTTCGCTTTTTTAACATTCTCGTTGATCAAATAAAAAAGAAATATTTACAAAAAAAAAATAACAACGACAAATGCTTAACACCAGGCAAATGGCAGGCAACCTTTAAGCTGTTCAGCAGAAATAAAACCCGTATATATTTACATTAACACAGCCACTGTGAACATATAAACATTCGGAACTTCCCTAGAAACCGCACATTCACACACAACCATCAATGCGCAGGCGCACACCTAGTCGACTGAAATTTAAACAAAATTAATTTCACTTTTTTATTAGTGCGTTTTTACCACATGACTAATCGCGATTGAAGCTGACTCGAGGAATTGACACCAGAAGTAGCAGTGAAAAAAGCGTACCATGTCCCGATTTCTTCGTTGACGTCTCTGGTATTGATTACACTAAAACCCAATTCATTTATAAATTTAAGTTTAGTATACTTGTTACTAGTACACACGTTCCCTAATTTTAAATGATTTTTAGCTTTATAATCAAGTAACAATTCAATGAAAAATATTACATTGAGGCCAAAGATTTGTAGTCCCTAAAATACGAATGCGAATTTCGCTTGGCATAAAGAACGTATTTATACCCTTCACCACTACTGTACTACAGGCTATAATAAGTTTGTGCATTTGTATGTAACGCCGAGAAGGAGTAGTCATAGACCCACCTTTTAGTATACCGATCGGCTTATAATTAAATTCTGAGTCGATTTAGCGATGTCCGTCCGTCTGTCTGTTGATGTATTTTTGTGTGCAAAGTCCAGCTCGCAGTTTAGGTCCGATCGTCCTCAAATTCGGCATGGGGTCCTTTTTCGGCTCAAAGACGATCCCTATTGATTTTGGAAAAAATCGGTTCAGATTTAGATATAGCTGCCATATATATTTATAACCGATCTGGTCATAAATGACGTCTTTATCAACCAATCTTCTTCCAATTTAGTATAATCGAGTATTTTGCGAATCTCGTAAATTTTGCAAAATCTCAGTGAAATCGGTTCAAATTCAGATATGGCTCTCATACACTCAAAAAAAAACTTTACTTGGGTCTAAAGATTTTGACCTTCCTTTAAGGATTTTGGTATTGATTCCGAGCCAAAGATGCGGCTTCTTTAAAATAAATACATTTTTAGGGACCTCCCTGGCTTTAAATCTAGGATCGATAAAATTAAAATTGGATACAGATCTCATTTATCGAATTTTTATTCTCTGATTGCGATATATTAAAGCTATTAATGTACAAACAAATACCAGTTTCAAAATCCAAATTATACCAAGTACTTCAAAGTAAAAACTGTTTTCTTAATGCTAAAAAAACTTTAAACCAAAGATGCAAATCTTTGAAATAAGTCTTAGCCTATATTTGAAGCATTTATATCTTAAATTTAAAAATTCAATATGTCAGTTGAGTTAAAGACGATTTCTTTAAATTAAAAACGTTTTTCTTTATTTTAAGGAACATTTTCCTTACTTCAAAGATCTACAACTTCAACAGAGTCACGCATAATTTCAAGATTTGTGTCCTAAATTTAATGAAAAAAATTTTGATGCAAGGATTATAAACTTAAATTTCGTAAAGTTCGTAAATTTCGAGTCCTAAAATTTAAGTTGCATAATCTTCCATATTAGGTCAATATTTTTTTCAGTGTATATAGCTTTCGCCCGATTTACACTCCTATGGCCTCAGAGGCCAATCTTTTGTTCCGATTGACGTGAAATTTTGCACAGGGAGTAGAATTAACATACGTACCGAATTTGGTTGAAATCGGTTCAGATTTACACTCAAAAAAAAGTGAACTCTCTATTTCACTAAAGCCAATTTAACTTTATTTTAGTTCATGGAATTATTATGTTTGGAAAAAGTTTCCTTTACTCTAATAATTGTTTGTGTTCGTTAGTTAAATTAACTAAAACCGAGGAAAAAAATATACTCAAATGAAGCATAAAGATTAACTAAATTCGTGTCTTCCACAAAATAGTTCAGTATTTCTTTAAATTTGCAAATTTTACTACAAATGCGTTCATAGTGAACTTCGTATGTCACTAAAGACATTCTTGCAATTTTTAACTCCAAGTTTTTCCTTCAAACTACAAAATTTTCTTTAACAAGTGAAAAAACTTAGTTATGTTTAATAAATTTTCTTGAATTTGTCGAAAAATATTTACTTATTTTAATGCCATCGGGGTGATGCCAACGTTTGTAATCCAGTTTAGTTAAAATTTTCTACAAAAATTCAAACTTTTCTAAAATTAACCGAAAGTTTTCTTTCTAGTGGGTTCACTGTTTTTTCAGTGTAGATATAGCTCCTATATATAGCTTTCGCCCGATTTACACTCCTATGGCCCCAGAGGCCAAAAGCTTACTTCGAGTTAACATAGCAACGTTTTCGTTGAGAATTTCTTGATAATAAAAAAGTAGAAATTAGTGAAATATTTTCTAAATTATACACTGAAAAAAATATTGTCGTGAGGCAAATTTTGCTTATAACAGTCATTTTATTTCCATTTCATCAAAATGCATTCCTTGAAAGTGACATTTCAGGAGAGTAAGTAAGTATCCCAGCAAAAAAAGCGTCGCCAAAAAAGTAATGAAAATGTTCTTTTTGGATCCGGAAGTGGTGCAAAATTTACGCAGAAGCGATGAATTTAACACGTTGCACTGAATTTGCATCACTTCTTTATGTCTGATCCGAATTCAATGTATTGGATGTAAATTAAAAAAATCTGTGATATTATTTATATCGGAAACGTTTGACCTCAAATATTTTCAAAAATTCACAATTTTTTCAGATTGGATTTAGCATTTTTGTCGACAAAATTTAAATGATTTGTACCATTTTATGAATTCTTACTTTGTTTTTAACCTATTTGAAACAAAAAAAGGTAAAATTATCCATTAAAAGTATGGAAAAAACCAAGTTATAACAAGTATATACGGCCGTAAGTTCGGCCAGGCCGAAGCTTATGTACCCTCCACCATGGATTGCGTAGAAACTTCTACTGAAGAATGTCATCCACAATCGAATTATTTGGGTAGCGGTAACGCTTGCCGATGGCAAGGTATATTAAAACTTCCTAACACTGTAATATATACCACATAGTCCATATGTGGTATATATTAAACTAAAAAAGGACGATTAAATACGTATATAAATAAGTTTAAAGTTTCTATAGAAATAAAATTTTGACAAAATTTTCTATAGAAATAAAATTTTGACAAAATTTTCTACAGAAATAACATTTTGACAGTGTTTTCTATAAAAATTAAATTTTGGTAGATTATTTTTGGCTCGAGTGGCTACCACGATTATGAACCGATATGGACCAATTTTTGTGTGATTGGGGATCGGCTATATATAACTATAGACCGATATGGATCAATTTTGACATGGTTATTAGCGGCCCTATACTTACACCACGTTCCAAATTTCAACCGGATCGGATGAATTTTGCTCCTCCAAGAGGCTCTGGAGATCAAATCTGGGGAACGGTTTATATGGGGGCTATATATAATTATGGACCGATATGGACCAATTCTTGCGTGTTTATTAGAGACCACATTCTAACACCATGTTCCAAATTTCAACCGGATCGGATGAATTTTGCTCCTCCAAGAGGCTCCGGAGGACAAATCTAGGGATCGATTTATATGGGGGCTATATATAATTATGGACCGATATGGACCAATTCTTGCATGGTTGTTAGAGACCATATACTAACTCCACGTACCAAATTTCAACCGTATCGGATGAATTTTGCTGATCTAAGAGGCTCCGGAGGTCAAATCTGGGGATCGGCTTATATGGGGGCTATATATAATTATGGACCGATGTGGACCAATTTTATAATGGTTATTAGAGACCATATACTAACACCATGTACCAAATTTCAGCTGGATCGGATGAAATTTGCTTCTCTTAGAGCAATCGCAAGCCAAATTTGGGGGTCCGTTTATATGGGGGCTATACGTAAAAGTGGACCGATATGAACCAATTTTTGCATGGTGGTTAGAGACCATATACTAAAACCATGTACCAAATTTCAGCCGTATCGGATGAGATTTGCTTCTCTTAGAGCAATCGCAAGCCAAATTTGGGGGTCCGTTTATATGGGGGCTATACGTAAAAGTGGACCGATATGGCCCATTTGCAATATCATCCGACCTACATCAACAACAACTACTTGTGCCAAGTTTCAAGTCGATAGCTTGTTTTATTCTGAAGTTAGCGTGATTTCAACAGACGGACGGACGGACGGACATGCTCAGATCGACTCAGAATTTCACCACGACCCAGAATATATATACTTTATGGGTCTTAGAGCAATATTTCGATGTGTTACAAACGGAATGACAAAGTTAATATACCCCCATCCTATGGTGGAAGGTATAAAAAAATTGAATTAAAACAACTTCCTGGGTAGTTAAAATAAATACACCCAGAAAAAAGTGCCTTCGAAACTAAAGGAAAAATTTTTCATCAATATAGTTTATCCATTTTATTTCCATTAAGGTAAATTTTTGTGAGAAATAATAAAATTTACTCGTTTCAGTAAAAAATCCTAAACTGTAAGCAGTTAGGAATAGTTCATTAACTAGAATAAGGCATGGAATTTTACTCATACTATTTTCCTCGCTGGGTATAAGAATTTACTACTGAACAAGAAAATTTTATTTACCGATAACAAAGCATTCGTAAAAATAAACAAAAACCGAACTAAAACCAAGTTTCCTCAAAATTAGTAAAATTTCTTATAAAATGATAATTGCGACTTCCTTTATAATAGAAAGTTTTTCATACATACGAACAACACTTGGCATAGAAAAATATTTTAGTTCATTCGTACTAAGAAGTATGCAATCCTTTCAAAACTTAAGGAAACACACTTGTTAGAATATAGGAAATTTTCCTATATTTCTATTGTCTACCTGCAATCGATACCTGTCATCGCAATCGATGTGTTTGCGCGTGGGTGTAATCGATATGTTTGCGCATGGGTTGTTTTTTAGTTGGAATCGCGTTGTTGTGGTATACGGAAAGATTGTTAAAAAATAATATGGTAAAATAATATAATAAATAACAAATAAAATATATAAAATATTTATTATTTTAAATTAGTGAGAAAAATTTTCTTTTTTTGAAAATAAATCTATCAATGTTCGTGATGGTATATAAAGAAAGAAAACACCAGCAGAATAACAACCCTTTCATTTGTCTTCATATTGGAATCTTCAATTATCAGGTAATATTCAGTGACGCTAACCTTTTGTAACAAAAATGGTTTATGATTTTTTATATTTGTAGGTATTGAAATTGTAAAAGGAGGACAAAATTGTCAGGCAGCAACTTATTAAAAGTGAAAAGTACAAGAAGAAGAAAAAGTGCGTTTTACAGTTGATAATATCACATGGAAATTGGAAACAGCGGAATAATAAACTAATATTTCAAGGAGATTCGATGCTGTTGATTCTTAATAAATATATTCAATATATTAATAAAACATGTCTTTTATTGAAGATAAAATTGCTTATATAAATAAATAAAATTGTATTTAAAAACGAAGGTAAGCAGTTCTAATTATGAAGTAAAAGTTTTACCACAAATGTGTAAGATTTGTCCATGTGAATGAAAAAATTTCAATAAAATCATTCCATATATGAATTCAAATCAGTTAAATTTTTTCATTCTGTAGTATAGTGGTACATAAATATAGGAAAATGTTAACTAATATATGGAATGCATTATACCTAATTTCTACGAAAATCACATCGTTCAAACAAATAAAAATGTCTTTGGCGCTATACGAAGTTCAACTTTCTTCACAATGAGTTCATTTTAACTTAAAGAAGGGGTCACTTTTTTCTGGGTGTACCATCATTGGGAGTACATCTCCTGGAAGGGCTTTTAAAGTTGTGCCTTTGGAAGAACTTCCAAATTTTTTTGCTGGATAGGTAAGTTACTTCACAGAAATTATAAGAAAAGAAAAAAAAATGCTTACAAATATATCACAATATATCTCGATCACATGATCAATTTCTGGGAGGCACATTTTAATTTAATTTAATCAATTAACGGACAAACTATAACATGGCGAAAGGAACTTTGTTATTCCTTGCTTAAACAAGATTAAATTCGAAATAGTTCCACATAAATGTCACTTTTCCTACATAATTTTAAATTATTTTAATCGCAACGATTTTGTCATATGATTTGGTCATTACTGTCACCATTCGTTATTTCAAAGTTTACTTGGACCTCAAATTCATTGTTGAAGGAAGAGTTATTTCTACGAATGAATGTCGATGACTCAAACACGATTTTAACTGGGTTATAGAAATAAATCAAATAAATGCCAATAAACGAAACAAATTTTTAACTTGCAAAACTAAAAGCTACAAAGTTATTGGCTTCTGGCATACCAAGGAAAGACACCGCTACTTATGGCTGGGTAATCGCTTAAATGGCTTTTATGCCAAGTGATTCAATGTCGGGATCACATTTTGCATACAAAAATACTGGCTCTGTCAGCTTTGCAAGTTGGCAACTTTCTCTGAAAAGAATTGTAATGCACTGTGTCCTTTTCAAACGAATCTTGAGAGGAACATTTTGTTAGCCGTAGAAATAGCTGTTGGTATTAGCATACAAAACCATCTTTAATACTTGACCAGTCTGAATGTTCAATGACGTAGATATCTGCTGACACTTAAACGCTTGCCCATTGCTTCTATCTGAGCCTCAATCTGTTTAAGCCATTAACAGGTTCTCAAACACGAGATTTTTGGCCTAATTTCCATACGAAAATCACACCTATTTGGTTGTTACCAGAGAATTTAGGTCACGTTCTTTGTGTTCGATTTGCAAATTATCACAACTTCTGGTTTGTATGGTAGTCAGTATGCCGTAGTATTTTCGAAACAACTATAAAAGCCAACTAGAAAACAATGAAGTGAGATTTGAGAAGAGTTTTATTTTGATTTTTTTTTTTATTTTTATCTTTTGGTGGATTGCCAATAAAATGGAATATTTAAATGTTCAATGCTTCATTTGCAATTTAAATAGGCCACGGTGGCTCAATATTTGTAATGGGTTGAAATAAAAGTGAAATTCATATTCATCGAAAGTTTTCAAACAAAAAAATTAACGACGTAATAACACTTGAAACCGACTACGTTCTTTTAGTATTCACATTAATGAAATGTCAAGCTTTTGTTAAGTAGGTTCAAAATATAATATATTTCGTATATTTAGGCATTATTTAAACCATAAATACCCTATATACAAAATAGAGATTTTAATCAGTATCAAACATTACAAACAACGAGGCAGGATTGGAATGTCCGAAAGAATAATATCAAAATTCAAAAACATTTACCCTACACAGATAAAAATAAGTTTGAGAACCAATAACTTTTGTTGGAAAACCAATAACAAAATTTGTTAATTTTCCTGCAACAAACTAATTTGTACTTTTAATAACCATTATTACAAAAAAGTTGTTAGCAATCGTCACCATCAGAAGGCAACAAATAATTTGTGTTCTCAATAACATAATTTGTAAGTAATTTGTTGAGCATCAAACAGTACAAAATATTTGTTGTTGAACGTTACGTTTAATCGTCAACAAATATTTTTGAATTTGAACGAAAAAATTTGATTGTGGTTTGTTGGAGTTTATCAATGACCTGTAACAAATTTATTGGTGTATTGATAAAAAATTAAATTGAAATTAAAATTGACAGAATTTTGCTATGAATTGCACCAAAATTGCAAAATTGCCGGAACAATTTTGGAGATATTTTGTTAAGTACACACAGAGAAGGAATATGACCAAAATGTTATTTTTGGACGGGGAACATGTAACATTTTTGTGTCGAAAATCCTATACTCAGTTTTGTAAATGTTTGACAATTTTAAATTTGAGTAGTCCCGGGTCTAGCAAGCATTTTGACAACTTTTTTCCCAGTGCTATATATTCTAGTTAATTAGAATTGTAATAACTCTAATCCCGATATTAATATGGTTTTATTATTTATCTCATACAAAAACACATTTAAGAAACTACCATATTGAAAAATATACAAATAATATATAAAATATATAAATATAGCTTTCGGTCATATTCTCAGCGATGTGTGCGTAACCAGTCTTGTATTTTTGTTTTCATATCGATAGCAGTCAACTATTTTCGCAACAAAGCAATTTGTTGAAAATTCAGAATATTTCTATTATTTCCTCTGTGAAGCATCTACAAACACATTTCAACAACAAATGCCTCATGTTCAATAGACAAATTTGTTGAGCATAAGCAGATTCTACATACAAATAAAGTTGTTAATATTTATTTGCAGTTATTTTTTTGTGTGTATACCTGAACATGTTATATTCCTAGGCCAAGAAATCATGTCCTGTGAAGGCATATATGGATCCATCCTAAAAGTTTCAGACTTTTGGGATTTTCCAGGTATATGAAAGAACTTCTACAGTTAAGATAACTCATCAAAAGCAAGTTTTCAATAATCACAAAACTCGAAAAACGATTCCTCAAAAATCAAGAAAATGTAAGCCTACTTTTCCAAATTTCTAACTCGACATGAAAAAAGTCGCAAAATCACTTCTTACACAATGTGACTTTTCACACTATTAAATTTCAAATGTTTGCTACTGATAACAATTGCCTCACATTTAAAAAGTCATATTTCCAACATTTCTATAATTTCTCCTAAATTACCTTGTGGCTTCATTTCTTACATTTCACTTATATTCTTCTTTTTTGCGTTTATTTGCCCGAACAAGTAAACTCTGATTGTCATTTGAGATGATTATGTCAACGACCTGTTACGCAATACTCACTGCTTAAGAATAAGACATAATTCAAGACTTCAAACAGAAGGCAGATGAATGAAGAAACCGGAGACGATAATGCCAATGCCAAAGAATAAGAAAAATGTTCTGACTAAACAAAAAAGGCATATCACACGACAATGTTTGTCTCATTTTTTTTTATATAACCGCATACTAGGCTTTTGTTCTACTTTTAACAAGAAGTTGGAATTCCTAACGAAAGAGAAGATAAAAAATTGATAGCGCTGAAATGGAGAGGTGTTAGAATTACAAATCTTAAAACTGTCAAATAGACATTAAAAAAGCAAATGTTGACTTCTTTTCTCCATATTTCCTAAGAAGTTCTTGTGAAATTGTGGCCAAGCACAGTATTGCGAATTGATAAATTTTTGGAGAGAGCTTTTTCTCAGGTCGACGACTTCTTTTGAAGAAGAAAATGGGGTAATTTACATTGGTAATTGTAAGAAATTATGAGGAACTCACTTAAGGATTATGACAATGACTGTGGTTTTCCAAAACAATCGGTATGTGGAGAGTGTGTCATGGGCATATGCAAGAAATTTGCTTACTCATTGACTAAAAACCATCTCAGACTCCAATGAGTTCTTTTATTTCTGGAAATGTCAACGTATTTAACAGTGACTCATGGTTACATTGACCAATTGATCAAAGTTTTTTTGATAATTTTTATAGAAAATTTGCATATGACTAACTCAAGTTTCTGCATTATACGATTTGGTAATTTTTATTTTGTTTCTCTTCTTGCAGATGGGACCGGACAAAATAACAAATGCGAATAGTTCGCCGCCCATATATTGTGAATATGTGAACACAAACACCGGAAACAATACCCGCCCATCCAAAGAAGCCCCACGACCGCCTTCTTCATCCACATCTGCAGCCATGTTCTGCACCAAATTGAGGAAACATTTCACACAAATCAAAAATCAAGCCAACCATCATACCCATCAACGTCATCAGTATCAGAAGCTCACCAGTGTTCCGCATAGCCCAGTGAAAAAGCAGCCATCGAGCAGCAGAAGTCGTCTCAGCAGTCTAATGAACCTGATCAGCATCACCACATTGATTCTAACGACGTTGATAACAACGGCAGCAACAAATCCAGTATTTGTTGATAATCCCAGCTTAGCACAATGTAAGTAGAAGATAAATTCCATCAAATTGTGTTAAAGAGATAATGGTTGTCAAAATGGGTGGGGTCTAACTTTCCCATGAGGAGTAGCATCGATAAAAATGTGTTCACTGGAAAAAATTAATTTTGTTTTGTTTCCATATGGGTGGCAAACAAAAATGGTTTATATATAGAAAGCCATGATATATTCATGATAAAAACAAAAAATTGCTTGAATACCTCCGATTAGTTTCTATAAATTTAATCAGGAATATATGATTAACAATCAAATTAAAACTGAGTTAACCTAACAAAAATTAAAATTAATTAACTTAAAAGTAAAAATCAATGCCGTCTCTCATTAGTTTAAGAACGATGTAAAATAATTGTTACCAGCTCCAATTACATGGTTCTGATTACATTCATATATACATTTCAAAAATTTTCAATTGAAAAAAACCTAAATTAAAAGTAAATATTTGATCGTTTATGGCTACGTTAACTCTCATAAAAAAATAAGTTTGTGTCTTAAGTCTTTCGTTTTCATGAGCATTGGAAAGTATGTGAAGCATTTATAAAATTCTATGGTAAACAAACAAATCTTAAAAAAAAACTACAAAATTCTTTAGCAGGTCAGCGTAGATGACCAAATCGAATTCAAGTCACACACTTTTGCTCCGCTCAGACCAATATCTCACCATACTTCTCAGCTTAAATAATCATTGGCTTTAGCATAAATTCTTTCTAAAAGCATTGATACCATTTGTTTGTTTTACTAATGAAGAACTAGGCGCACTTGTTCCGACCTGTTTCTTTGCTCCGTTCACTGACTGTGTATATCAAGTTTTAGTTAGAATGAAAAAAACGCACCATTTCATGTAGCATAGTTTAATGCAGTAAAATTTCTTTACAAAATCCAACTTTTGCCATAACAACAAAAAGAAATGAAATGCATCTGGCTTTGTTTGTGCAAAATATTTCATAAAATTCGCATACACTCACCGCATAAAACTCTTATAGTGGGTTTCTAACAGCTTCCAAGGCATGGGTTAAGATGCATTTTCTATTCGTTTGTATATTTTACAAACTGAGGCATCTCAATTGTCCCCATACACACCCACTGACTATGAAAGTCATGTTGGAGTCATCTACAGCAACAACCTGTCTCACATTAATGTTCCACTTTAGAAAATTTTTCGAAATTATACATCTCCATCTCTGTGTGGCCTGTACTGATCTTATAGTCTTCATTATTGTTGTTGTTGCTGTTGTCATATCTCTCTTGTTGTGGTTTTTTGTTTATTTTTATTTCTGTTAAATCAGCGACTGAGGTTTTTTTTTAACTTTCTCTCACGTAATTATCTGATGGATTTCTTATCTTTAGGAACAAACACATTGAAATCTCAGAAAGGTACAAATAAGCGCAGAGATAGCCGTATTTACACTCACCTTAGCATATCGTACACTCGAGAAATATGTGTTAGTTGATTTTGATTGAGCAATTTTCAAATCGGCAAACAAAAAATTGAAATTATTAAAAAGCTTGTTGTATGCTAGACAATTGAATTAGAAGAAATAAATCAAAGATGACTATCATAAATTTAATGGAAAGATTCTTTTATGATGAAATATTGACTTAACAAATATATTTTATGGAAGAAAATTTACACTACATAAGGGATCACTTTCATAGATATAAACATATTTTAATTTTAAAAAATACATACTAAAAATGCATACGATACGATGAAAGTTTTTTAAATCAATCTGTTAATTTTTTTGAGGATTTATCAAAAACAAAAGAATACACACTTGTGTAAATATACTCGTATCTATCTTAATGTTGGATTTTATATTCAATAAATGTTTGGTCAAATTCAATTTATCCACATCCAAGAAATGTGAATTGTATGCTATAAAAA
The DNA here is from genome assembly GCF_050003625.1 of Haematobia irritans. NCBI lineage: Eukaryota > Metazoa > Arthropoda > Insecta > Diptera > Muscidae > Haematobia > Haematobia irritans. Next base: position 173,364,217 of record NC_134401.1, on the reverse strand, counting down.
AACCATATACACTGAAAAAAAACAGTGAACCCACCAGGCTTTAATTTTAGAAAATTTCGATTAATTTTAGAAAATTTTAACTAAACAGTATTAAAAACGTTGACATATTGCCGATATCACAAAAATAAGTAAATATTTTTCGACAAATTCAAGAAAATTTATTAGACGTAATTAATTTTTTTTTTTTCACTTGTTAAAGAAAATTTTGTAGTTTGAAGGAGAAAATTGGAGTTCAGGGTTGGCCTGTCACAAACTGTGACTTTTGCGACATACATTTGCGACGGTATAATACGTTTGTCGCAAAAGTCGTAAACCTACCGTAGAAAACCTAAATATTTTTTTGACAGCATTCGCTGTGAGTTTCTGCAGAAATTTGTGAAAGTTTTCCCACGGTCAAGCCTATTTTCTTAGGTGGTATCGAAATTCCCGTTGGTGGGTGTGCAAAATACCTTGGGGTTATATTGGACAGGACTTAAAGCTAAGAAAGGACGAGAAAATCCACGGTTACCCTGTACTCGTGCAAAAGGCAATAGGGAAAATGTGGGGACTAAAGCCTTCTCTTCGCACATACCATCGTCTTGGATATCATCGAATTTGCTGCCTAGCTGACGCGACTAAAGTATTTAGAGTTTGCGACTTTTGTTACTTTTTCTACATTTACGACACGTATGTGACGTTTACAACTTTGCGACAGTCGCAAACCTAAAAAAGTTTGATACAGACCATCTCTGAGTGACATACGAAGTTCAAGATGGGCGCATTATAGGTAAAATTTTAAAAAATTCTGAACAATTTTATGGGAGACACGAATTTAGTTAATCTGTATGCTTCATTTGTGTATAAAATGTTCCTCTGTTTTAGTTAATTTAACTAATGTACGCAAAAAAAATATTAAAGTCATGGAAACTTTCTTAACTTTTTTTGAGTGCATGTAATTTATGAACAAGCTATACTTTTTTTCAATGCACCAATAATATAAAAATTTGTGTGAAAATCCTGGATAGATTATGATTATCGGTACCAATGTCCTAGTGTACATTAAGACGTGGAGTCTATTTCTCTTAAATCATAAGTACAAACGATAGTTATATTTTATTCCATTTGTAGTTCATAAATGTTCACACTTCTCTTGTCGGTAAGATGCTTTAATAATTTAATCTAACATTGCCGACACATTCATGTGAAACAAATTATATTGGTGTACACGTTTCTAAAACCACACTAGTTTGCAATTAGGGATGCCATTCGAGATATCATGAAAAAAAATTTGTTTTATTAATGAAGGAAAGTTTTTTTTTTATGTGCACTGAAAAAACAGTGAACCCACCAGGAAGGAAAACTTTCGATTAATTGTAGAAAATTTTAACTAAACAGTATTACAAACGTTGACATATCGCCGATATCACAAAAATAAGTAAATATTTTTCGACAAATTCAAAAAAATTTATTAGACGTAATTAATTTTTTTCACTTGTTAAAGAAAATTTTGTAGTTTGAAGGAAAAAATTGGAGTTCCAAATTGCAAGAATGTCTTTAGTGACATACGAAGTTCAAGATGGGCGCATTATAGGTAAAATTTTAAAATTTTAAAAAATTCTGAACTATTTTATTAATCTGTATGCTTCATTTGTGTATAAAATGTTCCTCTGTTTTAGTTAATTTAACTAATGTACGCAAAAAATATTAAAGTCATGGAAACTTTCTTAAAAAGTAATAATTCCATGATAGTTAAATCGGTCTTAGCGAAATATATGGTTCACTTTTTTTGAGTGCATGTAATTTATGAACAAGCTATACTTTTTTTCAATGTACCAATAATATAAAAATTTGTGTGAAAATACAGGATAGATTATGATTATCGGTACCAATGTCCTAGTGTAGGGAATAGACAACATTAAGACGTGGAGTCTATTTCTCTTAGATCATAAGTACAAACGATAGTTATATTTTATTCCATTTGTAGTTCATAAATGTTCACACTTCTCTTGTCGGTAAGATGCTTTAATAATTTAATCTAACATTGCCGACACATTCATCTGAAACAAATTATATTGGTGTACACGTTTCTAAAACCACACTAGTTTGCAATTAGGGATGCCATTCGAGATATCATGAAAAACTTTGTTTTATTAATGAAGGAAAGTTTATTTTTATGTTACAGGAAAATCCGATAAATGCAATGAAAAAACAGTGAACCCACCAGGAAGGAAAACTTTCGATTAATTTTAGAAAATTTTTAATATTTTTAGAAAATTCTAACTAAACAGTATTATAAACGCTGGCATCACGCCGATATCACACAAATAAGTAAATATTTTTCGACAAATTTAAGAAAATTTATTAGACATAATTAAGTTTTTTTTTCACTTGTTAAAGAAAATTTGTAGTTTGATGGAAAAAATTGGACTTCAAAATTGCAAGAATATCTTTAGTGACATACGAAGTTCATGATGAACGCATTTCTAGTAAAATTTACAAATTTAAAGAAATAATGAACTATGTTGTGAGAAATACGAATTAAGGAAATCTTTATGCTTAATTTGTGTATAATTTTTTCACGTTTTTTAGTTAATTTAATTAAAGTACGCAAAAAGTTATTATAGTAAAGGAAACTTTCTCCAAACATAATAGTTCCATGAACTACAATAAAGTTAAATTGGCTTTAGTAAAATAGAGAGTTCACTTTTTTTGAGTGTGAATTCATATTCCCAGCTTTAAGTAAAAACACATTGATATAATTACGTCTTTATGAAAATCCAAAAATTTGATTTAAAAATATTACCCATTTATTTCACAAATATAATTTAGTGGAACGATTTATAAAAAAAGAGCCTCTATCAATTTTTTTTCATTTGAAGATATTCACTATACCAAGCATTTGGTAAAGCCGTCTTTGAAAATATTTTCATATAAACTGGTGGTATAATGTAATGTAATAAAACAAACTCGCGATTGACATCCCCTATTCCAATGGACTTACAAGATTACTTTCAGGCGAACTCCATCCACAGTCATTCTCAAAAGCAGTCCATAGCTCATTTATCTTTACTAGCAAATCAATTTCATTCTAACGGAATCTTGACATACATTTGCATAGAATATCCACTGCAATAGAAAAGGCTACAGCATAGCTCCATCAGGAGCATAAAGCAATACAATCTGTGTGCACTTTAATATGACTTTTACTGCCAGCTGGGGCTATATGGTCACTATAGCTATGGATATACTAGAGATGGTCAAGTGCGACGACCACAACTATTTGTAATTCATACACACTTTAATGATTCTGGAGTACAGAAAGACATATTTATCGTAGAATGTATAGATCACTGAAAAACCAGTAAGCCCACCACGAAGGAAAATTTTGCTTAATTCTAGAAACCCAACAAAAACTAATTATAAAATTGGAAGCACTTGAATTATAGTGTCCATACTGTAGGCACTACTATTTCATTTCTGTAAGCAAGAGATTTTTGTGTTTTTTTTTATCACGACTTCCCAGGAACGAACGAATTTTGTGGGAAGAGATATTAGTAAAAATAAATTAGTTAATTTTTTGTGTTTGAAGGATTAAGACGTGTTTTGAGGACGATTATAAAAAATTATATAATTATAAAAAAAGGACGAATGTTAAAAAGTGTGTTCATTTCATAATTTTTATAGGCAGTATTTTACGGCTAGCTCACAGTACTTCAGCGCTGTTATGGTTCCAATATTCGAAACATTCAAAAAATTGAACCCTATGTTTCACTAAAGTTAATTTAACTTTATGTTAGTTCGTGGAATTATTATGTTTGGAGAAAGTTGCATTTACTCTAATAATTTTTGGCATACACACCAAAAAATGTTTTTTATTTTCGGATCGGATTCAATCAGTATCAGTTTCAATTAAAACATTTCTACTATTAATTTTTGTTTCAATTAAAAAATTTGTTGAATCAATAAAATTTTTAATTGAATTTTTTTTACAACTCAATTAAGACTTTAATTGGAAAACTTTTCGTGAAATTTTTTTCTGTTTATGTTAGTTAAATGAAGTGAAAAATGGGACAAATTATACACAAATAAAGCATAAAGATTTACTAAATTTGTACTTCTCACAAAATAGTTCAGTATTTCATTGAATTTGTAAATAGTTCTACAAATACGCCCATCTTGAACTTCGTATGGAACTAAAGACATTCTGTTAAAGGAATTTATTATTAACAACCAACATTCTGATGAAAATTCTAAAAGCTTCTTACTTAGAGCATATTTTTTCATAAATCCTTAAAATGTTTACATTTAAATGACGTATATACGCAAAGTAACTGCATATATGCTCTTTCCAGTCGCATGTTCAAACACACGCACGAGTAGATTGGAGGAACCACAGACCACTTATAGATGCAACCAAGTTTCTCTCATCTTTTTTATAATTTTTTAGGTCTCCCAGGTTTCGAATCCATATTTACGCTACAAATTACTTACTTATTCACAATTTGACTCAATCAAAATGTTTAGATATCGACATATAATATGGTCAATACAACATACCAATGCAAAAAACTAAAGCCAAAATCATGGCTATCATATCTTCCCTCAGGGGTTTCTTCGATTTGCCATTATTTTTAACCCCTCAACTGGAATATTACAATGATGGTCTGTAAAATTTTAAATATAATTCAATATTTATCAAAAAATTAAACAATTCGGAAATAAATCAATACCTTCTTCTATGTATATCAGTTATGCTGATATCAAAATATGTGAAATCCCTTATAAATATATTTAAAGATGGTGTATTCTATTATCAACTTGGGTACGCTCAGAACTTTCATCGAACATATCAAAGTACATTGATTCAGTTATATTGATTTAACCTACATCTTTTTTTCTGTCTGTAAATAAAGAAACCATTGATTCTGGAAGATTTTAAGCAAATCGATGTAGTTTCTTTATTAAAAACCAGAGGAATGGGCAGGTACCCGACCCCATCCAAATATCAAAAATTTTAATTAAGCTGGAAAAACCTCGATAGTTTCTTTCCATATCCAAAAATTAGTAACCCTTTCTACACTATCTGCCTCTGGAACTAAGTAAATCTGATGAGTCAAATTTTCATAAAGTCAAGCTAGGAAGTGACCTCATCAAATATCAAACAATAGTGCTTTATTGCTTGACAATTTCAACAAATCGAGTAGAGACTCCAAACGCACAAGGAAGATATCCTTTTTCTGTTGTTTAAGAAAATTTCATATGGAAAAATTGGATTTAAAAGTTGTTAAAAAGTCTTTAGCGCTGTACGAATTTTAGTCAAAATTAATCATTTGAAAGACTTATGATCTCAATTTAACCAAACTTCTCCCATTTTTAGAAAATATTAACTATTTTAATTTTTAGTAAAATTGATAGTGCACAATTTGGATACAACCGTTTTTCTTATTTTTAGTTCACGTCATTAAAGTTAAGCAAAAAATTATTCAAATAAGGAGTATTTGCTGACATTGAGCAAAATTGAGCTAAAATCAACTAATCTTCACGACCTAACATAAAGTTCAGATGGCATTAGGGCCCCTTGTTTTGAGTGTACCCACATTTTGAACATTAACTTAAGTTTTCCGGTTTACTTGAAAATTGGAAAGAATCTGGTAGGTAGGAGCTAGAGTCACGAAAAACATCGGTATTTATTTTTTTATTTGGATAATGTAGGGTGCCTCAAACTTGTCTTACTTGTTTTAAAGAATTTAGCCCATCCATGTTTGGGTTTTCCACCAAAATAAAATTTTACTTTACTTTTCTACATTATTTTCATAAGATTCAAACCTTGCCTGGAATGGTCTTAAAGCATTGATTGTGTACAATTTCATATTTTGAAATTAATTGTTTCAAAATAGTAAACATACTACTTATCTTAGATATTAATATGGAATAAAAAAATTCTACATATGGCATATGGATGGACCTCACATACCTGAATGGGTTAAGTGAAAACCATCACTTCATCTTATATTGCTATGATGTTAGAGGAACTCCCATTGAAGGTGTATATTGCATTTTTTCTTCACTCGCAGTGAAATGCTTTGAATGTCAAATCACTGCTCTGCAACAAAATCAATTGTAGTTTTTGTTGGTGTTGTTTTTTTTTTTTTCTTATAAGTATTGAGTGTTGAGTGCTGAGTGTTTTAAATACAATTTTCTTTTTTGGGTCAGCCGACACTTAGTCAGACAGCCAAACCATCAACCAGTCAATCGGATGGTTAGTAAAACAAACGATATTCATGCACCGCACTTACCAATAAACCACCACAGAAACTATCAATGGCTGGCTGAATAACAACAAGAACCGCACAGAAGCATTTGCTGGTAGTTTAGAAACAACGAGGCAGTATCGTCAACAGCGCTGTTATGGACTAGCCATTGGGACACTGTACAATTTGTTTGCTTGGCTAAAACACTTGGAACGCTGCCCAAACCAAAACATTCGTGAGCTACACGGCTGCCATAGCTACTTGCGCACATGCGCAGTCGTTTTCTCTGCCCAATAACCGCCTTAGTCAGACTGGCAGTGTTTTTCGTGGGGTCTATGGATCGAATGTTGACGTTGGATTGTGAAGAATGCTTTCTCAGACTTGTTTTCTTTCTTTCTGTTTTTGGAGGAGAATTTGAATATATGGGAATATGGGTTCCTCCTCATCACAAGCCCATAGTAATGAATGGCTTGTTGGTTGTTTGTGGGTGACTGAGTGGCGATGACGGACTGACTACCAAGCGATAAGCTGGCTAGGGGTAATTTCGATGGTGGGCTGTGGTGATGTTGTTAAGTGAATGTTGTAGCCGCCGCAAACGCTGCTGCTGCTGGTTGCTGTCGTAAGGAAAGTAGGTCGCGTGCTGTTTCACTGTCTCACATATTCCGAATATCTTTCGGTGCTTCCTTATAATTCCGCTGCCATTCAATGTTTTGTTTGTATGTCCGTCCGTCTATCTGTCTGTCTTTATGTATGTCTATGGATCTGTGTTCAAGTAGATTTTACGATCGTTTAAGCCTCACCATTAAGCTACGACTTAAATGAAAAAAGAAAACAATGTCCATACCTTGAGTGCAACTTCATTTTTGGTACATTCATTGGTCTCAGTTTCCGTTTCCCTTCCTCCCGCATTGTCAGAGGAAATTATCGCTGTCGTCCATATTGTTTTTTATGTTTCGCATAGATGCTCGGTTTTATTTTCCACCCAAAGAGATGGACGCTATTTTTTATTTCAAATATCTTTTTTTTTGTGGGGGTTTTTGTTTTCTTACTGAAGATCATTGTTAAATCGAAACAATAGCTTAAGGGGCCGATACCGACCTAACTTCATTCTGTTTCCCTTTCACTTGATATTTTTTTTGCTTTGAATGTTAATTTGCTTTCCTGAGATTTATTGTGTATGTGTGCGTGTGTGTTTAACTTTCTGAATGAGATTTTGGGGGAATTCTTCCTCCTATGCCCTTCATCTATTTCTTCAACGAAGGCGTATAAATGTGGCCTTAATTGATGGTAATTAAATTGAAATTATATATTAGAAGTAATAATTTAATGGCTACATTGTTTAGTGAATTTCTATCAATAATCATTACAGGTTTTTTATAATTTAAAAAATAGTCTTAAAAAGTAGATCAATTTATTAATTACTACACTGAAAGAAGAGAAGAAGAGAGCAAAGTTTTCTTGTCTCTTTAAAAAATATTATTTAAAATATAATATATAATTTGTAAGAAATGGGATTTTCGTATTGGGTGCAGGTATTATTTATATGGGTATACTCCGAGTACATTACAAAAAGTGATTTTTTAAAAGCTATCAGAACATATTTCAAAAGAACACATAAAATTAAAAAAATGCATACATGCTTCAATATTGTCTTCTAATGCATCAATTGAAGTAGGCTTGTCTGTATAGACATGAGATTTAATATAGCCCCATAAAAATGATAAAAGCCGTTAAAAAGCACAATCTAGGCGGCCGGTCCCGAACGTTCAATTGGCCGAGTGCTGTCTCTTGCATTTTAGAAAAAAAATTGGATATCATATCTCTCACCAATCACAGTTACGAAATGCATCATCTTTGAAGAAGTACGATCCAATGATAGACCAAACTGTAGATGTTTCACATTGAAAGAAAACACGAAACGTGCATCAGCCGTTTAAACCATTGTTGCCAAAAAGTTAATAGCTAAGAAATCACCCTTTATAGATGTCAATAAAACGTAAACAGAAAAAAATATCACCAAAATATTTCCAATTAAAAAGTTGATTGAATTTGAACAATTTTTCGATTAATAAATTAATTGAGACTATTAACTTTTTAATCAAGATAAAAACATTAAGTTAATTAAGTCAACGATTAATTAATTTTGTAGTTAAACTCGGAAGACTAAGTCAGTTAAAAAATGAAACTTTTTAAATTTTTAATTAAAAAATTCTTCCCAACCACCAATTTTTTAACTAAAACACAAAGTCACTTAAGAAGGTAGTTGAAAATAGTTATGTTTTTAATTAAAATATTAATAGAGTTTTGCAATCAACACCAATTATATTTTTAATTGAATCAAGTAAAAAGTTAACTGAAATTTGGTAACGAATACAATTAAATTTTTAGTCAAGTATTTTTTTATGCCCAATTAAAAGCTGTGATTGATATTCAGTTTAAAAAAATTAATTGGATCCATTAATTTCGAGATTGAGTCTGAAAAAAAAATGTGTGTGTACCAGGGCGGTGGAGTCGAGTCAATTTTGCTTGACTCCGACTCCAGCATTTTTCATCAGCTCGACTCCGACTCCGGAGTCGACTCCGGGTAATATAACTAAATCTCATTTTAATACCACTAATTTGTAGTTCTATTGTGGGGGTACCGTAAGTGGATCGATATAAAGTATCGTATTTATTTATGTGTGCAAAAAAATGTCTTAATTTCACATTAGATGCCAATTAAAATCTATATTTAAAATTTAGGGCAATGTTTAATAAATAAAATAATGCTATAAATACTCATCATAATATGAGAAGATACCAACAGTATATGTATTTGTGGACCAAAATTATTGATACTATCTCAAATCCTTTAAATTTGTTGCGAGCTATATAAAGGTTCATATTCCCTTATGCATGAATTTGAATCTGAATCGATTTAGACAAAATTGTATATACTTCTACAAAATCTATGTACTTTAAATTTAAATCTAACGTTATGGGACATAACACAATTTTAACAAAAAATAAAAATGCAAGGAAAGTCTAAAGTCGGGCGGGCCGATTATAATATACTCTGCACAACTTTGTATTTAGATCTACATTTTGATAAAATCTCAAATCAGACTTCTACAAAATCTCGGGCAATATTTGGGAAATATTTATAACTGTTTAGAAAATTTCGCAAAAATGCATTTATGATTCATTCATTGAAAAATTTGAAAATTTGAGTCATTTCTACAAGTTTTCGACTTAGCAAATAAATTTTGAATAAAATTTTTATAGAAATAAAATTTGGCAAAAATTTTTATAGAAATAAAAGCTTGAAAAAATTATCAATAGAAATACAATTCAAAAAAAAATGTGTAGCAAACAAAATTTTGCAAAATTTTCTATAGAAATAAAATTTTGACTAAATTTTATGTAGAAAAAAATATTTCTATAGTAATAAAATTTCGAATACATTTTTTATAGCAGTGAGCATCAGTAAGAAAAAAAAATTTGAAAAAATTAGCTATGGAAATAAAATTTGACAATTTTTTCTTATAGAAATAAAATTTTGAAAAAAATATCAAATAAAAATACAATTTTAGAAAAATTTTTGTTTAGCAAATAAAATTCTGCAAAATATTCTACAGAAACAAAATTTTGACTAAATTTTCTATAGAAATAAAATTTTGACCAAATTTTCTAATAAAAAATCTATTACAATAAAATTTTGGCAAAATTTTCTATAGAAATAAAATTTTGACTTAAATTTTTATAGAAATAAAGTTATCAATAGAAATAAAATTTAAAAAAATTTATGTAACAAACAAACTTTTGCAAAATTTTCTATAGAAATAAAATTTTGCAAAATATTCTATAGAAACAAAATTTTGACTCAATTTTCTATAGAAATAAAATTTTGACCAAATTTTCTATAGAAAAAATATTTCTATAGTAATAAAATTTTGAATAAATTTTTTATATAAATAACATTTTGACAAAATTTTTTGTATAAATAAAATTTTGACAAAATTTGCTATAGAAATAAAATTTTGACAAAACTTTTTACAGAAATAATATTTTGACAAAATTTTCTATAAAAAACAACTTTGAAAAAATTTTCTGTCAATATTCCACATATGTATATGGCCTTAAAATAAAATTAAAAAAAAATAATTTTGGGCATTAAAATGGATCGATCCAGCCCATCTGCTAGTCTAACATTCTAGGAAACATCAAAAGATAGCCGTAATTGGAAGTTGATTTTCATTTACAATCATGCTGTACATTGATCGAATGAATAACGCAATGGAAACTAATTTGCGTAAAAACTTTCTTAGTTACAAAAATGTGAAGTGTTTTAAAAAATTTGGTTTAGCCGGAGTCGAGCAAAATTTTCACGACTCCGACTCCAGCAAAATCTTCAGACTCCGACTCAAAGACTCCGGCTCCACAGCCCTGGTGTGTACGTATAATTGCCAATAATATGTATGTCTCGTTCGTAGTAAAGCGAGTCTTCTCGGCAAGCTGCATTAGATTCTAATCCCTCAAAAGTCATAGAGTATTTGATATACACCAGAAGAAAATAAAGCAACTACAAAACCCATAAAAATACAACACATATCAATTATTTATTTTAATGGATTTTATTGGCAATTCCCTTGCACCACAATCCATTAAATCGATCCTAATGGATTTATGTCATTTATTGTCGACTTCTCTTCCAGAGTTATATGATAATAAATGATAAGGTACTCAAATTAACAACGGTGAAATTTTATATTCTATAGACTGTGGTTTATCGCGAAAATCCCTGTCCAGTAAAGCTATACAAATATCATAAATTGTGAAAACTTTGAAAGTCAGATTATAACGACACTGGACAATGGAGATGGCCATGTCATTAGTGCTTGGTTCTCTCTTTTTCTATCTCTCACCCTGATGGTGGATAATTCTGCAAAGCACCGACGGATAAGGAAAAACACAAAGACAAAATCAAAATAACTGAAATGATTTGTGGCGCTGGGTAGTTAGTATCGCATTTACACGCTAGCCCCACCAGCCGTATGCCGTTGACTGACCGCATTTCTAAGACCTGCCAGAGCGAGTCAAGCAAAAGCCCGGCTACTGAACCGACTCAACATCACTGTTGAAGCTAGAGGAGGAAGTCATTTAGAATTTATTACGTTAATTATATGAAATTACTACCACCACACCATGGTGCCTGGAGAAGAAAAGAGAAGTAAAGACATCAGCATGATTAGAGATAGTTCCAAAACTAAAAATACTACAACCGAAATAAATGTACAAAAAGAAAAGAGGGATACACGTATGTATCGTTGTAATCGACCAGCTCCATACATGAGATTCGGTCAACCAAATATAATTAAGCATATTTCTCTCTAATAAGCGGCCAGCTTCTCTACACCTGTGGCCTAGAAGTAAGAAAGCACACAGCTGATGCGACCCAAATATTTTTAGTAAAAAGGGAATTAGGAATTATTTAAAAAGAAAATCGAAAGAAAAAAAAACTTTCTTATGTCATGCTATATGAAATTCGAGATGAAAACTTCAACTAATAACAATTATTTTGTATTCTTATTTATAGATTTTAAATGTTAAAATACCTAATAAATTTCCTATAAGCCAAGGAACGATGAATGGGCTTTGAATTTATCTCAAAATCATCTAATCGATTTTGAAGCAAAAAGTAGTAAAAATTCAATAATATCAATACTTGAAAGAGTATAGTTGAGAAAGAAGTTGACTTTACCTGAGTTTTTATACCCTGCGCCACAAGGTGGAACAGGGTATTGTAACCCAGCAAAAAAAGCGTCGCCAAAAAAGTAATGAAAATGTTCTTTTTGGATCCGGAAGTGGTGCCAAATTGACGCAGAAGCGATGAATTTAACATGGGCTTGTAATAGGAAGGAAGTCCTCCATTTCAACAGCGGTTGCACTGAATTTGGATCACTTCTTTAGGTGTGATCCGAATTCAATGGTTTGGATGTAAATTAAAAAATTCTGTGATATTTTGTCTAATAAATAATTTTTAATTTTTTTAAATTACTAATGGATTCTAAAGCTTGTCAGAAACGTTTGACCTCAAATACTTTCAAAAATTCACAATTTTTTCAGATTGGATTTGGCATTTTTTTCGACCAAATTTAAATGATTTGTACCATTTTATGAATTCTTACTCTGTTTTTAACCTATTTGAAACAAAAAAGTTAAAATTATACATTAAAAGTATGAAAAAACCAAGTTATAAACAATTGAATTAAAAGAACTTCGTGGGTAGTTAAAATAAAGAACATCATTGCGAGTGCATCTTCTGGAAGTGCTTTTAAAGTTGTGCCTTTGGAAGAACTTCCAAATTTTTTTGCTGGGAAGTTAGTGCATATGTTTGCAACACACAGAAGGAGACGAGATAGACACATGGTGTCTTTGGCAATAATGCTCAGGGTGGGTCCCTGAGTCGATCTAGCCATGTCCGTCTGTCCGTCCGTCCGTCTGTCTGTGAACACATTTTTGTGATCAAAGTCTAGGTCGCAGTTTAAGTCAAATCGCCTTCAAATTTGACAGAAGTTCCTCTTTTGGATCAGAATAGAACCCTATTGATTTTTGAAGAAATCGGTTCAGATTTAGATATAGCTCCCATATATATCTTTCGCCCGATATGCACTTATATGGCCCCAGGAGCCGGAGTTTTACCCTAATTTGCTTGAAATTTTGCACCAGGAGAACAATAAGTACCATAGTCAGGTGCGCCAAATTTGATTGAAATCGGTTCAGAGTGAGATATAGCTCTCATATATATCTTTCGCCTGAAGTAGACTTATATGGCCCCAGAAGCCAGAGTTTTAGCCCAATTTGGTTGAAATTATGCACCAGGAGTACAATTAGTAGTGTAGTCAAGTGTGCTAAATTTTATTGAAATCGGTTCAGATTTAGATATAGCTCCCATATATCTTTCGCCCGATTTTCCGTCATATGACCACAGAGGTCAAAATTGTACTCCGATTTACGTGAAATTTTGCACAGGGAATTTTGGGCAAAAATGGCCAAATACTCACATTTTCCTAATAAAATCGCCACTACTAAGTCGAAAACTTGTAAAAGTGACTCAAATTTTTCTTTATTTCTAATACATATCTATCGACCGATAAATCATAAATACTCTTTTGCGAAGTTGACTCAAAATTGGTTTAGATTAAAATGTTTCCCATATTTTGTTACTAACATAGTGTACCATCCCAGGGCATTACCCGACTTAAATTTTAACTCCCATATTCATAAAAGTTAACGTACACTTTAAACCTACTATTACAATACAAATTCATTCGATAAACTGTCAGTAAATTATTATGAATATGGGTATAAGTCTATAGATTATAATAAAGTTTGTTCAGATGGAGTCAGATTAAAATGTATCCATTTGGGACAAAAACCTTTATATATAGCACCCAACACATTTGACGGCTTTGATATAGTATCGAAAATGTGGATTTACAAAGTGGTACAGGGTATAATATAGTCGGCCCCGCCCGAATTTAGCCTTTCCTTACTTGTTTCTTCTAAATTAGTACACTAAATTTAAATAATTTTCATTCAATAATTTTGAAAAAGTTAACTCCTGAAAAGACAGCGCATATCTTAGATGGAGTGTGTCTACAACAACGGGCGTTGTAGACACATTGTTAGCCACATCCGATTATTGCAGATGGTACACCTCGCTCTTATCAATGACAACTGCCCCATTCAAAGTTGAGTTCAACAATTACGGGATCATCTTCTACAAATATCAAGAGTGAGATTTAGTCACGAAAATAATCTGTGAACGAATAAAATTGTTGGGAAATCATGGTTGGCCAAAATAAAATCACGCTTACCAGACGCTGAGACTATGGTTCTCAGGATAATATTTGAAGAGAAAAATAATAAGTTTTTTTTTTGTGGCGTCCATGTAACATTCTCATCACAAATATTTTGACAAAATAGTTTAAGATGAAATAGCCATCGTTTGCTAAAAGGACGCCATTTATAAAAAAAATATTTATTAGATATTTTCTTTTTTGTATTTATTATTTCGGGCATGCAAATATACAAAAATGGTTTGTTCACGAAAAACAGATCATGATACTGCAACCATGTAATAGTGTCATGCCTTTTTCAGTTTTCCCAAGTCTCTAATTTTTAATTTCTTTTTCTTTACAGTTCAATCGGGAAGAAATATACGGCATTTGCCTTGTATAGTGAGAAAATCTGGCAGATCCGGTGTATGCATGTTTGCCATTGATTGTATCAAACAGAATGGAACGCATTTGGGAACTTGTATAGACCGCTTCTACTTTGGATCATGTTGTGATATAAAAGTAAGTCCTATATTCAAATTTTACATTACACAATTGAAATATAACTATCGTTCTAACATGTAGTTTTCGTACTATTTTCCGGCACGAAATTTTAGAAAAATGAAATTCCCCTTTCTTTAAGAGGAAATATATCCAAACTTAGCACAATCTCTTATATTTTCTTTATCAATTTTTTATATATATAAACTTTGTTTGGCTAAGTTTAGTTATTAAAGAAACAATTATGTTCTCCTTGATAATTGAAAATTGATAGCAGGTCAAAATTAGTTGTAGTTTACTGGTTTTTCGAGTTTTATTTTTAAATAAGTTTCAACAAATTTTTCATTTACTTGATTAGATCAGCATTCCAAAATTTTAGCTAATTCATCTCATTTTTATTTAGGATGAAAGCTCTCTTTTTACTCCTGAAATTGGCGATAACAGCATAGACCAAAATACCATTTCACATCATTTCACACCCGAAGTCACAACAATGCCCACCAGTGCCCTATTCAAACTTACTACTTTAGGGCCACATTTGGGTAGTAATACAACTTTGGAGCATAAAACGGACACAATACATTCGTCGAATAGTGCAACACCGGGATTGGCATCATCCACACTACAACAAAACACACGACGCCCGATTACGCACCAGCCTGAAACTACCTTAACGTCTACATCAAGAACGCCCACAACGACAACTACTACTACAACCGTAAGACCACCACCATCGACAACACGTAAACAGTCCCATTTTGTGATAAGGACAACTGCTAAACCTACAAAAGGAACCTCAGGATCGAAACCTTCGCATAATACAACGACAAAGAAGAAGAAAATTACCACTAGCACCACCACTACCACAACAACTACAACAACACCAAGACCAATTCTCACCACCAACTCACCCAACAAAGTGATTCCAGACGAATTAATTTATGAAATGACCACTCCACCGACAAAGTTATTCACTTTCCAGACGGTAGAAACCACAGTGGCAACACCCACTGAACCTACAAAACTTATGGACTTCATAACTACGGAACGTGTACAACAAAAACCTACAAAATCTCCCACATTACCTACAGTAGTTACTATGACAGCCACAAATGCTACTCCAGGACCCTTAACAACACATAGGCCCACAACGAAACCAAAGCCTCAACCCAGCCGAAAACCGATCACCACCAAAAAACCTAACCAAAATAAAAGGACGACCATGAAACCCCTAACTACAATTACTGAACAAGTGAAACATCAAAGTCAGAACTCCACATTAGCAAGTACATCGTCCACCTCAACCACAGCTTCAGTTGCACCAATCGCTAATGCAACAATAACCAAATATCCTGGAGGCTACAGGCCAAAGCCAAAACCTACGGCATCGGTGACTAAAGTACCAAAGCCTACGATGACATCAATAAAACCGAAACCTACTGTGGCAACTCTCGAGGCAAATAGCACAACAGAATCAAGTAAACGCCATCAAACTACAACATCGACTTCGACCACTACCACCACCACCAGAAAACCAACAACGACCTCTTCAAAACCTACTACAAGTAAAAATGAGAGTAAACCTGTATCCACCACCTTAAAGCCTGGCCTAGTGACCTGGACCAACATAGATGCCGAACCAGAGGGACCTAATAAAGCATCCGATTGGATTCCAGTAACGACCTCACATCCTTTAATAAGTAATAAAACTGAAGGTGAGTTAAATTGTCCAAACAAATCTTACTCCGAAACGAAATTTTTAGACCAAAAAGCTGCTTATTTGCTCTTAAAACTATTTCTTAAGTGTACCCATCAACAAGTCTGAAAAATTTCGTTTCAGATAAAGTAAATTTGTTTGTGTATATCTCTAAACATTTCCCTTTCAACAAAATTCCCCTCAGGTCCCACAAATATAAATGAACCTGGTGAATATGAAGAAATTGGAGTTTCCGTATCCACTAGTATAAGTGCTGTGGTGAATAATAATACCATTTTTATTTCACCACCACAAAAGCCTATAATTTTCCAAACAATGACCACAACGACGGAAAGGCCTACTACAACAACTACAAGAACTACCGCAGCTAAGCCTGCAACCACCACCACCGCAACAACAACAACAACCTCAACGACAACATCAAAACCAATTACAAAGCCGACCACAACAACCCGTAGACCCACACCAACGACAACGACGTCATCGACGAGTACTACAGCAGCGCCAACTACAACCAAAATTACTTCAACAACGCCCTATCCTGAGCAACAAACAACACCTACAACATATCATCCTACAACAAGCACTCAATCGAGCTCTTCCACTTTAACTACTATATCTGCAGATACTGAAACTCATTCAAGTTCACCCTCAACTGCTTCAGAATCTTCCACCACAGATATACCAACTATGGAAATGTTCACCACAGAGGGTCCTAGCGTAAATACGACCACACCCGTAAACAGTTTGGAAGGTGTGGATTACAGACAAGGTAACAATATTGGAGAATTCTTTATCGCAGATATTTTAGTGAATTTTTTTCTTACAGTATGCGGCCGTAGAATGTTCCCTGAACCTCGTATTGTAGGAGGTTCAAATGCTGCTTTTGGCCGATGGCCTTGGCAAATATCTCTAAGACAGTGGCGAACATCTACCTATCTGCATAAATGTGGAGCGGCATTACTAAACGAAAATTGGGCTATAACAGCAGCGCATTGTGTTGACAAGTGAGTATAAATATTACCAACTAAGTAATTAAGATCTGTCATGTAATGTTGGTCATAAGGCCCACAAAGCACTTATGTGCTTTTAAATATATGTGCCTGAAAGTATGCTATGATTTACTAACATCTACAAAGTTAGTGTGTCACACTACAGTAAGTGTTATTCAAACTGGTACTCTGTAATCTCTACTATCCAATATTATTCATCGGCATTATTCCTATTGCCCTCGATGTGGCCTAGTACAACTGTCAATAGCAATTGATCGATTGATAGATCAATTAATGATTGATTTTTCTGTTTAGTAAATAAATTGGTGATAAATTGTCCGGGGATAACAACTAGCCCATAAAAAATGAATTAATGTATGAGAATGTTATTATGTCAAGCGTCTACAAAAAATTTAAAAAAAATACAAAATTCTTAGAAAATGTACTCAAAACCCCAGAGAAAGTTGTAAAGTTAACAATAGAGCAAATAACAACGATGTAATTTTTAAGAACTAGGAGAATACACAGACGGTAATAGGAATAGATAAAGAGAAGGGTAAAATTAGGTAGTTGAGTTTTTAATCCATATGGTGCAACAATTGACCCTGATATACCAGAATAAAATGTACCAAATATAATCTTTCGATAAAAAAATAAGTTCGTAAACACCTCACTATTCCAAGTGGAATTTTTTTTTTGGAAGAGAGGAAAACAACCAATCAGTGCCCTGGTTTAGCTATCAAGAAGAGTTTTCTTTTCTGAGGAACGAAATTTTTGACAAAGAAAGTTTTCTTCTGACGCTAACAAGTTTTCTTTAACATTACTTACGGAAAAGGAAAAATCTAGAATGAATGGATGGTTTCAAGGGTAAAAAGTGAAATGTCTTCATTTAATAGGTATTTCAGATGAATGTGTTAACACAATAGTTTACTTCTCTGAGCCAAATATACCAAGCTATCACTGCCACCTAAATTGTCCTTGGTCAAATGTACGAAAATAATTTCTCTCTCTCTGCTTTTATTTCAGTGTCCCGCCATCCGATCTTCTCTTACGTTTGGGAGAATATGATCTAGCTGAAGAAGAGGAGCCCTATGGGTACCAGGAAAGACGTGTACAAATAGTTGCCTCGCATCCACAATTCGATCCGAGAACCTTTGAATATGATTTAGCTCTATTGAGGTTAGTTTTTTGATTAGTAAATAATTCATTTTACGTTTGTGTTAAACCCTGTTTTCCTTTTGTTCTATGCTTGAAGATTCTATGAACCTGTGGCATTCCAACCAAACATTATACCCGTTTGCGTACCCGAAAACGATGAAAATTTCATTGGACAAACAGCGTTTGTAACAGGATGGGGTCGTCTCTATGAGGATGGTCCGCTTCCAAGTGTCTTGCAAGAAGTAGCAGTTCCTGTGATCAATAATACCATTTGTGAATCTATGTACAGATCAGCGGGTTATATTGAACACATACCACACATATTTATCTGTGCTGGCTGGAAGAAAGGAGGTTATGATTCATGTGAAGGTAAGTTAATAAAAATCTTTAATTAAGTCTATGTCTAAGAGTTGTAAGATCACATGGTTCGGATTGTAGAATCAATTCCCTATAATAGATTTCATGATGCCATAATAGGGCAAAAGATTTCGCAGACGTAAGAAAATCCTTCAAATCTCGAACTGAAGAAACCGCATTGTATTGTTCGTAGTGTTGTAAAAAGTACCTAATACATATTTATAGTATGGTGATTGCAAACCACCACTCAAATAAATAGGACACTATCGTTTAGACTGTTAATTTCAAGGCCGGTCGGATATTATAGGAATTAAAAAGGAGGAAGGTTTTGACTTTAAAGATCGACGTTATTGAAGTTGAAATTGTCTAGAATATGTGATTGCCTGATAAGAAGCCAACATCTTAACGGAATCAAATATGCTTTGCTCAGTTGATAATAAGAACTCTGAGTTGGATGGTGAAAAAATTGAGCAGTTTTGAAATTGACAACGTAAAAGTTAACGACTAACCCAACATGTCTTAAAAGTTTTCTAACAAAGCTCTCGTTTACAACAAACTTACGAGCACAGTAATCCCTCGATTTACGTCGTGATTGGTTCCGGAGTTTGACGACGTTAATCGAAACGACGTAAACCGAACTAAAAATTTTTCATACATATAACCAAAAAAAATAATAGTTCATTGTTCAAAAATATCAGGGTTTAAAAATTTAGTTCATAAAAAATGAAAAACCGTTACGTTGTATACATATAAAAAATCACCATTTCGACAATTGCGTTATATATGCAATATCAATGACAATTTGAAGAATTTTCGGTAAGAATTTTAGAAATAAATGTTTCGATGTCATCATCGTTGGTACTTATGTCACTTATGGAAGGCGTTTCTGATAAAGTTGGCAAAAAAATTGACGACGTAAATCGATGTTAGATGGAACAAAAAGTTTGACGACGTAAATCGAAACAGCGTAAACCGAGGCGACGTAAATCGAGGGATTGCTGTATTTTATACCAGATGTAATGCTAAAACTTGAAAGATGTAGGCTTTTAAATAGGGTCAAGACAAAGGCTATACCATAAACACATGCACAATCCGCCGAATCTAAATTGAATAGATTTAAGCATTCCAATCTCTAGCCATTCGCCCTAGGTGGGTAGATGCAGGTGGCCTGAAGTTTTTAAGCTGAATACTTTGCACACCTTGGTAGGCCCCAAGATCTGATCACTATAAAAGTTACAATCGAAGAATTCTGGCATAGTCAATTTTTCAACAATGGACACTCATATGCTATGAAAGCAAGAGCCTTTCCAGCTTCGAAAATATGCAAAGGAAAAGCGAAAACTACATTGGAGTCAATCGATGTCTGGGGGATTGACATTTTGGATAATCCAGCCTCCTCACTAGAAATTGGCTATGAGATCCGGTGCTATACTATGAAAGCGTGAATCTCGCCAGCCTAGAAATTATGCAAAGATAAGACGAAAACTACATTGGAGTCAATCGATCTTTGGTTGAATGATATTCTTCATGATTCAACCCAAAATTGGACCGATGTGTGGACCGAGACGGCCTACAGTGTTTTATGCTGAACATTTTTACCACATCGGTAGATGCCATACAAACAGTTATGTTTTTATTTCCAAACGAAAATCTATAGTAGCGATCAGATGAAGGTTTTAATGTCATAGCAAAACAATGGATTTAATTCAACATTAGTAATCAAATACTTTATTATCTTTCAGGTGACTCCGGTGGTCCCATGGTCTTACAACGGGAATCAGACAAGCGTTTCCAACTTGGCGGGGTCATATCTTGGGGCATTGGCTGTGCCGAAGCTAACCAGCCTGGAGTTTACACTCGAATTTCCGAGTTCAGAGACTGGATAAATCAAATTTTACAATTTTAGACCTAATCAGCACAATGTCTGTAGTAAATAATCACTTGTATTTATATGTATGTGTTAGTTAGTAACTATCTGTATTTGTATTGTAAATCATCGATTTAATGTATTAGTTAGTTAGATAGTATTTACTATTATTTAATGTTTTAATTTTCGTTGTAGTTTATCTATTATTAATCTAATTTATTTTATTTTATTTTTTTTTTTTTAATTGTTTAACCCAGATTAACATGGGTAACATTAGTTTCGTTATTATCTAGAAGTGATTATTTTGATGTGATTTGATATTCAATTGCATGATGGCGATAATGTTTGCAAAATGACAACAATGACAAATATAAATAATAAAATCCAATGCAAATCATCTTGTTCCTAGGTTATATATAAATGATTTGCTCCACACAGTATTCAGAGGATTACAACATTAGATATACCGCTTGTGATATAACCTTGGTAACGACTGATTTCATTGGAATTTTTCTTTTTTGTTAGTCTAAATCAAAGTTTTTTTTGTTATAATTTCACTTAAGATTATTCCAAGAAAGGAAAATGTACAAAACTCTTAGGCAACGTATTGGTTTCGATATCGCTAGAAGTAAAATTCAGTAATTGGGACAAAAATGGGGTTATTCAAGGCATTTAGTATTAAT
The DNA here is from genome assembly GCF_050003625.1 of Haematobia irritans. Lineage (NCBI taxonomy): Eukaryota > Metazoa > Arthropoda > Insecta > Diptera > Muscidae > Haematobia > Haematobia irritans. The sequence goes on along the minus strand of NC_134401.1, from coordinate 173,342,892 downwards.
ACGACTCGAAGCTAATATGAGATTAAATTTCAGTATACAAGTTCAGTTTCAAAGATTAAACAACAATTACATTTGTAATTATAATCGAGTTTTTTTCTAAAATTTGTCAACAACTTTAGATTATAGGAGTCATATAATTAATATCTGCATCTTTCTATTATAATCCAGAGAAAAGCAATATCGTTGAACAAAATGAGCAACATTTATATACTCTAAAAAAAACTCATTGAAAAGTTTATCAACTTTTGGTCAAGTAAAATAAATTTATTGCTAAGCAAAACTCTCAATATTTCGAGGACATCAAATCTTCGTGCTCAAGACATAGCTCTTCAGAGCAGTAGCTTCACAACCTTGAAATATTCACAAGTATCACCAGCATTGCAGAGGGATTTAAGGTAGTTAAACGCGCAATCCTCTGATTGCGCGTACCACGGTGGTTGCCAGTACCACGATACTTGCCAGTATACCATGGTACCGCCGTGGTTACCAGCATTTCTAAGGAATTTAACAGTTGTAGAAAAAATAGTTTTCTTTATTATTAGAGTTGAGGATTGAAATCGCACACTCAGTACTCTTTTGGTTTCAAAGTTTAGTTTAAGTTATAAATTGAATGTGACCAAAACGCAGTGTTCAGGCAACAATCTGAATCTGGCAAATTACTATGGCATCAGCTGTATTGGACTAAATAATTATCGGTTTAAAAAATGTTTTAATTAAAAACACTTTTTGAATTGAATTATCCGTTATAATACTAGATTTTTTTTACATGAATACCTTTATTAATATATCGCAAAAAGGGAATAAAAATGCGTTTATTGAGATCTGCATACTAATTTTATTTTTTTTTTATCCTAAAAGTTAAAAAAATGGATCTTTGGTTGGAAATCAATACCAAAATCCGTAAGAAATGGTCAAATTCTACGGATCCAAGCAAACTTTGGATCCTTGGTTCGGAATCAATACCAAAATTCTTAAGAAAAGGTCAAAATCTTCAGATCCAAGTAAACTTAAAAAGTTTATGTTAATGAAAGTTATGAATAGAATACTGACATCCCATAATTTTTCCCTCTTGAGTACTCGTGGGATATCTAATGATTTGGTATGTTTGTTATGGACATTCTTAGCTAACAAGTCTATTGTAATACCACCGCTTGGTCTATTCAGAATATACTAAGAAATACATATTAAGAGAAGGCGAACTTATCAAAACTTTGAAAGTAGTAAAATGTTCTCCTTTCCTATGAACAATCTCTCACACATACATATAGTAAATTCACCTTTAGATGAATTATCAGCAGACGAAATACCAACTTGAAGTGAATGTTGAAGGCATATGATACACCCAGAAAAGGAATATGATCACCTCAAACATATTTCAAGAGCACCATGCTGCTTTTTCACGACGACCATGTATCGCAAAAATATTCTTTTCTCGTCAAACACAACATGCTTTCCGAAATTAGATACATAATTTACGAGAAAATAACATGGTGTCGACAAACATGTTACATGTTTTCCGTGTAAAAGTAACATTTTGCTCTTGAAACATGGTTGGGGTGATCATATTCCTTCTCTGTGTGTAGGTGAATTAACATGGTTCTATGTTGTTACAGACGACACTCCTAGGCACTATTGTGAATTGTGACTCTGCAGTTGGTGAACTTCTCACTTTTCAATGACTATTGTCCGATTGCATATTTAGCTCAACGATAACCCTTCCACGTTAAACATGACACAACGTTGGCTCTCATGCCGAAGAAAGCATACTGACCCTGTATAACCCACAGTAGAAATTTGTTCAATGTTTAGGTTGAACTCACGGTGTAGTTTAATCTTCGTCTTTTAAGCTGAAACTAGAACAATAATAGCAATCAATCTCTTCTTCGATATAGAAAAGTCTTGAGACATTCACAGATTATACAAAAAACGTGAGATAGAATCGAGCGAAATAGAAACAAATTGTAAATACGAACAAACAGCTTATATACAAAATAAAAATAAATAGTTTTTATATACGGTGACAATTCTCCAAACTTCGTTAAGAGCCTGGGGAAAGCATCGAATCAAGTTCATTTATTTAATTTTATTATTAACAATATATCATTAATAGTATATCATGCAAGACATAAACATAAACATTCATATAACTTCAACACCCTCACATCCAATACAAAACTCACACATTTAGAAACATATAAATAATTAGATATAGAAAACGAAAATAGTTTACAGTTTTTTTTTCTCGTAGTGATAAATATTAGATAATTATGGTTATATAAACTATTTTGATTATTATTAATTTAATATTATTATTATTATTATCATAACAACTACTATTGAAATTTGATTTATTTTATTTAATTTGCTTCATGTGACAATTGGCAATAATAAATTACAACAACAACAATAAAAACACTCTTATATAATACCCACAATGGAAACAGTTTTTCTTTTATTGGCGGCATTGGACAATAGAATTTCACTTATTCAAGATTTGAAATTTCAATGGAACTTACTATTGGATCATAAAGTACTTTCACTTTGTTATAAGTTTTATTGTGACTGAGGCTATCTTCAGTGAATGCAACTCCAGATGTATTTTAGTGGAGAGGTTAGATGAGATATAATAGTCTATCAGTATACTGAACGAAAAGCTTAGCCAATTCCAAAGATTTTGTCTTTACTTTAATGATTTTGGTATTGAATCCATTAAGACGCAATTAATTTTAAAATTTTTGTTTTTCGTACTTGATTCTAGGACCTAAATCTTAATTTATCCGTTCTTTAAACGTGTCCACCGCAACTTCAAACTCCAATCTCGACTTCATACAAAAAAACGTAAACTGTTTTATGAACTATTTCGGGCGAAAATTTAACAAAATTGTATCAGTAATGTGCAGACCAATAAATACGTCATTACACTGAAAAAAATATTGTAATGAGGCCAAAGATTTCATGTCCTTAAAATACGAATGCAAATTTTGCTTAGCATAAAAGACGCATTTCTCTAATATAACCTTTTCAATGAAGTCGTATTGTACCTATAATTAAGTGATTTGACTTAAAAATGGGTATCATAACATGAAAGACAATTTTTTGGGGGGTAAGGTTAACTTGAAAATTCAGAAAAATTCTTTAAAATTAATGAAATTGTCTTTAAATTTGTTGTCTTTTTGTATCTTGACTACAAAGCAAATAATCGTTCAAAAATAGAAATTATGTTTATTTGAAACATAATTTCTGCTGGAAGTCGAGTCTGAATTTGGAAAACAAAGTTGTCGTTAACTCGTTTTTAAAGGACTTTGATAGCATATGAAGAAAACAAAATCTGAAAAAACGAAAAATTAAAATTTGCTTCCAAGAAGCAAGAACACAAAACCTAAATTTAAAAGAGAATTGTGTCTTAAAAGTATCCTTACTTGTATTCTCCGCTTCTTTGGCTCGGAATCAATACCAAAATTTTTAATGTAAAGACAAAATCTTTAGAACCGGGCATGCTTTTTATTTTCAGTGTATATCATTACGAGTACATGTACTACGGTATACTAATTGTACATCGTACAACAACATTCTCGAATACGCAAAATAACTGATATGATAATAGATTACAACTACAATAATTACTTTGTATACCATATAATGTCACCAATTTTGTTATATTTTATGACTGCACTCAACAACCAGTTTACTTCTTTTCCTTAGGGATTTTTGTATTGATTCCAAGCCAAATATGCTTTAAAATAAGGATATTTTTTAGGGACCTCTATATATAAAATTAAAATAAGGTTACATAAAGCAATTCATGTAGAAACAAATTGTAACAAATACTTCCAAGTAAAAAAATGTTTTCTTAATTCCAAAAAATGGTGAAGTTGAACATTTTTTCTACTGTATTTCTTTTTTGGACATGTTGGATTTGTTTAAGCTCGTTATTTGCAATAGAAGAATGACTTACCAACATAGTCTAATAATTGAGATCAGTAGATAGTCCAATAAAGGGAACTGATAACCATAAACAAAAAATAAGCAGAGTAATGATAGGCTAATAAAAAAGCCATTATATCATTACATGTACGATACACTAGGTTAGGTTAGGTTAGGTGGCAACCCGATGTATCAGGCTCACTTAGACTATTCAGTCCATTGTGATACCACATTGGTGAACTTCTCTCTTATCACTGAGTGCTGCCCGATTCCATGTTAAGCTCAATGACAAGGGACCTCCTTTTTATAGCCGAGTCCGAACGGCGTTCCGCATTGCAGTGAAACCACTTAGAGAAGCTTTGAAACCCTCAGAAATGTCACCAGCATTACTGAGGTGGGATAATCCACCGCTGAAAAACTTTTTAGTGTTCGGTCGAAGCAGGAATCGAACCCACGACCTTGTGTATGCAGGGCGGGCATGCTAACCATTGCACCACTGTGGCTCCATGCCACTAGCGGTCACGGTATTCCGTCGCGGATTTTGTGCTTCCCATAAGAAATACACGTAAACAAGTGTTCACCTAACGCTATACGAGTAGTTATATTTACACAATAAATTGTCATATTTATCATTATTTTTGACACAATTTTTTTGGAATGTTAATATCAAAAACATTAGTGGACTATTCTCTAAAGTATGGGAAATGCATTTTTTGCCGAAATCCCCAATACAAAAACAAAAAACTTTAAAATATCATCTTTGAAGTATTTAAAAGCATAAATTTAAATAATTAATATTTTATGGGTGATGCTAGGCGATTTGTTTGGGGTGTTGTCATTAGTGATGTTCACATTAACCCAAAACTTTCATTTTCACAGCGTTCGGTCTCCAATTTAGAGGAATGGACAAAAGTAAATAAATAAATGCCGATATTTGCATAAGTTGTATAATAACCAACTAAAATGTTAACATTTCTAGATGGAGTTGGATTTCAGTTATCGTGTGATTTTTTTATCGTTTGTGAGTTTTAATCGATATTATTAATAGCAAACGTTTAATTACGCGCTTTGAAACACAATCGAACCCCGGTAATAGTTAACATCTTCATAAATTCGTAGATTCGACAGCAGCATAATCATCGTGTTGACCATAAAGACACTGAGCCGCTGTCAATCAAATTCCATCAAAATATCATATTTTAATGATGCTGGGTGTGTGTTAGCGGTGAAATATATAACATAGGGACTATTAGTTGGAATGATGATCAATTTTTAGGAGAAGTTTTCTTTGTCATAGCCCCGAGAAGGGAATAATAACAAAAGATTTACGTTTAATTACACAATAACACTGTGAGAAAAATTAAACTCTCTTAAAAAAACTTACATATTTTCCAGGAACATTCTATGAGGGATAAAAAAAAGCTTCTCTGGTATCAGTGAGTGCAGTCAGTTCCCAGCAAAAAAAAATTGGAAGTTCTTCCAAAGGCACAACTTTAAAAGCACTTCCAGAAGATGCACTCCCAATGATGTTCTTTATTTTAACTACCCAGGAAGTTATTTTAATTCAATTTTTTATAACTTGGTTTTTTCATATTTTTAATGGGTAATTTTAACTTTTTTGTTTCAAATAGGTTAAAAACAGAGTAAGAATTCATAAAATGGTACAAATCATTTAAATTTTGTCGAAAAAAATGCTAAATCCAATCTGAAAAAATTGTGAATTTTTGAAAATATTTGAGGTCAAACGTTTCTGACAAGTGTTAGAAACCATTAAAAATTATAAAAAATTATAAAAATTATTTATTTGACAAAATATCACAGAATTTTTTAATTTACGTCCAAAACATTGAATTCGGATCACACCTAAAGAAGTGATGCAAATTCAGTGCAATGGCTGTTTAAATGGAGGACTTCCGTCCTATGGCAAGCCCATGTTAAATTCAACGCTTCTGCGTCAATTTTGCAACACTTCCGGATCCAAAAAGAACATTTTCATTACTTTTTTTGGCGACGCTTTTTTTGCTGGGTTTCTGTGCTGAACTCATTGGTAACATACATCAATACTATAGTTAAGTCCAACCGAGAGGAAGTGCATTAGTCATGAAATATTGGAACATATATACCGATCATGCAACATAATCACCACGAACCCACCTCCTAGCCAAATTTATTCCAATATGTTGTGAAACTAAAGGGGAATAAGGAGAAAAGATAAACTAACACAGAAACTTTTTGATCTCCTGAGGAAATTGTATGCAAATTCAGGCTAATTGTCGCTTCACAGTAGCTCCGACTTTTTCCGGAGCCTTTTACAAGGTAAAAACTCAAAATCCGTATCTAATACCCTGGAAAGAAAAATTTCATTAAAAGTACGAAGTTTGTCATTGTTTTACAACCAAAGAAACTTTTCATTAAAAGTACGAAATATTTCGTACATTTTACGAAGAAAAGTTCTTCTTCGTAGTTTGTAAGAAAAAAGTCGTACTTTTTATGAAAAAGTTTCCTACTTTTTATGAAACAATTTCGTTCTTTTTATGATAACGTTTCGTACTTTTTATGAAAAACTTTCGTACTTTTTCTATAAAATGTTCAAACTTTTAGAAAAAAATATATAGTCCAAAGTGCATTTGGTTGTAGTAGCAAGTTTCAAAAATATCATCACTAACGGCCATTTTCATGTATCTCCGTTAGACTTTAACTCCCAGTTAGCAGAAAGTAAAATCGAAATATCTTCTCTCCGGTTAACTTTAACTGAAAAATTTTTAGCAGTTAAGTTCCTAACTGGCATATGAAATATATAGACAAGATGAGAGGCATGTCCATAGTACGGTTTAAAAGTTCGTTAGCTAACGTAGCACTAACGGAGCTTCCTGCAAATGGGGGTAAATCTTATGTTTTTATACCCACCACCATAGAATGGTGACGGGGGTATAATAAGTTTGTCATTCCGTTTGTAAAGTATATATAAAGTATATATATTCTTGATCAGGGAGAAATTCTAAGACGATATAACGATGTCCGTCTGTCTGTTGTAATCATGCTACAGTCTTCAATAATGAAGCAATCATGCTGAAATTTTGCACAAACTCGTCTTTTGTCTGCAGGCAGGTCAAGTTCGAAGATGGGCTATATCAGTCCAGGTTTTGATATAGTCCCCATATAAACCGACCTCCCGATTTGGGGTCTTGGGCTTATAGAAATCTAAGTTTTTATTCAATTTGCCTGAAATTTGAAATCTAGAGGTATTTTATGACCATAAAGAGGTGTGCCAAAAATGGTGAGTATCGGTCCATGTTTTGGTACAACCCCCATATAGACCGATCTCCCGATTTTACTTCTTGGGCTTATAGAAAACGCAGTTTTTATTCAATTTACCTGAAATTGGAAATCTAGAGGTATTGTAGGACCACAAATACGTGTGCCAAAAATTGTGAGTATCGGTCCATGTTTAGGTATGGTCCCCGTATAAAACGACCTCCCGATTTGGGGTTTTGGGCTTATAGAAACCGTAGTTTTTATCCAATTTGTCTGAAATTGGAAATCTAGAGGTATTTTAGGACCATAAAGAGGTGTGCCGAAAATGGTGAGTATCGGTCCATATTTTGGTATAGCCCCCATATAGACCGATTTCCCGATTTTACTTCTTGGGCTTCTAGAATCCGAAGTTTTTATCCTATTTGCCTGAAATTGGAAATCTAGAGGTATTTTCGGGCCATATAGAGGTGTGCCGAAAACGGTGAGTATCGGTCCATATTTTAGTATAGCCCCCATAAGAACGATCTCCCGATTCAACTCCTTGGGTTTCTAGAAACCGTAATTTTTATCTGATTTGCCTGAAATTGTAAATATTCTTGTATTTTAGGCTCACAAAAACGTGTATCGGATTAAGTTTTTATCGGTCCATTTGGTAATGCCTCCATATAGACCGACTTCACTTCTTGAGGGTGTAGAAGGCGCACTGATCATGAAAATTGCTTGAAACTCAATGTAAAATTTCCAGATTTTACTTCTACAGATTTAAGATTTCAAATCAAGACGTTATTTTATAATTTTCTTGCACACTTACAAGAGATGTTAATGATTCCTCTAAAACTCAAACAAAAATGGTTCTTTTAAATCCAGAATCAGATATAGTCCTCATAGGTGAAATCTTTAAATTTATCTACGGGAAGTGTCCTCAAGACCTCAAGCCCTCCTGAAATTTCAAAGGAAACCCTAATATTTGGTTCATGGTGGTGGGTATTTAAGATTCGGCCCGGCCGAAATTAGTGCTGTATATACTTGTTGAATAACTTTTAGTTTTATTGCTTCACTTTTATTCATAGCGTGCTATCACCCAAATGAGAAGTAGCATACACTCCAGCACATTATCAAAGACAATTTTATGACGCGAACAGAAATTTTAGAACTTCAATGAAACTTCTTGGTTATTTTAAAGAAACTGTTTCGTACTTTTTATGAAGAAATTTTAACGCAGAATGTTTCGTAATATATTTATAAATTCGTAAAAACTTCTTCACAAAAATTTCGTTAAAAGTATGAACTTTTTACGAAGAAAAATTAATGTAGAATATTTCGTAGAAGTTTCGTATATTCTTAAAATGTTTTTCGTAAAATTTACGGAAATGAATTCTCGTTGTTTTAATGAAGAATTCACAAAGAATAGTCTTTCGGTGTATATAAAAACGAAAACATAGTCGATCACTCGAATTGGAATCAATTTGAGTTTCTGTATTTTATAAATCATAAAAGGAGTATGGCCTCTGAATTCAATCAAACAATGTTTTAACTTTTTCGTTGACACCTATGCTATACGTTCGTTTCCAACTCGACAGTAAAACTTGAAGTGACTTGCCTTTCGACATAGAGAAATCAAAATCAATTTACTTTCGTATTTCAAAAGAAACATATCGATGTCTACATTCCAAACTACGCTAAGTCTAAAAAGTGATTTTTACAGGAAACAAGTTCAAAGTTTTTTTTTTTTTTTGAAATTTCCAAAACCCGTATAAGATAGAAATTCCTTTATTTTCGGTCTTAAAATCATATTTTTTATAATTTTTTTTTAGTATGTACGAACTCAAAAAAGTGAATGGAACATGGCTAAAAATGTCTTAGACAACTTTAGACCGAACAAAGCTTTTTCCCTTTTTGGATTGAAAATTTTTTAAAACTTTAGTCACAGGCTAAGTACAATATTAACCATAACTTTTGATATAAATGTCCAATAAATTCGAACTTTTGACAGGATGCAATTCACATCAATCCGAATAAAAAACAGCGAACTCCATCAAAACATGCTCCATCAAACGAGCGTACTCTGGAATGAGGGCATCGATATGTCGTTCGACATATGTACAGAAGTAGGATAAACAAGAACAAGAACAAAATCATTGGATTCGGGTAGGGTTAGTTTAAGTGTAGAACTTGTCCGGTACATTAGACTTCTATATTCAGTACATTGTGAACTTCTTTCTTATCACTCAGTACTGCCCGATTCCACTCGGCTATATAGCCGGTTCCCTTTGTGGTGAAACCACTTAGAGAATATATAACACAGTCTACTCCGTACCTAGTTACGCTTAGCCCAATGATGATCCTTCCATCCTTTTTAACCCATCTAAATACTACCCTGGAAAAAAATAATGATATTAATGAATATGGTTAAAATGGTAATGATTTAGCTCAAAACTTTTTTCTTTATTTTTAGTTCATTTTTTCTTTTATATAAATTCATAAATTGCAGTTGAAAAGTATACCAGGTCATTAACAACGCTTTGTCAAAATTTCAAAAATATATCAATTTTCAAACGAGATAGTTAATTTTTCTTATGAAAAAATGTTTTTTCTTTGTACGTTTTCTTAAGGCGGCCAATATAGATCCTTATGATAGCCATTACTTGCGACATCGATAGATATTTGTAAGCAGGAATTTGCTTTATTTCAAATTTTGGAAAGAATCCACTCCCGGCAGAATCTGTATAATACGGTTGATGGAACATCATTTCGTAGACCAATTCTGCCTATTTGATCCTGGCGATATGGGATTTGTGAGCAGTTTATTTCATCTCAAGACACCCAGAGAAGGAATATAATCACCTCAAATATGTTTCAAGAGAAAAATGTTACTTTTGGATCGGTGATCATGTAACCTGTTATTTTCTCGGAAATTATATATCTGATTTCGGCAATCATGTTATGTATGGCGAGAAAACAAAATTTTTGCGACAAACATTTTACGTGGTCACCATCGGAAAATAATATTTTTATATCGAAATGAATTTTCTCCAGACTTGTTTGAGAACTCCTATAGTTTTATATCGGTCTTAAAAGTTTTAGTTATATCAAATGTATTATGGTAAAAAGTCTAAGATATACCACCATGTTGATAAGTTCAACGTTAATACCCAATAAAAATTATTCATAATCCGATTAGCGTAAAAAATTAACCTTCATCATTCCAAAACTATCCACGCCCAAAATTTCCTAAAATGTTTCAAACTAAAAATTCAAAAAAAAAAAATATGCAAAAAACATTTAACTGAATATCATCATTTCTGTCTGTCACCAATGAAAATCTGACCTCACCTGTTATTGATGTCGGCTAATTGATCGAAAGAAAGTCTACTGGGAGGGCATAGCAAAATTTGTCTATAAGCCATGGAAGTCATCAAACAGAGAGTTTATTCGGCACTCGTGAATAGATTGTTAAGACGATTGTTATTAGTCAGCTTTGCTAGTCAGCAAATGAGTTAGCATGTGCGAATTCCAATTTGCCACTGGCCCAGAGGGAAAATGGTATTGTTTGGAGATTATTATCACCACCACATCATGGTGATGATGAGGGATCAATGAAAATCCATATAACGATAGGCGAGTAGATTTGTCTGTTCATTCATTCATAGAAGATATACAGCAGACCACAGTATTATCGTCATCTCCATTGAGTATTGAAGACACCCACTTAAAGTTGCTGACTGATTGAGTCTGAGAAAGAAGATTGTTTTCCATTATCATGAAGGCATCGTATATGGCAAAGTGTTTACTCACTAAACGGTTAACTTGAACGGAAAACGAAAGTTGAATACAAGTACCTTTGTTTGGACTTCTCAGAAGTCAGTACTGTGGAACGAATAATGGATATTTAATGGTCAATTGTCACAATGAAGTGGGACTCAATCGATTTTTTTCAAAGTGATTAGAATTTTTTTAATACTCTTCTCCAGATGCCCGCATACCTCACAAATTCTTATGGGTTCTATTTATTCTTGTTTGAGATGAACACAAGAAATTATTCCGTAGTGGTTTATCTCCTCACAGTAAAGTTGAATATTTCCGAGAGCTTTTTGAAATAACTCGACACGCATTCATACATTTTTAAAAAAACTGACTGATCTGGATAATGTTAACTTAAGCAGCTTCAATCTAAAAATGCTAATAACGGGAAGTGCTTCCATGTAATAGGTATTAAACTTATAGTTAATGTAATGTAATGAATTGAAAATGAGCCAGCCCCTAAAAATTTACTGGGACGAACAAATATTTACATTCGCTCACAGTTTTTGGTATTTAATCGGGGCCAAAGGTACGGCCATCTTACTAGAAATCTAGGATTGATAAAATTAAAATTAAAAAATAGAGCAAAAATACCAAATCTTGAAATAGAGCAATAGAGCAAAAATACCAATTTATCTTGAAAGATTATTACGTGAAACCAGAAAAGATTTTATTTGGTTAAGGAAAATTTGGACACTTCAAGAGACCTAATTTGACAAAGTCGAAAGACGAGTATCCTACACATAAAAACGAAAATTTTGGAACGTAATCTTGGCCTTAAAATTTTCTAATTTAGTGGAATTTTTATATTAAGCCAATATTTTTCTTTTTTCACAAGGAGATGGGCCGGAAGTAGTGTTGGCCTTTCGCAATCTAGGATTTTGCGACATACATTTACGACTGTATAATACGTACGTCGCAAAAATCGTAAACCTATTGTGGAAACCCTAATTTTGAATAAAAGAAATTATGAAAAATTTTATATTTTAATTTAATTTCAATTAATTTTAATTTTATCCATAGTTTGGTTCCCCGATGATATTTATTGAAAACTCTGCTAGTTTTACATCTCTCACTCGCAACTTCAAACTATTCTAGGTTTGTACGCTCCATAATGTCCATCCAAGATTTTCTTGCTTCAATGAATGACCAGCTAGAGTTTTGACAATTTTTAATTAATATGGAAATTGACTCTAATAAGTCAAAAAGTGGTTTTTATAAGATTATTTATATAGATAACTTATGCAAGACTTTAGTAGTGGTTTTCCGTCGCTGTTAGACAGGAATTTCAGCGAGTACAGACCATCACGTTTACTGCACCATCGATATAACATAGTAATTTTGGCTTGGAGTCTCCCATTTAAATAAGTCTCTTCTCCAGATTACTTTTTATAAATTCGTTAATAATTTTATGAACATCATCTTAAATATCATCGAATTCGCTGCCTAGCTGACGCGACTGAAGAATTTTGAGTTGACTACGTTTGTTTGTTAAGTTATGATGTCATTCGATATAGGATAACCGGGAAGGTTTCAGGTAGTATGGACTATAACTGAATAATCAAAATGCAAATCATAAGAAAATTCTTGGTTATTGGAGGACACTATGATTACGATAATTTCTTAGCCACGTTGACGAATTTCTTCTCTCCAAACCACTGTGTATTCTATTGATCTCGCCTCCGATATACTTAACATCTTTGTGAAATAATGAACAAAACTATTTCCTTTCTTTTTGGTCAGTAAAATGGATGGATTACAAATCAGTTTCCTCCAATTATGTTTGAAGACCATTTAAACGAAAATGCTGCCACAAACAATACAGCAACTATACAAAACCTTCTCTATAACTCATAACAAAAAATCAAAATCCCAAAATTAAAACGCCACAACGCTTAACAAAAACCACAATGATGATGATAAAATCATTACCAGATAACCGAAAAAATTAAAGAAATTACGAAGAAAATTGATAGCCTACAAAGCCCACTTCAAACCAACAGACTAGGCCAAATCAGACAGTGATGATGGTGGAGTTGGTGGACTGTCAATGGCCCTTTCAACTAATTGTGCGTTCGTCTTCTTTGGAATTTTTCCTTAAATGTGCGTAAATGATGCGGAAGTTTCAACTCCCAGCCGCACAATGACATGTCGTGGCATACGGGTTACAACATCTTTAGCCCAAGAAAAATCCATTGATCACCATCATTTCTTGGCACTACAACACCCAGAGAGTGAAGACAAATACATGGTCGCAGAAAAGTAAAAGAAATCAATATCATCGATTTAAAAGGCATAACAATGGGGATTAATCACTACAAATTGAAGTGACCGAGAGACGGACAGCTCGACCACCTTATAGTGGGCATTGCACATTATACTATGATGTCCAATAGAAGAATAAGATTCCATGAATTCAAATTTGAATGTTTTCAATTGTTTTTTGTATAATTTATCCCACTTTCAATTTAATCTGAAAGTGGGATAAAAATGTATCGATATAAAAATGTGACTACAAAAGTTACGTATTTTGCTGTAATGGAAAATCTTGTTCACAAGATGAAAGTTGCAATATCTATCCGATATTTATGAAATTTAGTTTAGGGCAGCAATTTCTTTTTGCACAAGGACGAATAACGTTGAAAAATTCTAATCGAATGTACATAGAATTTTATAGGATGCTAAGGCTATCAGGCAATATTTGTAACCGAAAAATGCGTATCAACGACATTCTCTTTTCCACCAAATGAGATTTATTTTAAGGATGCAAACGAACTAAATCGCACTGACCCAAATTAGAAGGAACAGTGGGTGGGAGCAGGGAAGGAATATGATCATCCCAAACACGTTTCAAAAGCAAAATTTTATTTTTAGACGGAGAACATGGAACATGTTTGTCGCAAAAATTTTGTTTTCGCGCCAAAAATGTACATGATTGCCGAAATCAGAAACACAATTTCTGAGAAAATTATATGGTTGCGATATATATTCCCTTTAAACAGGTTTAAAGTGATCATATTCCTACTCTGGTGCAGTTCGTAGATAAGTACAACTTTTTCTTTGCTGGTTTTCTTCAAGTTAGCGTAGAATCTGCCCATTATTTCGGCGTAGTACTTCGCTGTAATCATGTTACCATTCTCAAGTAGTCGGCGTGCATCACGCCTTGCAAATCCTTTCCGGCCAGAAGGATAACCCACAGAACCTGTTGCCGTTGCATCTGACTCATAAAACCAACAACGACCGCGTTGATGTTAGCCATTGTAGTCGTAGAGTCAGCTTGTATAACATCCAAACGATCGTTGTTTTCGCTGCGTTATACTCTTTCCAGAATCAACGGACAAAGATATGAGTCCGATTTGGATGAAATTTTGACACCAACCATTTGCAATTTTAATGTGTACACTCAAAAAAAGTTTACTTGGATCCAAAGATTTTGACCTTCCCTTAGGGACTTTGGTATTGATTCCGAGCCAAAGAAGCGGCTTCTTTAAAATAAATACATTTTTTAGCGACCTGTCTGGCTTTAAATCTAGGATCAATAAAATTAAAATTAGGATACAGATGTCATTTATCGAATATTCATTCCCTTTTCGCAATATATTAATAAAGCTAATTATAACGAATTCTTCAAAGCAAAAAATGTTTTCTTAATTCCAAAAAAAAAAGACTTTAAAGCAAAGATGCTAAATCCTCACAAGAAGTCTTAGCCTATATTTGAAGCGTTTTTATCTTAAATCTAAAGATTCAATATACCAGTTAATTTAAGTACGATTTCTCTAAATCAAAAATGTATTTCTTTACTTTAAGGAAAATTTGCCTTAGGTCAACGGAAAATTTGCGACTTCAACGAAAGGACGCAAATTTACAAATGTGAGTCCTAAATTTAATGAAAAACATTTTTGAAAAACATTTCACGAAGAAATATTTGTACTCACAAACGCTATGGTGGCAGGAATTCACGTTCACGCAAATTCACGAAATAAAAAGTTATACTGGCTCACGCACGAACAAAGTTTATGACTCACGTTCCTGCATGATTCACCACAATTTTCGTAATTCACAACAAATCTCGTGACTCAGGAAAATTATCGGAACACGACAAATCTCATGACTCGATGCAGTTACTGATCAGTAAGTAACATTCATAACTCACGACGGAATCATTAGCAAAATTAAAATATGTTTCACAATCAAACAACGGACGCTATTGAAATATTAAGTGTGATAAAATCCGTGAAGGTGATTAAAATCGGTGAGCTTGAATCGTGAACGTGAATTTGTTCGGGAGTGTAATTTTTTCTGTCTCTGTATTAACGTGAATGTGAATTTATCGTGAACGTCAATTTTATCGTGAGCGTGAATTGGATCGTGAACGTGAATTTTAATCGTGAGCGTGATTTTGGAGAAATTTTACTCACGCAAATCACGACACACAATTTGATTTTTCCTCACGCACGACAAATTTTTGTTTAGTCCCGTTCACGCACATTCACGAGATTTAGCTTATACTTCATTCACGGCTTCGCGTGAATCATGCGTGATTCACGAAAATGTTTTTTTTTTTGTTCTGAACCTATGCCAGTTTAACTGGCGGTGTAAAAAAAACAAAGTACAGTAAAGCGCCAATATTCGTGCTAATCAACCAGTATGTTGCCAAGAAGGCTGACATCTACGGCTTCTTCCCTTTTTACGATTCCTTTCAAATTCCTTCTAAGCACTGCAGATATGTCTTCCACATCATTGCCGCATTCCTCGTCACTTGGACATTCCAATCGAAGTTCAAAATTTGTTTAATATCATTATATTTCAAAACTCTTTTCTCTAGTTCCCATGTCCAAAAATATGTAATTTTACTAGCACAATTGCCCATAGGCAACTTTTCAATTTTAAAAATTTCTCACTTGTTGTTTTTTGCAATTCTAAGATTTTACTTCCACGAGTATTTTATATGATACGTACTACAACAGTTTTAATAAAAACTTTCAATACTTTTGTTGTAAATTTTGAAAAAAATCTCATTTATAAAAACCGTTTCCCAAATTCGCAAATATTTTTTTCTTGAGGCACGTGCGTATTAATGAAAATAAATTTGCTAAATGACAACCAAATTAGCTATTTTTTAATTCAACTTAAAGAGAACACTTGTAGCCTTCGATACCGTTACAGTTTTGTCTCAAAATACAAAAAGTTGTCCACAGGCAACTTTAGGGTCGAAAGGGTTAATATCACATTAATATTTTTTTTCAGTGTAACAATGAGTGGGCGCAGCATTTTATTTCACGTGTGAGTTCCTACAAAAATATTGTGCGTGAAAAAAATGTCCACACGCATAGAAGGAATATGACCACCCCAAACATGTTGCAAAATGTTATTTTAGGATGGTGACCATGTAATATTTTTGTCGCAAAAATGTTGTTTTCTCGCCGAAGATGAGAAAACAATATCCGAGAAAATAAAGTGGATGCGACAAACACGTTAAATGGTCACCAACCAAAAATAACATTTTGCTTTTGAAACAGGGTTGAGGCAATCATAGAAGAAATTCTGTGGATGGAACGTAAGCGTGAGCGAAAATTCACTCAGCTACACATCTCTACTATCCATTCATAAATTACCTCACCTATTCTACATTCGAACTACGTTCTCTCCAGTGAATGTCATATAACGACCATAACGAATGGCCAGTTAATTTCTATGCAAGTTGAATAATATTGCATAGGTTCGATATTGGTTTAGGTCGTGTCATGGTCGTGACCATTGTCATTGTATTCTCCCTTGCGACGGCCGGTTCGATGAAACTATGGAAATTGTTTAGTTCGAATACCACTGAGTAGGGAATAATACCGAAAAATACCGTTTGACTAGAAAATGAAAGTAATTTTTGTTCGTCGGTCGTTGTTGTGTGAATAAATCTTTTTTTTTACGAAATTTTCATTTGGTCAAATATTTTAATTAAGCTCTGTCATGGGCTTTTGTGGTAACAATACCAAATCCAATGCGTTGACTACCAGACAGAAGGACGGACAAACAGACGGCCAGCTAACAAACAAAATACAACTAATGACTGTTTACCCTCTTCTGAATAAAATTTAATTTAAGCACTCGCATATTTTGTTAATAATGATAAATAAACATTTTGGACAAAGTATTTTTATTGGTTCACATTGACGGAAACTGAGACCGGCAGTAGTCGTAGAGAAATAGCGATGAGCAGTTGTGTGAGAAATACTATCGTTGCCCATGCGCATTTGCCTTCTCGGTTTCTTTGGTATTTGGCATTTCACTTGTAATCATTATTTTTTTTTAATTTTTATGAAATCTTTATTTATTTTTGCACAATTAATAGAGTTATGATGTCAAGTGTTTTGCGGTATATTAGAGGCCAATTAAATGGCCACCACCTTACAAAAATTGCAATTATAGTTCCATTGTCATGGTGGTGTCCACATTATAAACAAACAAAAGCTTAAATATATTTACTCGCTCATCTAACCCAATGTGCGGTGACAGTAGCTCCATTAGCTGTTGGCCCGGTGATCATTTGGTGCTTGGCAGAAGACAGAGGGGGAGGGGGCAAATACTTTCATTTCACACTCTTGTTTTAGTTCCAGAGCCAGCCATGTCGAGGCAAACAAAACGTTGCAAAAATAAATGAATACATGTTAAAAGTGAAATTGATTGTTGAGTTTCTTGTCCACTGAGTACTTGGACATGTTTTTAGGGTTTGTTACTTAAATTTTAGTGCGTCTGCCAAATATGTAAGCGATGAGCACAAGTGAAACCTACATCATCACCCAGGAAAAATTAAAGACCTGACTTCTTACGGGAAATCCACTTTCTTCAACGATAGATATAGTTCTGCCGAACCATGACTTGAAAAATTAAGATGCTTCCGATGTCTTGTAAAATGAAAAGTCCTAAAAAACATCCTCTCTTTTCATAAAGCTTCTCACAAAACATTTAAAATTTAACCCTTTTGCCAAGGAATTAAACTAACAATACACGACATTTGGTAATACCAACTGAATCATTTCTTCAAAAGAAACTTGCTTAACTTAACTTTTGGTTTGCGTCTAAAATGGCAAAATACAAATCTGAAGGAAAAGGTTTAATGAAGTAGATACGGCAGCCACAGTGTACCCTACTATGACAATACCTCACTTTAATAAGAAATTTAAAAACAGCGATTCCCAAATTCATATACAATCCAATACAATCAAAATTGACTAACAAGAATGCTGCTTCTTTAAAATAAAGGCATTTGTATGGAACTTTCTAGCTTTAGATCTACGTTCTATAAAATTAAAATTAGGACAGAGGTTCCACTTATCTAATTGTCATTCTTGATTTGCAAATATTAACAAAACGAACCATTTACAAATAAATTTCAACATAAAAATTCAAATTATAACGAATACATCAAAGCAAAAAGGGATTTCTTATTACAAAAAAAAAAAAAAACGTTAAACCAATGATAAAAAAATGCTACATATAAGTCTTAGTCTATATTTGAAGATTTTTTTATCTTTAATCCCCAGATTCAATTTCTCAGTTAATTTGAAGACTATATTTTTTTTGATAAAATTCTTTTTCTTTGTTTGACAATAGTTCGAACGCTTGTCATAAATTCGGATTTAAGGTATTTTTCTTTAAAGGCATTTTTTCTTTAAAATTTTATCCAGACATTCCATAATATTCTTCTGATGCGAAATTTTTTTCAAACTAATTTTTCACAGCGAAAGCAAATCTCATACGATATTCGTTTGTCAAACGCTTCGTTTGGGTGGAAAAACATTAATGTATAAGATATTTTAACTTACTAATACTAATATGTTTCCCCAATATAATATTGACAGAAAATGATCTAAATCAAATTACTTTCAAGACTAGTAATTCTGAGAAATTTCCTTTTCAACATTCAAGTTTAAGTGCCTTTGTTTTGAAATTCAGACACCACCACTATTATGTCATATTCCTAAAGTCGCACATAAAATCATTTGTAAGTACGCTTTGATGTTGAATGTCTGGGAATTTGCTTTGAAATTGTTGAGAGCCAAGGAAAAGTGAGTCTTTCGAAATGTTCATCATAAAAACGTCAAAATTTTCCCAAACAAAAGCCCCTGTCAAGAAGCAAAAGAAGACATTGCCTCAAATGGTCATTTTCCCCCTTACAATATTCATTTTAAATATGTAATTAAGTAAACATTGCGAGTGGTGTTATCTAACCGAAATGGTAATATAAAAGCCCTTAAATTATGGACACAACCCCGTTTTGGACCAAACCAAGCGACCAACACTCACAATTGAATTAAAATTTCAATTTGAAAAAGAAGTCATAGACGAAGGCGAAGACGTGGTCGTGGTCTATGGTCATAGAAATAAAAGCTAACACTCTCACTTTTCATAGTTCGGTATCTCGAAACCACCAAATCCCATGTAATCACCATGTTGACAAGTAATTACCACTGCCGGTACTGCCGTATCGCAATCTGCGGTTACTGATGTGCCACAAGTGATTGTGCCATTACCAACCACTACAAAACTGACCATCAGAGCAATGCTGAATAAACATTGCATACACCTTTAGTCCACTCCTAAGGAAAGAAAGTGAAAATACTCCCGTACTTCATCTGTTGTTATTTTGGTCTGTTGTTCATTATTTGGAACTTCTTGAATGACACTTGGACGACAGACAAATCCATCAAATGGCGTTGAGAAAAATACAACAGAGACAAACGATATTCGCCTAAGCCCATGTATGCATACTCCACTTTATTTGCTACCACTTGAAACGGCTTGAAGATTGGTCTTGAAATACAGGAGAGGTGATGGTGTGCACTTGATCGTTTTATTTAGCCTTAGGAATGTTAGAATGATAACCGACATTATACCCGTCAAAAAGAGCAACAATATGACAAGTGTCCAAACACATACACATTTCAACAAATTTAATTTATTGAATTCAAACAAACTAAATCAAATTTGAATAAATAAGTTAAATTGTAGTAAGTTCAGTTAAAGAAAACTGAAAACTTTTTCTGTCTTGGGTATTTCCACAGTTTCACAGTTTTCACTCACAAAACAGCCAAATAAAATCTAATCACATAAATCTTGTTTCACTTTATATGACAATAAAAATAAATTCATGTTTTGACATGAAGATATTTGCAAACGAAAATTGTGTATAAAAATTTCTAAGGTCTATTAACTTTTTGGCAAAGATATTTCAAATAAACCTACTCTAGATTTAATGGTAACATGAATTTGGACTAGGACCCTTACTCATTCAATCACTCTCTCTCTATCTATCTCTCTCTGGCTGCACGCAATTATAGCCATGCATAATTTAATTCAGTTCACGTATGGATCATTGCCTTTTTTAATTGGCAATAGATCTCTCTTGTGGTAAAAAAAATAAACCTGACACATATATGTGACATTCGCACAACAACTGTAGATAATAGTCGGATTTCCGAAAATAAGGAAATGCACATAAAACGAAGCCAGCAGCATCAGTAACACACTACATAGTGTGAGTAATACGGTTTGTTTCAAAATGTAGTAGTGGCCGAGAGAGAGAGTGAAAGAATGCAGAGAAAAGAGAGTTGGTTAGTTAACATAGGAAGTTGAAATAACATAACCGTATGCTGTTAACATGGCTTAGACTCCCAGCTCAAAATATAGTCAATCCCAAGGTAAACGATTCAGTTGAGAAACAGATAGCGTTGAATACGGTCATGTGGGCGCGGCGTTAAGTGTTTTTGAAGTTGCGTGCATTTCCCCCTAATCTACATAAAAACGAACGAACGGTAACCGTTAATTACAATTTCATGATACAATTGAAGAAGAGAAAGAAGAAATAAAAGAACTATCATAAGAAAAATAAAGTGCATCCATTAATGGTAATCGAAGCATATGGAGACACAGTGAAGTGTGTATGACCAATAGGGGAACGAATAAGATTTTGGATTTTATGCGTGTGCCGATTTTGGGACTTTGGAAAAACTCTGCTCCAAAAAAAAAAAACAAAAACAAACGAAACCGGGCATTTTATTGTTGCTACCGTTGAGGGATCTTTGAACAATCAATCGCTGCTACTGCCGCATCTCGAGATGGCCAAAAACAACAATGGCATTCGACACTCAACTTACTGAGTCTCAATAGTCGTGTGCTTGCTGGAGCGCTCCATGTCTAAAGTGAAAGTTTGTTAAGCATAAAATTCGAAGTCCGTTATCTTTTTTACTTTGCTTTGCACACACAAGCGGTGGAGGCAGCAGCAGCGCATACATTGCTCACAAACGGCTCCAAGCACGACAATAGTAACAGTAGACAAGAATGCCTTAATGTTGGTCAACGCTTAGACATTTACTTGCTCAACGTCCAAGCGAATGGACGTCCGAATTAAAATCAACGGTCGGTGGTTCAAAACGTAACTTTAATACAACCATAAGTGCCACACATTGACGACATTGACGTTTTTCGCCGTAGTGTTTTGGTTTTTGATGTACAACAGGTGTATGTAAATTGGACAAACACGAGTTTTTGACAGCGAAAGACGGACAGACAGAGTGTGGTTTATAGCTCACAATATTTTAGTGCGTGTACTTCATTCGTAAAGAATCGTCGGAAATATTGATAAATTTGTTTTCCAGTGTGAAATATTTCTAAAGAATTTAAAAGACAAAAAAATCGAAAATTCATAATTTGTGCGCGTGTGTATCGGTGGCAATAATTAAAAAAGGAAGAAACAAAATAAAATAAAAAGTGCAGAAAAACACAACCAATATTGCAAAAAAAAAAATAAGAAACTAAATGCTTGAATTTTCTTTGAGAATTTCTCTGTCATTAGAAAGAAACAAAAAAAAAAGAAATAAAAATTGCAATGCAACGAATTCTTAAAGAAAACAACAACATGATAATTGTGCGTGTGCTCTGAAAGCATAGCGATACACACACATACATACCGCCATCAAAGAAAAACCAAACAAGTTTATTGCCCAAGTCTTTTGTTTTGCTCGAGCTAATTTCAAGAACATTAACCAACACTAACTGAATTTGCATTGTTGCTAATCTCAATCGAATCAAGGATTAGCAACAATAAATCTTATCGTATTTTTTCACAGATTCATTTCTATTTTAGTTAGTGTCATATTAAGTTAGCCCATAAAAAATAGAAACAAGGATATGTCAAGGATAAACATCAAAAGATCGCCTACGGGGCGATCCTGTCATCTGAACCTGCTGCCTGTGACACATTTAGCAGTTATATTTATTGTGTTGACATCTTTAGCACATAACGTCAATGGATTTAGGACTACCAACGGAGGTGAGTATCAAGAGTTTGACGAGTCTCTGAACGCCGGTTCAACCTGTTGTTCTTGTTGTTCGAAAGCGCTATATCGTTAACATTCTCTCTTCAAATCTGTAAACCAAAAAGAATGCATGACATACAATCCAAAGACCAGAGAGAAGCAACGATATAGTGCCGTATGTGTATCATGGCATAATTTTAATAATAAACTCTTGAAAGAAATTATTCGAAACAACATAAATAACAAAATACAGACCTAGTTGTTAGTTGCTGACAATTGGCAGCCACTGTTGGAAATTTTGTATGCTTAGCTTAGCTCAACTTGGCTCAATTCAATACAGCTTAACTCTCTGTTGTTGGCTGGATGGTAGGTTTGTTCGTTGCTTGTTTGTCTGGTTTCAATATCGCATTGTGCAAATTGTTTATTATTATTTTTTTCTCTTTTTGTTGGCACACAAACCGTTTGTGTGTGTCATTGTTGTCCTCATTGACGGTGATGGTGACGATAATGATGATGATGATCATCGTCGTGATCATCTTCTTGACTAACATGTTGGTAGTGAAAGCTCTTTTGGCCTTTGTTTTCAATGCCTCTCTCCACCAACAATCCCAACTCAAGGCATATATGTCTATAACTCTAATTTCTACCACTTTCCATATACCTTCCAATATGCATGCATGCATGAAACACTTCATTCTCGTTGAATTCCAAAGCTTCTTTGCTAAATAGGATGCAATTGCAAGATAATTAATCTATTTTAAAACAAAAATTAATTTCCTAATTATCAATTTAATAACAAAATAGTGAAATAAGCACTCAAATAAAGTTCTAAGAGACGAGTTTTTTATATATAACATAGAAATATAAAATAATAAAGTACAAATTAATCTTTGCACAGGTCCAGTTTCAACTTTTGCAAGGATCAACTTTTCAGATTTTTTTAAAAAATTGGATCGTATTTTCAATGCCGTTTTTCTACATTATTACTCGATTTTTGACAAGGTAATAGCTCACTTGGCATTATTGTGATTGCTCAAGAAGATTTTTCAAACTAAATTTGGGGTTGCAATGTGAAGTACACTATTAGATTAGCCTTTTCTAGAATATATCGGGTTTCTCATTCCTTCCTCAATCTACAACAAGTATTGTAAGGTATGTACTACATTTGGGGGCAACCAATTTAAGATTTTGGGTGATACATTTGAAAAATTTTTCCTTTATCTAATACTAGGTACTACTTTTACTAGCACTGTCAATATGACGCTCTCTTTTACCACTTTTTTACTAAGTTTTACCAGACATTTTTTCGAGTAGAAGTCGTTTCGTCTATGTATGCCAAAAGATCAATCGATTGACAATATTTTATATTTACAAACAACATTTTTTTCTGAGATAATTTTGTGAAATTTATCAAATTAATTACTTTTACTATGAGTAAAGTAAATGAACGCAATTAATATTTCTTTCGGCTTGGTGTCATAAAAACACTCTCTATATGATTTCTTAAATATAGGTTAAGAATTGCGACTTCTACACACTCCGAAAAAAATATATAGTCGTAAATTTCGGGGCAATTTACACAATGGCAAGGACAAATTTCTTTAAAGTAAATAACTCTATAATCTTTACTTAATTTGGGTCCGTCCATTAAAGTTGCATGACTTTGACGTAAGGTATATTTTTCTTAAAGCAAAGAAACACATTTTTGTTTTAAAGAAATAATCTTACAATTATCAGTGATATTGAATTTTTGGATTAAAGATAAAGAAACTTATATAAAAATAGCCTATATTTATTTTTGGGAATGTTCATATTTGTTTTAAAGTTTTTTTTAACTGTCATTTATTTGTACGTGAATATATCACAAATAGAAAATTGTTTATCCTAATATTAATGTTTTAATCTAATATTTAAACAATATATTAGTCCCTCTAAAATGTCTTTATTTTAAAGAAGCCGAATAATTGGGTCAGAGTCAACACCAAAATCCTTAAGGTAAGGTCAAAATCTTTGGATCGTTGATTGTATCTTGTGAGCACGAAAGAGTTGTTCAGACGGGCTACACCAACACAGGGCTTAATTCGAACACTACATTTATCTGATCAGAGCTCAATACAGTAAACCCTCGATTTACGTCTTGATTGGTTCCGGAATTTGACGACATAAAAAAATAACAATTCATTATTCAAAAATATCGGTTTAAAAATTATGTTCATAAACCAATGAAAAACCGGTAAGTTATACATATATCAAAAAACATCGCCACTACGACAATTGCGTTATATACGCAATATCAATCAGAATTTGACGAATTTTTGGTAAGAATTTCAGAAATAAATGTTCATCATCGTTGGTACTTACAATATTCCCTCGATTTACGTCGTGATTGGTTCCGGAATTTGACGACGTTAATCGAAACGACGTAAACCGAATTAAAAATTGCTCAGTGTGTGTACATAATAAAAAAACTTCAAAAATAAAGGCAATTCAGTAAGAATTTCAGAAAAAAAATGTTTCGATGTCATCATCGTTGATACTTATTGTACTTATGGAAGGCGTTTTTATAATGTGGGCAAAAAAGTCGACGACGTAAATCGAATGGCGACGTAAATCGAAGTTTGAAGGAACAAAAAATTTGACGACGTAAATCGAAACAACGTAAACCGAGACAACGTAAATCGAGGGTTTACTGTATTTCACTTATGGAAGGCGTTTCTGATAAAGTTGGCAAAACAATAGACGACGTAAATCGAATGGCGTCGTAAATCGAAGTTGGATGGAACAAACAATTTGACGACATAAATCGAAACAACGTAAACAGAGGCGACGTAAATTGAGGAATTACTGTATTGACTGATATAATTATATTAAGTTCTATATATTAGATACGTTGTACAATATTGCCATTTACCCTAAAAAAAATCGCTTCTGTAACATATACTCTCACATTCTGCTTCAAGCATATATATTTTCAGGATTGGTCCAAACAAAATATTGTTTGTATTGTTCAAACATATTATATTTCACCTTAGGAATACACTGGTAGAAAAAAAAACTTTTAATGAAATTTCGTTGTGTGTATATATATTTAAGGCCCCAATTAGTTACTTCCATTTTTTTACTTGCGGCAAACTCTCTCGGTCTCTCTTTCTAAACACATATATGTTTATAGCCAATTTCTAAATTATTGCACGCAAAGAAAAAAAACGTTTGGAAAACGTGTACCGAAAACGTTTTTCTTTTGTTAGAGTTTTTTGAATTGCCTCGAAAATTTTAAACTTTTATCACCAAAAAAATTCGTTTGTTACAAAATTTTTATTTTTTCAATAAAAAATAATTTTTGAACCAACAACACAGTTCATTTCGTTTATATCAAGCATTGTTCTTTTCTGACTTTAAGTCTTTAATAAAACACACTTTACAGTTCATAGTAAAAATTTAATATAATAGTATGTAATGTTGAACATCTTTTCGGAATCTTCCGACATATCTGGAATATATGTAAAAAAAAACAACAAAAAAAACTTTTTGGTGTTCTGTCGAAGCAGGGATCGAACCACTGCTCCACGGCGCCCAACTAAATGTATGTTTCTGTTGAATAAAGTTTGTTTAATCGGCTCGTGGGCGCCGCAAGCTATGCTGACAAGCTATTGATGACAATAACAGCTACATATCTCAGTGGATAGTGTGTAGGCTTACAAATTGCATGGGCCGTGGTTCGATTCTCGGTCCAGGCGAAAGGTAAAATGTAAAAAATTTATAAAATCGAATAATATCTTCTACATCGTTTGTATTGCAGAAAAAGGTGCTAAGAACTCAAAAACCTCGTGGAAGTAAGAAAGATGGAAGGGAAAATGCAAATAGCCAGAAAAGGTTTTTTTTTTTTGAGTTAGTCTTTATGAAATTGTTTTTACATCCTTGAAAAGAATAAACGTTTATCACAAAAATTATATACTTTTCTTCCAAATAAATTTCCTTACAGCGAAAAGCAAATGAGAAACAAACTTTATTTGTCTAAAATTTCGTTTGTCAGGAAAGAATTATTTTTTTGCGTGTGGATGTTTGCATCCACACATATAATATATATAAACAAATATAACATATACATATGCCGCAAACATGTTATGCTAGTTTATGAACATTATAGGTTTTCATTTAAAAATAATGTGCTAAAATTTTGAATTCCAAACATATAATTTTTACACCCAAGCATGTGAAAAACAGTCTTTTTCGTCCGTGTATACTCCTGTATCTGGTTATATGTAATTAATACCGTATAATAAGATCCCTCAAATTTTACACGAGTAATTAGCAGAGCTCTTTTTTGATATGTGTCTGATTTCGTCTGACTTTTTGAGCTTAATAGTTTTGTGCGGCTTCATTTGATCAAAAAAGAATATCAAATTATTTTTACTCTACCGGCCCTGTACGAAGTATTGAAGTTCACGATCAACGGCATCGTAAAATGCTATTTATAGTTATTGAAATTTCATTCGTTCGCCATTATTATTAGATGTCAGTTATAGATTCCATCATTGCTTCCAATGCCTTGCGAAAACTCAATAGATGTTAACCAAGGAGAAAACAGCTTACTACAAGTTTTTTTTTTATTTGAGTTCAGCATTAACACTAAACACAAATTTATTTTCCATGAAGGAGCTGGCAAATCGCGATTTATGGAAATTTTTATTTACCAAAATTAGCAAAATATCTCTTGATAACTTATATACAGCACACACAGACACTCTTGACTACTTTGAATAAAAAATGGACACAAACAAAGAAAAATACCGTATCCGGATAATACACAAACATGATCTCCCCCTTGTTTAAAAAATCGCAACTCCCATAGATTCATTTATGGATCAATGGCTTATACACAAAAAGATAGAAAGTAACGTAGAAACTGTCATAGCAATCACATGAATATCTGAAAGTGTTGTAATGTTAAACTTTTTTTGGTGCAAGGACAATTTCTTTTGAATTTCAAAAATATTTGATTAATTTTCGATATGGCTGTACAAACTGTACATACTTCTAGAAAAACTGTGCATATAATATTCGATAAGCTGTACAAGTATGTCCTTATTGTTTTTTATTTAATAATTTAAACAGTCTTTGTACAGACTTATAAAGTAAATCTTATTATCTAGAAAAAGTGTACATTCAATATTTGAGCAAATACATTCATCGGAACAGATAAGTCAACATCAAACCAAAAAAAATCTGATTCAATCACGAAATTAAAATGATAGAATGTTTTAATTGGACATAAAAAAATTCTTGATTAAAAGATTAATTGATTGCATTAGTAAATTTCAATTAATTTTTTATTTGATTCAATTAAAAATTTACTTGATTGCAAAACTCAAATATTTTCAATAACTTTCTTAATTGACTAAGTGTTTTTAGTTTGATTAAAAATTAATTGTTTGAAATAATTTTTTAATTAAAAATTTAAAAAAAAAATCTGGCCTTTTTTAACTGAGTGAGTCTTCCGAGTTTGATTAACAAATTAATTGTATCAATTAATTTATTAATTGAAAAAATCTCAACTTGAATCAACTTTTTAATTGGAAATATTTTGGTGATATTTTTTCGATGTTACGATTAAAACGTATTAAATTAATAACATTAGTAATAGGCGCATTGCATGCAGAATTATTCCAATTAGAAAAATATTCGCGAAGCAAAACAGAACAATCAATATTACCATTTGTTATCCTATTCTCAATTACATACAATTTTAATCTTAGCTTATTTCCTGTTCATCTATATCAAAATTGTCCACTTTGCTCTTAATTATAATTTTACACTATTCAGCTACCTTGTTTGTTCTGATTACGTTCACACTACTTAGACTTTTAATGGTAAATTAACTTCTTTTCACGCTTTCAATGTTTTACGTGAGAGCATAGCACCTCCGTTCATATAAATAGCACTAACACAATATATTGATACCTCGATTTTCAATTTCGAAAAGAAATGAATAGAGTAATGATTTATCATTTTTTTTTTGTCGTTTAAACCAATGATCTTGAATTTGTGGTTTGAAAATGGGGGAACAACTGGCATGATTATTTTATTTCAACACGACCTAACCCAACTTGTGTGAGCTAGTAAAGAATAATGGCCTTGGACCCTATTCAATCATAAAGACTATATGCATATGATCGTTTAGTTTCTATAGAATCTAGAACCCAACTTGTGTGAGCTAGTAAAGACAAATGGCCTTGGACCCTATTCAATCATAAAGACTATATGCATATGATCGTTTAGTTTCTATAGAATCTAGAAAAAAATTACGAGCACTAAATTATTCTAAAGTAGAAGATTGTGTAAAACACATTTGTTTTAAAGAAAATTTGGTTTCTTAAAACACCAATTTTTTTGGTTATATGGATTATACATTTTATGTTGTATGGAGTCGTTCAATTCGTTATTCAATGTAGTAAAGGTGAAGTAGATGGTGATGTCTTCGTAAATCCAATTGTGTGGTGTGCTAGAGATTTGAACAGACATTTACTCTCACTCCATAGAAGAAGATATCATTGAATTTTTACATGGTTCTTACACCTTTTATGTGTCACATTCAATTACACATTGTCAGAGAGCGGGTAGTGTTGTCATTTGCCATGGTATGATTTTTTCTCCACCATTTCATTTCACTTCACTACACTACTTTTCTTTTTGTTTGAATTCTTTAGGGTTTTGTTTTTTTATATATATTTTTTGGCTAATAATTCTTGTCGTGCTAGATGGCTGGAACGTGTGAATATGATTGTTGTGATATGACACTTTTAGCTGTCGTTCATCATTTTCTATTTACTGACAATGTTGATGGTGATGATGATCTTGTTTTCTTCATTCATATCACTTTTGTGGCTTTAATAGCTGTCATAGTTTAGTTCGACCATAGTGTCTTCTTTGGCAGCTTAAACGCAAAAGGGATGATAGCTTACTGGTTTGAGGTGATGAGTGATGAGAACAATGGCAAGTGGTAACGATACAATTAAACAATTTTTGTTAGGAACTACTAGACAACAATAACATGAAAAAATGTTTTTTATGTGCCTACAACAAGTGTATATCTGTGTGATGTATAATGTAATTAAGTGTGTGTGTGTGAGGTGTGTATGTATGGACATAATTCGAGTATGAACTGATGTGCAAGCGAATATAAAGAAAACATTGTTAAGGTGAAAATTTCATTGGTCCCCTATTCAAGCAACTCTCACTATTCTTTTGTACGCCTTTAAATTGTCAACGAAAAAACTTTTAAATATGTGGCTATTATTACTCCTATTGTTGTGATTGTCGGTTTTGTACTGGGCCGTTTCAGTTTAAGTGGCAACTTTGATGTCATCGATTCATAATTGATACAGCGGAAATTATAGTTTTCTGCATATTGGTTTTTCTTTCACTCAATGTCCAAGTGAATTTCTTATAACACATTATTATTTTTTTTATAATATAATTCCGAATAATTCCGAACAAACCAGATTCCTAAAAACAGGTTAAACTAAGATGGCGTTGATACGATAGTGATACGTAAATGTTAGAAGGATTGTTATAAAGGCCCGCCTATGTGTATTCACCAATTTCATTAAAAGCCTAGGTCGCAATTTTTGTAAAACGGCACAAAACGTAAGATGTACATCTTTTGAACATGATGCTGCAACTATGTTGAACCCATCTGAAAACCACATTTTCTCTAAGCTGATATTTTCCCGGCGACGATAACATTCCTCATTTGTGTCATATTTGTGGCCGGAGGATCATTTTTCCAATTTTCGAAACAAGCAAACAATCGCTAGGGACTAATTCTGGAAAATAAGATGGATGGGCCTGATGAATGTTTTTTGTCATTACGGGTAACGAAGTTGAAGTTTGTAAACGTGTTAACTACAACTTAAAACTTCGTGTTAACTACAACTTCAACTTCGGACTCGATTTCAAGAATAATTTTGTAATTTTTGAAGAAATGTCAGTCCAAACGACACTAATGTGCAATTGTTGTTGTGAATTACTTAACACACATTTACCTGAAAGAGTTAGAGAAATTAGTCGGAGCAGGCGCGCCTGGTTCACGCCTGAGATTAGGGCTGCTATTTGGCTTTTAGGGATTTGGCTTATATGGGCATATATGGAGAATAAGACTGCTAGAAATAAGGATATATACAATGGATACAGAGCTGAGGCTCGAAGAATGATTAGACGTGCGAAAAGGGAGTATGGCGAGCGCCTTTTTGGTGGCGTTAACAGTCCTCGAGACTTTTGGTCTAGAATGAGGAATGCTGGTGCTTCCAAATCGGACTCGTATAGCTGTGATATTGATCCTGACGATTTGAATATATGTTTTATTTCCGTGTCGTCTTCTTCTTCTAGTTTCAGTAGTCCTAATTATCCTGACCGTAGTGATGACTTTAATTTTCGATGTGTTGATGAATATGAGATTTTTTGTGCAATATCTAGTATTAAGTCGAATGCGACAGGTCATGGTTCTATACCGGTGAAATGTATTAAATTGATTTATCCATTTATTTCCCGACATCTTCTACATTTTTCAATACGATTATGATGACTGGAATATTCCCTGCGAATTGGAAGATGGCTAAGGTATTTCCTCTACAGAAAAAGGTACTTATGGCAAGGAATGCTCAGACTTTAGACCGATTTGTGTCCTACCTGCTTTGTCTAAGGCGTTTGAAATAATTCTTAAGGATCAGATGTGTGCATATCTTGAATCGCACTCCCACCATAGCACAACTTCTTTAATGATTCACGTCACGGACAAACTAAGACGATCTTTAGACCGTAGGAATCCGGGTATACTTGCAATATTAGATCTAAGTAAGGCGTTTAATTCTGTTGACCACACTATTCTCTTAAATAAGCTTTTTTTCTCAGTTCAGTTTTTCGCACTATTCATGTATGTTAATTTGTTCTTTCTTTTCGGATCGATCGCAGTTTGTGATATCTAATGGTCGATCATCTGGGACTCGTGCAATACACTATGGTGTCCCGCAAGGTTGCATTCTAGGTCCGTTGCTTTTTGTGTTATATGTCAACGACATTTGTGAAAGTGTTCATTTTTCTGAGCTTGGGATCTACGCGGATGACATTCAATTATATAATTCTTGGGATTCTTCTTTGGGTAATTGCATTCGGGAACTTGACGACGATATTGGGCGTATTTCTGTGTGGTGTTGCGCGAATAATATCTGCTTAAATGTGCGGAAAACTAATTTTGTTTTGTTTCATGGGGCGCGTGATCACTCTGCAAGTATTACGGTACTGAATTCTGTTGTATCTTGTTCTACTTCCGTTTCCTGTTTAGTATTTGAGATTGATTCTGGACTGAGTTTCACGGGTCATATTTCCTCTGTCTGCTCGATAGTGAATCTGACTCTAAGGAAGTTATATAATATTGATGTTATTCTACCGATTGATGTACGACACAGACTAGCTCAGGCCCTACTCATGCCGAATATTTTGTATGGACTGGAGGTTTAATGCATCGAACTTACGTAAATTACATTCTTGTTTTCATGGTATTTTAAGATACGTTTATGGCTCACATGCGCGTGATAACTACGTGTTCTACTCTTTTCAGTTTTTGGGTTGTTCATTTGACAACTTTTTAAACTTGAGATGCCTGTATTTTTTTTGTGTGTGGTGAAATTTGGTTCACCACTGTATTTGATGGAGTCAATAACGTTTTTGAATTCGACTAGAAATACACAGGTGCTTTTGGATCATTTTCACCATCTTGTCTTTGAGAGATCGTTTTCTGTACGTGTAGCCAGGGTATGGAACTCGTTGCCTCACCACCTTAAAATGTCTCTATTACTCCTTTTACATTTAAAAGGAATTTGTTAAATTATTTATCTACCCTATAATGCAAATATTTATTTATTCACTGACAATTTCAAACTCCATACGTTTTAATTTCTTGTTTACTATGTATAAAGGGTTGGGCGTTAGGATTTTAATTTTAAGTTTTTTTTTTTTAGTTTCGTTTTAATTATAAGGTTAAGTTTTTATTTGGAATACTAGAGCTCTATTGATTGAATTCTATCAACATGTTGTCCAGAAGGGTGTTGGTTGATTAAATAAATAGATAAATAAATAAATAAATAAACATTTTTAATGTAAAGACTTGAATGATGTCTCCAATTTTTTAATGAGTTTTTCCTTTATAGATATGTTAAAAAAAATCATCGAATTTAATAACGATTTCAATAATATTAAATAATTGTTCTGAGGTCAATTCAAGGCAAATTTACCTCAATAGAGTTATCTATTAAGGTGGATATTAAGTTCGAGTTTAGCCTCTAAAACCGAAATTAAATCAGTAAAAACTGTATAAAACTGTACCTCAAATTGTATGGGGAATTCCCCAAAGCAACTATTCACAAAGTTTATATTCTTTTTAACCCTGGACAGTCATCCTTCGTCAAAATGACGACGCGAAATTTCATTTTCGGTTTAAAATGCATTTTAGTCGATTGGGAAATGATAAATTTAAGTTATACTAATTCAACAATTGTATAAATTTTTGTTTTATACTAATTAAAAATAAATTGAATAAGAAAATAAAGTGAATTTTTGTTGTTATTTTTGCTTACGATGTAAATTATAGCGTCTTGAAATAAGCCGTAGTCAAAATGACGAAGGATGACGTTTGTGTACAAAAAATAAGGATGACTTTCCAGGGTTAATGGAAAAAGAATCGCGAAAAAATGCGATTTTAGCGGCTAAACTCACCTTTAAGGTGGGTATTAAGTTCGAGTTTAGCCGCTAGAAACGTCATTTTTTCACGATAACTTTTCTTTAATAATCCATTTTAAAGAATACAAACTTTGCGAAAATTTGCTTTGGGCTTTTCCCCATGAATGAATAATGAAATTTGCAACAAATATGTATAATTTCAAGCATTTTTCTTACTGATTTAGTTTTCACTTTAGCGATTTTAGCGGCTAAACTCGAACTTAATACTCACCTTATGTAAATATATTTATTTAAGATTCGAATCACCGGATTCTACTCGTAAGAATAAAACCCCTTGTTAGACAAGTTTAGCGACTTTAGGTCTAGTAAATGTGTCATTCGTATTTAAAAGCTAAGAAATCTTTGAGCTCACGACAATATTTATTTCAGTGTAGACTTTCCTACTAATCGACTATTTGTAAAATAATTGAATATTAATATTTGGCCTACTTAGATAATAAAATAAATTACATTTGCCCCAATCACCCAAATATCTCATAGTTACAATCACAAAATAACGAGATGCAAATATAATGCACATATACATTTCCGAAAATTATACAATATTAAATTTACCACAGACTTTAGGCAAAGTAATTTCAAGTTTGACTTGCAACTGAAGGAAACACCACTCATTTGAAAAACATGCAATATGGATAGTTTTTTTGTAAGCAAATCTATTAACACACTTTTACTGAAAAGACATTTTTTACGTTAAACTTGAAATAGTTTCAAACTGGAATCTCCCTATTAGAATGGAGATGTGTGTTTCCACATGCAAATAAAATGGCTGAAACTCACTTCAAAGATTCTCTGGTCTCAAATGGATGGAAGTAAAATATTTATTAAATTTGTTGTAATAGGGTCATTTACTATTATTACATTTTTCGAATACATTATATAACAAATGTTGGGTTAGGTATAGTGGGCGGGTAATTCAGGCTAACTTAGGCTAATCAGTCCATTGTGATACCACACTTCTCCCTTATCACATAGTGCTACCCGATGCCTCCTTTTTATAGTCCGAACGGCGTTTCCCATTGTGGTGAGACCTCTTACGAAAGCTTTGAAACACTCAGAAATGTCATCTTACTGAGAGGAGATAACATAATCCACCGCTAAAAAAAAACATTTTGGGATTAGAAATTAGGATTGAGCCCATTACCCTTTGTATGCAAAGCGGATATACTAGCCATTGCACCATCAAAAACTGTTTGTTTAAATTCCCCACGACTTCAGCTTGGTGCTTCTTCTTTCTAACTTTCAAAGTTTTCGCAAGAGACAGTCGTTTTTACCCAAATTCAGATACATTTGTTTTGGAAGCAAAAGATATTTTTCCTTTTCTCTGCAGTGGAAAATCAATACGTTTTCAATGAAAGCCTTAAATTCTTGTAAAATATATTAAATTCTAACAAATATAATACCTACTGTTGCTTTCACAAATATACATAAAATGAAATCAAAAACTTCATTACACTGCAAAAACTTGTTTGAAAGTTATTATTTTGAAAAGTCCAAGTCATAACCCTTATCTGCGATAATCCATCCTCCATTCACTCATCCACACCGCATTGTAATTACAGACTAAATAGGCAATAAAGTGTTCATTCACCTTGGATTGGAGTTTTAGATGTAACCATCAGACATGAATGGTTGTTGGTAAAGAAATTTCTTAAAAAGTGACGGTAATTACACGATGATGACCTCCGGACAATTCCACAGTGGCAATGGAATATTGGTTGCTGATAGATTTACGAATGTGCATATATGAATCTCGACAGTCCTCAGAGATTAACAAAGCAATGCAAATTGCAATTGCCAGGCACCATAATCATTATGGGTTATAGATTGCTAACTTCTTGGGAGGAAAAAAACTCAATACATACATCCAGTGCTGATGTTGCGCCTGTGCAGCCCTTGGAGACGGACGATGTCTTCCAAAAGAAATTTACATTTTACAGTGAAAGTTATGTTGTGAGTTATTATTTCTCATTTTAATTTTTGCCAAATGCCAGAGTGACGTCATTGAATGCGCCTGCTCCATCGACGTTTCGTTTTTTTATGGAAATTTTACTTGCTATAAGCTGTATGAGGTACTCAACTTATATCGTAAAATTGCAACAGATAAGGCCACAGGTACTACGAATACACACAAGTCCAAAACTATTCCCATCATAAAAATGTTAATGTTCCATGTTAATAGTCTCTCTTTTACTCTACCCAAAGAAAGCAACATTTCATGGTCTTTCAAGTGTCACTACCAATGTGCACAGCCAGGCCAAAGTGTTTTTTCACTTCTGATTGGCCACTCACTTCACGTACAGCGAAAATGTTATCATCGTCATTACCAATCAAGGGGAAAAAGGTGGGTTTTACTTATAATCATAGCCATAGCTTCATGCTATGTAAATTGTCCCTACACGTAAATGCCAATATCGATTGCGATTGTGACAGAGAGTCATGGAATCAATATCATCATGTGCGGCTGAAGAAAATAGTCATCCCCTTGAATGTTAGTGACCGCACTTAAAAGAATACACTTCATGTTTATTTTATGGCCTTTACTTTTCAATTTTACTTTCACTGTTTTAAAGACGAAACAAAATAAACTTTGACAAGAAGTAATAAGGCACAAGCATTAATATTCCACAGCAGTTCAGCAAGGGTCGATGCCAATGTACCTTCCACCATAACATTGGTCCAAAATTCGCTCTAAAATGTTTGGTCTTCCTTGAATAGGATTAGGACAATAAACATCAATTATGTTCTATTTAAACCATATTTGAAGATTCCTTTTTATTTGTGTAATTTTATTCCCTTCAAATACGAATGTTTTGTGTTACATTAAGGACAATTTGCCTTAACATATTTCACAGGTTTTAAGAAAGCGATTCTGGTACCGATAAATATCAC
Source organism: Haematobia irritans (assembly GCF_050003625.1). NCBI lineage: Eukaryota > Metazoa > Arthropoda > Insecta > Diptera > Muscidae > Haematobia > Haematobia irritans. The sequence goes on along the minus strand of NC_134401.1, from coordinate 173,306,914 downwards.
ACTATAAATTGAATTTAAAGCGGCACTCCCATATAGAATATGTGTTTTTTTTTTCTATTTTGAGAAAATTTAAAATTAAGTATGCAGCTTCCATAAAAATTCTTAGTCTATTTTTAATGATTTTTTTCTTTAATTAAAAGATTCAAAGTATACGGTGATTTCAATTTCTTTTTATACATATGTTTTATTACACAATTATTTTCCTATTATCTAATTTTTACAGTTTGAAAAACTTTTTCGCTCCGACCAGGGGTTAAACATGGGTTTGCTGGCACCATAACAGAACGCCTTAGCACACTCAGCCACAAACGCCATTGAACATAAAGCGTCGAAAAGTCAATTCAAATGTTTGTGATATGATCTTAATACGACACCAAGGAATAACATTCTAATTGCTTCTCGAGATGTTCTTTATTAGTATGAACAAAAAAATAAAAAACGCAGGTTCAAATCTCACCAGCGGCAATTTTTTTTATCAAATATTTTTCTCAAGAATTATTTTTTTATGTCATGCATCGTTTTTATTTTTTATTTTCGGCATATATTTTCGTATAAATATATTTTTTCCATTAAAATCAACAAAAACTTAAAAATTATCTTAATTTGCAAAACCTTCTCAAAAGAACTTCCATGGAAGCGAAAAAGTCAAACGGCACAGGTTCAAATCCCAGCGGGGATGAAATTTATTTTATTTTTTATTTTTTTTTACTTTTTTTATTAATTTCTATTTTTTAGTTTTTTTATTAGTTTTCTATTTTTTTTTTGTAAAATTTAATTGAACAAAATTTGCACTTAAAATAGCCTGATTGCGTTCTTTCTAATACTTGTCCACAAGGACTGCATCGGAAGTAGAAAAAAATCATTGGGGGATCCCAAGATGCGCTTTAGAAGAAATGTTTGTGCACTTGTCCAAAAGGACTGCATCAGAAGTGGAAGAAAAATATTGGGGGATCCCACGATGCGCTTTAAAAGAAATGTTTGTGGACTTGTCCAAAAGGACTGCATCGGAAGTTGAAAAAACTCGATGGGGGATTCTGGGCTGGGCTTTATAAGAAATGTTTGTGGAACAACTTCCAATTTTTTTTTTGCTGGGCTAAGCTAAGGCGAGCATCTTGACAATTTTTTTTCTAATAAGTTTTTACGTAAATTATTTTATCCTTAATATTAATTTGTGTCCAAAATTATAAAGATTTTTTTCAACGCAGGTTCAAATCTCACCAGCGGCAATTTTTTTATCAAATATTTTTCTAAAGAATTATTTTTTTATGTCATGCATCGTTTTTATTTTTTATTTTCGGCATATATTTTCGTATAAATATATTTTTTCCATTAAAAATCAACAAAAAATTAAAAATTATCTTAATTTGCAAAACCTTCTCAAAAGAACTTCCATGGAAGCGAAAAAGTCAAACGGCACAGGTTCAAATCCCAGCGGGGATGAAATTTATTTTATTTTTTTACTTTTTTTATTAATTTCTATTTTTTAGTTTTTTTATTAGTTTTCTATTTTTTTGTAAAATTTAATTGTACAAAATTTGCACTTAAAATAGCCTGATTGCGTTCTTTCTAATACTTGTCCACAAGGACTGCATCGGAAGTAGAAAAAAATCATTGGGGGATCCCAAGATGCGCTTTAGAAGAAATTTTTGTTCACTTGTCCAAAAGGACAGCATCAGAAGTGGAAGAAAAATATTGGGGGATCCCACGATGCGCTTTAAAAGAAATGTTTGTGGACTTGTCCAAAAGGACTGCATCGGAAGTTGAAAAAACTCGATGGGGGATTCTGGGCTGGGCTTTATAAGAAATGTTTGTGGAACAACTTCCAATTTTTTTTGCTGGGCTAAGCTAAGGCGAGCATCTTGACAATTTGTTTTTTCTAATAAGTTTTTACGTAAATTATTTTATCCTTAATATTAATTTGTGTCCAAAATTATAAAGATTTTTTTCAGTGGCTGGTAGAGTGTATAAACTTGCAATCCATACAACGAATTGAACTACAAGATATGGTATTTACAGGTTGGCTGATATTTAATGCAACAAAATAAAGTGCTATATTTTTACAATGTTTTAAATTTGTCGGAAATAACATCAAATTTTAGAATCAGTCCAGATTTGCTCGAATTGGCTATCCTTGGCACGAATTATAGCCTTCAAACGACCTTTATGGCCCATTCCGAAAGAAACGTTGTTTTAAGATGATCGACACTTTGATATTTATACTGCCAATCTTTCTCTCCAAAATGCCCCAAGCCAAAAGTCCAACGGATTGCGTTGTGGGGATTTTGCTGGTATGATGGTAGTGAGTCCTGTTGGAATGCCCATGGTCTGCGAAATTGGTATCACATCTCCACTCTATGTGAGGGTAAATGCCCCAAACCTGTTGAGTATTTGCAAAACGCTATTGTTTGCTACCCCATCTATGCCAGAATTCTCATCGCCCTACAAATTATCGTCTTTTAAACCGTTCTTAATGTACATTTATCTTGACGACTTTTTGGGAATTTTATAAAAACACATGGATCAATGGAAATTATTAGGAGTAGAACAATTACCAGCTTGTTAGAATTAGGCGTTAGAATTAGAACTCTCTACCAGACCTTGTTTGTTGTTGTCCCATTATTTTAAGTTTACCATATCGACCACGCAGTTCATTATGGTACCACAGGGGGCGAATTTCTCACTTATCAATGAGTGTTGCCCGCTTTTATGTTTAACTTAATGACAAGAGACCTTCCTTTTAGAGCCAAGTACGGAGAAATAACTTTGAAACACTTAAAAATGTCATACATAGAAGGGATTATTCACCGCCGAAAAAAAAATATGTTCGTACAATTTGGGCATGCAACCCAAATTGTACTGGGGGATTTTTGGCTAAAAAAATTTGTTAGATTTTTTTGGTGTACTCCAAACGAAAAGAGAATTGTTAAAGCAAAAGATACAAATGACATTAATGATTTCCTATGAAGAAATCTTTTAATTACTTTGTGCAAAAAAGCAAATTGGTCTCATTGCCGAAATCCATAAAATCTGCAAAAAAAACAAGAATCTTTTTTGACTTACAGTTTCAATGTCTACATTATGCATTTCATTCTACTCTGCCAATGGGGGAGCCTGTTGTTATTGTAGGTGCCTGTTCTGTCGAAGATAATTCAGTTGTTGATATCAACCAATCTTCTGTTAAGTTCTGTTGTTATACCGGTCTACGTATGAAATGGCGAGAAATTCTTTTTATTTGGGTTACTGTTACATTTATAACTACCAGACCGTAATACAATTCAAGTATATGCATCCTCCTCGTCCCAAGTTAGCTCCTACCTAAAACTAATCGCTATTTGCCTGGACAGTTTCTTTATAACTACTGTTCTCACATTCAATGAGATGATTTATGATATGTGGACATCGAATCAAAGTATCCCTCACCATTGATCTAAAAACGGAAAATCATTGTAGCTAAGGCAGCAGCCAAGGCAACAGAACTGACAGAACCTGTTTCCGAACAATTAGCGAGTTATGCATATGGAAGCGGCCAGTCTGATGAACTAAATCTAAATGAGTGGAAAAATAAAAAAAATGTGTCCAAAAAATGTAGCGCGTCTGCTTTTATTTGGGTCAGGTAAGAATTCACAAAAAGAGATTTCCAAAAAATGTTGTCCCACAAAATTGATCCAAAATTTCGCGATTTCAGTGATGTTATGTTTCTGTTACGGTTTCAATTATGGCTGATTAATGAAAATTTCTCGTACTCCAGAGGCATTTGTCTTTAACTGGCATAGTTAAAAATTCAATCTTTAATGACGTTTGTATAATCGTAGAAGAAAAATATTATATTAAAGAAAAAATAATAAGTCAACACAATCATCGATAAAGTCAATGTCTAAACACCGGCGAACCATTCTAGGTGTTGATCTTTTTTCTCTATTACCGTCTTGGCTTTTAGCGACGCTACCGGTATCAATATAACAATGTTTAAACTTTGCAACAGTAGGTTATGATTTTCCAGCCAATTATAACGCTATGACACTAATATGCTTGAAGTTTATCACAAATAAATTGAGAGACAAATGCTAATAAAACAAATATTATGTAGCTGCCATTTCTAGTTTGACTGATGTACCAGTTGGTAATACATCATGTCAGCTACCTTGTGGGAAACTCTGCAAAGACATAGATTTATGGAACGGTGATATATCATCACCGCAAAAAAAAAGAGTCGTGAAATTGACGCTACACGCAAAAAAATAATTCTTTCTTCCCAAACGAAATTTTAGACAAACAAAGTTCGTTTCTCATTTGCTTTTCGTTGAAAGGAAGTGTATTTGGAAGAAATGTATATACTTTTTGTGATAAACGTTTAATCTTTTCCAGGATGTAAAAACAATTTCATAAAGACTAACTGAAAAAAAATTTTTCTGGCTAATTGCATTTTCCCTCACATCTTTCTCACTTCCACGAAGTTTTTTAGTTCTTTAGCACATTTTTCTGTAATACAAACAATGTAGAAGAAATTATACGATTTTATAAATTTTTAAAATTTTTTTTACCTTTCGCCTGGACGGAGAATCGAACCGCGGACCATGCAATTTGTAAGCCAACACACTATCCACTGGGCTATGTAGCCGTTATTGTCATCAATAGACAATTACCCATATAAGTTATATTTAAATAGCATAGCTTGAGGCGCCCACGAGCCTATTAAACAAAGTTTATTTCATAGAAAAATACATTTAGTTGGGCACCATGGAGCAGTGGTTGCTACGTCTGACTTGCATGCAAAGGGTCGTGGGTTCGATCCCTGCTTCGACCATTTTTTTTTACATATATTCCAGATATGTTAGGAAGATTCCGAAAAAATGTTCAACATTACATTGTAGAATATTAAATTTTGAACTGTAAAATGTGTCTTATTAAAGACCTAAAGTCAGAAAAGAACAGTGTTTGATATAAACGAAATGGACTGTGTTGTTGGTTCAAAAAAAAAATTTTTTTTTATTAAAAAAATTAACATTTTGTAACAAACGAATTTTTTGGTGATAAAAGTGTATACTTTTCGAAGCAATTCAAAAAACTCTAACAAAAGAGAAACGTTTTCGGTACACGTTTTCCAAACGTTTTTTTTTCTTTGCGTGTATAAAATCCAATGTCCAAGGTATGCACTGTAATCATTGCAAAACGATAACTCTCCCCACAGACATAAGACATCCTTTCATAATTTCAACACCAATTTTTATACATTATCATGTTTACTATTTTGCCCAACGTCTGATTATTAAGATATTATTTATGTTAATCTATTCTTTTTAGAATAACGGTCTGATGCATGGACTCTATCGCTGGTCTTTATCTTATCTATAAAAAGGGTGGTGAATGGTTGGTTGCGCCGCAAACCATTGGTACACTTCCATATAGAAAATTCGCCAACCTGCCAGCATACAAAGTCACTTGCATAGATATGGTACACTTCCATGTAAGGCAATCATCTATGACGGAGCTGCCTCATATATGCTCCATTTATATGCAGCTTTAGTTTTTGCAAAGCACCAATTTGTTCTTCTTTTCTTCGCCCAACCAAATTGGCTTTGACTAGTAAAATTATGTAGCCAACATAAATTTTAAAGAGTTGAGTAGAGTTTCTTTTGCTGTAGATCTAATATATTTCATTGAATTGCTCTATTTAAAAATTGGGGTGACATATACAAAGATTTGCTTATGAATCTCATTTATAATCGATTTGGTGTTAACATCACTTTTGCAGTCACGATAAATTTTTCACGAACATAACAGTAAAAGAACTATAAGATAATATGAGTTAGAGATGATAAATGCATACAAACCAAAATAATTTCCTTCGGATCCTTTAGACAAAATTTCCACATTTGTGATAAACGTTTATTCTTTTCCAGGATGTAAAAACATTTTCATAAAGACTAACTCAAAAAAAAACAATCTTTTGTGGCTAATTGCATTTTCCCTCACATCTTTCTCACTTCCACGAGGTTTTTTAGTTCTTAGCACCTTTTTCTGTAATACAAACAATGTAGAAGAAATTATTCGATTTTATAATTTTTCTTAAATTTTACCTTTCGCCTGGACGGAGAATCGAACCACGGATCATACAATCTGTAACCAACACACTATCCGCTGGGCTACGTAGCAGTCAAACAGTTATAGTTATATAGCATCGTTTTCGGTGCCCACGAGTCGATTAAACAAACTTTATTAAACAGAAACATACATTTAGTTGGGCACCATGGAGCAATGGTTAGTACGTCCGCCTTGCATACCAAGAGTCGTGGGTTCGATCCCTGCTTCGACCATCCTCAATTGGCTTTTTGTACTAACATTTTTAATAAAATTAAATAAAAAAAATAAATTAAACACACACAACAAAAGAACATACCAGTGAACTAAAAAGCAGTTTTAAATGGCTAACATACTTAACTAAAACTTAGTCCAATTCGTTTTATGAAAAAGAAAAACAAAGCATAACGTGAGCACAAAAATAAACTAAAAATCAATTTCATATTGCCATCGTACTGAAGGACTTTAAGGATTTTCTTTATACTGTATATTTTTGTACTCTTGTGTTAATTCTTTTGTACTTCATCATTTTAAGTAACTTCTTAAAAATAGCAAGGCATCCAAAGTTTCATCAGATAAACGCGATATAAGAAGTATTTGAATTTCGAGTGTTAAGTTGCAGTTAACATGATGACAGCAAATAAAAATAAATAAATTAGCATGTACTTCCTAGTATCAAGTACCCTAAACTTAAATTTTAAGTGAATTGTTTTTTAAATATATTATTTGGGTAATTCCCCGCTACTTTGGCTCGAAATCAATCAGTCATTAAAGTAAAGACAAAATCTTTGATAAGTTTTTTTCAGGGTGAATTTATACATTAATTCTTGTGAAGCGAAAAATATGTAAATCTCTTGAAGAATTTCATTTTGGTAGATGTGTCAATATTGCCTATATTTAGTAACTAATTTAGTAAGAGATTTTACACTAATCCTAAATCACAATTTTAAGAAGTTCTGATTTCCCTGCTTAGTGGCCTATATGTTCAACTACAAGTATCTTAACATGTATGAAAGGTACCTCAACATCACTAACTTGAGAATAAAAATGAAAGAAATTTTCATTCATAGATATTGTAATAGTCACCTAACAATTTACCTACACACGTCCAACACATATATGCAAAGTCATTTACCCCTGTGACTCCAGCTGACAGTTGGTTAATATTCAAATGATTACACAATTTTCAAAAACAGCCAGCTAGCAAGAACTTCTGAAGCACATCATGGTATATGTTATCAATTCACTTTCGATTTTAAGAATTCAAAACCAAAAAAAACTTCAAATCTTTTTGAGACAAAGTCAGTAAGCCATCCGTCCGTAACTTCATTTACAATCACATCACACACAAAACAAAGCATGCTTGTGCCACTTTCATGAGCGACAAAAAAAGAAATTCCTTGACAATTGATGTTGTGATCATCGTTCAGTTATGGAGTAAAAGAACACTCTTCAACATGTGCCATCGAAGGCCCATAGGTGCGAGGTCATGGTGTATATCTTGCGATGAGTAATGCGTGAGTTGGGATTTACGCATGCATATAGCAGAGGGTAGATTTTTCTTGAACCACTGTGTCGATATGCCAAATTTCAATTTTATTTCAATTCGATTGAAAAGCGTAATTTCTTTAATATTTTCAGTACAACAAATTTGAAGTCCCAAAGAAAGTGAAACCATTTGAAAAACAAATGAGAAATTATGTAAATGAGAACTTTCATTTTTTGTTGTGCGAACAGCAGTGAATGCTTGGCGTGTTATTGGTTAGGATGGATGGCTGGTTTGGCCGGCGGTGCCGGGTGTTGCGGTCTTGTTTTCGGCTCAATCCAAAAGACATTTTTTGGAATATTGTATGATATGACTTTGCAGAGATAGAGCGAGAGACATGGTTTTTTTGCGGTTAGTGTTGATGTTCGAATTAACAATTGGTGGTGTGCCTTTTTATGGTTTTTTTCTACATCATTTTATAATCTAGTGCCAATGCTTGATTCATATGGTGTTGACTTATACAACAATGGTGAATAATGCGATGACAACGAATAAGAAGGCAATGGGACAATCAATAGATAAATATAGCCCACAAACTGAATCTTTAGATTCCATTAAGCCGGTGAATTTATTCAAATGGTATAAATAAAAACTGTTAAAATTATGATAAATATTATTGCTTCTCTCACAAATATGCTGATTAAATGTTAAAATTACAACAAATTGCCAGTGAAAATTAATAACATATGACTAATGAAATTAATTTAGGTAATTTCCTTTGCCCAAAAATATTGTGACACATTTTACGATTTTTTTTATTTGGAGTATTTGAACAACATATTTCCAATAATAGAGCCCAAAGGTATTATAGGTTTTGTAACAAGCCTTTGACTGAATAGTTGAACCGAACTTCGTACACCCTTTATGGGATATTTGAGTCATAACAATTTAATTTTCTAAAAAAGTCTTATATCTACGACCAAATTGAGCCAAAAATTTATTTTCAGCAACTGTTGAGTGTTTGGATAAAAGATCATTTCAGTGGTTAATTTTTATACATATAGAACAAACATTCTTGATTTAAAGAAATAATATATAAATTAACCGAGATTTATTTTGCATTCTTTATTATACCCTCCGCCATATGAAGTGGCGTTTATTAATTTTGTCCTTCCGTTTGCAACATCGAAGTATTGGTCTCAGACCCCATAAAGTATATATATGAATGTAACTTGGCACAATTAGTTGTTATGATGGACCATATCGGACCACTCTTAGGTATAGTCCCCATATAAACCGGCTTGCTAGCCTCTTGGAGGAGAAAATTTCATCCGAGCCATTTGAAATTTGATAGCCTGTAAAAACCATGCAAAAGTTAGTCCATATCCGATCCATAATTATATATAGCTCTCATATAAAAGCGACCCCATATACCCGGAGATGCAAATTTCATCCGAGCCGTTTGAAATTTGGTACGTGAAGTCAATATATCGGTTCATAATTATCCCATCCCCAGATTTTACTTGTGGAGCCACCTGGAGAAGCAAATTTCATCTAATCCGCCTGAAATTTGATACGCGATGTCAATATATGTCCTCTACCCACCAAGCAAAAATTGGTCCATATGGGTTGATATTAGCCCCCAGATAAACTGACCCCAAATATCAATAAATTGGTTTTTCCAATCTGAGTTCATGGAGGATAATAATGGGCCAATTTTAATATTTAACTGAAATTATAGGACTCTAAAAATCGAATCTGGATATTGGATTATACCTATATATGCTTATCCACAATTACATACTATGAAAAAATAACACGGTCTTATTGATATCCATGGAAACAATTTTTAACCCAGAACTTCGTGAAGCACATGTGGCAAATAGAAGAATAGATTTGAAGATGAAAACGTGACATGATTTAATTTGTTAAACTTTTACTTGTTCCAATAACACATTTTGTCATCTGCATCAATGAGATGAGTGACCTACATTTATTTTCATTTTAAAGAAGGTGTTAATTAAAGATTTTTAGCTGTTAAGAGCTTTCCAATCCATGTTAATAGCGTTTAGTGGCAATATATGTCGTGCAAGTACGAGCATTCTCAAATCACACATATCAATATTTATGTAGATGTACTTAGAATATTTTTCTATGAAAGAAAGGAAATAATAGATATTTGGTGTCGGTGTAATTTAGTTTCTTGTGAGATAGGTTTGATTTAGATTAAGAAAGATCTGTAGAGGCCTTTAGAGAATAAACTTTCTATCTCTGTGTGGGAGAGGAGAGAAGAGCATATTTGGATATTTTGGCGTTTAATTGGACTATGTAAATGTCTGCTGCCATCATTGAGAACAAATTTTTCATTATTTTATAGTGTTTGGTCCCAATTAGTAAACAAGCTCTTTCTTCATTTCAGTGCAGCGAAAATTGTTTGGCGGATATCGCATTACACCCAAGCAATGTCGGGCAACAAAAACTTTACCCTTGACAGATCCAAGGGCCAATGGGCCGACGATATGCATGTTCAATCACGAATGCGCTCAACGCAATGGTGAAGTGGTTGGCGCCTGCATGGACGGTTTCCTCTTTGGTGCATGCTGTCAAATACCCAAGACCCAACAACCCGAAAGTACACTCATCTATGATGCACAAAATGCCTACTACCAACAATACCAACAAAATAAGATACAACAACAGGAGAATGAAACAAATAAGTTAGTCTCCCAAGCCTATGAAACTTTTGCCGAAAATTCAGCTCAGGCCCAATCTCACTCCCAAGAGAATGCTTATGGTTCGACCAATCTTAGTGGAGACATACAACCTGCCAATGACGAAAGTCAACGGTTACAGGACATCTCCGAACAATCCAATAGTTCGAATGGTGAAATCTCAACAGAAAATATACAATCTAGTGCTAGCACAGAAGCCGATTCAAGCTTTGTGTCCAGTATTGAAAACCAGAGCAATGCCCAAAGAGAACCTCCCAAAGTGATCGTGGATAATGATGCGGTTAAAGTATCTTCGCCTTCTTCGTCCACCAGTCCCCAGGCTCCACAGAATGATGATTTTGTACTACAGGCTTTGAATACTCTGCCCCCTGAGGATGAAGTCAATAATCAAATATCGTTTACCACCGAAATACCCACAAAAATAGTCAATAGTCTAACCGAACATATCAGTTCCGAATCGGAGTCATTTGAAGAAGTTCATGGTGCTCCAGCACCAACAGAAGCTACAAGACCCGAGCAACATCAGGAATCGAATGTAAATTCAAATATTGACGAGAACACTAAACCCCAAGCAGCCAACTCTCAATCCCAAGGCACAAATGCAATATACAACAGTGTGACATTTAGTCACAGCGATATAACTCATCCAGGAGCCGATTCTGTTCTAGTCGAAAATGAAAACGATTTACAATTCTCCACTGGCTATGGGCCTGAACCAGTTGTAGTTCCTGCCCCTAATAAGCAAGATGAGAGTTATGAAGCTAATAAAAATCCCCCAAATGTGTATGATGCCACCACTACCTCTTCATCGATAACCACCCATGTGGATTCCATTGAGACCATAATTCAACAATTGAACAACAGTAGTCATGGACCCACGTACAATGTCATAAATCCCCAATCATCCACTTTTGCCTATGAAATTATCAATGCCACTAAATCTCCAATGCTGAACTACAACCCGGAACAGTCCACCATGTACAATGAAATCGAACAGAATGAGAAACAGACACAAACACCATTGTATGGCCTGGCCACGGAGGAATCAACAACAACCTCTTCCACAATTGGTCAATATGCGGATGAACTTGTATTGGAGGATCATACCATGCCAGAAAATAACTACAATGACCAGCAAGCCCCAGCACATCCCACATCGGACTTCAATAAAATGCCAGTCATGGGAATTGCCTATCCAGTTGACATGTCTCACATTGAAGAGGATAATTTGCCCGGAGAGGGTATTAAAAACCAGGGAAGTTCCTACTCACCTATTGGCCAACAACACATACAAACGAATAAGCCTCATCCCGTGGCCACATACATTGGCGTTGTAACATCACAAAGCTATGGTCAACCACAACCTCCTCAGGTACCCCATGAAGTTATAGTATCCTCACATACCACTAAGATAGAGGGTAACCTGGATTCGTCTGTTGAATACAGGCCGATAACCACACATAAAATAACCACAGCTGTGTACCAACCCACAACACTGAAGCCAGTGAAAACTCCGTCGCGACCAAATTTGGTAACCAAAAAACCTAATAACAAGAAACCTCCCAGCAAGTACTCTACCACAAACACAATAGCAACCAGCACTAGTGCCTATTCTACGGCCCCAATTGAAACCAAAACTCCGATAACAGTCGATACCAAATACCAAAACTATAGCCCATCGGCCACTTCCAGCAGTACCAGCTACCAGGAGCTTCAGTACTCCGGTTCCACGCCAAAACCCACAAACACCCGCAAACCTACCAGAAAACAAACATCAAGACCTGCCTCAACCAGTTATGTTACAGGGCCAACATCACCTCGACCTGTTTCCACATTGGACTTCAATTACGGTAACCAGGTTATAGCCACCGATGACAAATTGGATTCCTTTGTACATAGTACGGCAGAAAGTTTGGCCTCGGCAGCTAATGCACAAGAGTCGCCGTTGTATGAGAATTCGCTAATTTTACAAGCAGATACTCCTGTACCTGTTCTAAGACCACAATCCACTTACAACACCCATAAGAAACCAGGGTTCGTCCAAAAACCTGCAACACAGCGTCCGCCTGCACCAACCGTACTTATTACACCAAAACCAGTCAAACAGAATACGATTGGCCCAAGCAGCACTTACGGCGAACAACAACAAACAACACCTGACACAGCTTTGTCTGACTCCTATCTGTATCCAGGCGATTCTGCGGCAACTCGACGTCCAGCATATGGTGGAAATTCTCCTGGAGGCGAATATTTGGGCATTTCAACTGTCATCTCAAATGACTTCGATGATCCAGGATATTATGGTACTCCAGATCGGGTTCATACCCCAGAACCATTGCCTGCCATATATGCACCATCGTCAACTGAAAGTGTATATCCTGTACCCTCTGACGACAAGCCGGCCTTCCCCGGATACTATGGCCCTACTCCAACCTATCCTGCCTTCTCGGTGCCCGGCGAAAAGGTTGGTTCTGCAGGAGAAGAGGAAACCTACACTTCACCCAACGACTTTGTCAACTTCCCTCCAGTGCGTAATCCTAATCTCAACATGTCTGCTGTGTCCAGTGCAGTAACCAGCGATTTGGAGTTGGCAACTCCGGCTTTCGTCGAGGACACCATTCTAAAGAATAAAATGAACACATTGGTGCACAAGATAGTGGAATCGCTGCAGGGCAACTTTGAGGCTTTGGCAGATATTATCGATGAAAGTAATAACACAGCCCCAGTCCATACATACCAAGCTCCGACCACAGCCTCGACAGGCACAACTGTAAGTAAGAAGCCCACACGTAAACCCGCAAAAGGTACTACACCCAAACCCAAAGTGACAACAAAAAAACCGATAACCCGAAATACTACAAAGGCGCCCACCAAAAAAACCCCAACCACAAGGAAACCAGAGGTCACAACTAAAAAGCCAGTAAACCGGCGGACAACTACAACAACGCGTAAACCCACGACGAGAAAGCCAACACGTAGAATTACAACCACCAAGGCTCCAGCCGAAGATGAATTTGTCGACGAAGAAGATGAGGAGGATGTTAATCCCAGTGACAACGAAATTCCGGAAGATGACGAAGCGCAATACGGAGCCGGAGTTGGAGGCCGTAAAATCCGTAAGTTTTTCTTTAGATGACAAAAAACATATGATTTTTTGATTTGAACAAGATGGACAGATCCGAACAATAGAAATTTCTTTTCTTCTTAATTCATTACTCACTCAATGCCCCTCTTCTTCACTCTGGAAAAAATCTTAATGCGTCTAGTACGTCTACTAAGCCACCTGGTAGCAATTCTGTGAATACACTCTCAATAGAATCTTAATCCTAACACGACCGACCCGACCCAATCCGACTTTCTAACCCCCTTAACTCCGTTTGTCGTCCTTAATAAGAGCACCCACACATACCAACACATATACGCACATATTCCTGCCCCCATCCTTACACGCACCCGAACACACATACATGCACAGTTTAAAATCACATCTTTGTTCTTACTATACTTTCCCTTTCTCCTAACCTAAACATTTCACTCCACATCAACAGAGTGCGGCGTCAGACCACACATCAAGTCCGGCAGAATTGTCGGTGGTAAGGGTGCTACGTTTGGAGCATATCCTTGGCAAGTCTTGGTTAGAGAATCGACCTGGTTGGGACTCTTCACCAAGAACAAATGTGGTGGTGTTCTAATAACGAATCGTTATGTGATAACGGCTGCTCATTGTCAACCAGGGTAAGTAATTGATGACATTAATTCGTCCTAGTCTACAGACCTCACCTTTGAATTTGATAACTTCTTGAACCTCTCCCTTTTCAGTTTCTTAGCCTCCTTAGTGGCCGTTATGGGTGAGTTCGACATTTCCGGAGACCTGGAAAGCAAACGAGCTGTAACCAAAAATGTGAAACGTGTTATTGTCCATCGTCAATACGATCCAGCCACATTTGAGAATGATATTGCCCTTTTGGAATTGGAAAGTCCAATACAATTTGATACCCATATTGGTATGTAATCTAAATCATTTATTATCTTCACAATAATAAATCATGTACGTTAATTCACCATTCCAGTTCCGATATGTATGCCACCTGACCATGCCGATTTTACCGGCCGCATGGCTACCGTTACAGGATGGGGACGTCTAAAATATGGCGGTGGAGTGCCCTCTGTTCTTCAAGAAGTTCAAGTAAGTTTTACTGCGCTTATTGTACTTAGTAAACAAAAGTTATGCGGGAACAAAATGTAGAATTGGAAAGTGTCGAATATTGGGAGTCAGCGGTGGATTATCCCACCTCAATAATGCTGGTGACATTTCTGAGGGTTTCAAAACTTCTCTAAGTGGTTTCACTGTAATGTGGAACGCCGTTCGGACTCGGCTATAAAAAGGAGGTCCCTTGTCATTGAGCTTAACATGGAATCGGGCAGCACTCAGTGATAAGAGAGAAGTTCACCAATGTGGTATCACAATGGACTGAATAGTCTATGTGAGCCTGATACATCGGGCTGCCACCTAACCTGACCTATCGCTCAACATTTTTGAAGGATTCGCTGCGTTTCCGCCTCGCTCTTGACCTGTATCTTTATAGCGCTGATATTTGCTATTGTCTCTAATGTGTTTGTGGGCGTAGTCTTTATTACCCCACTTATTCCAGGTGTTCAAGACGAATGGCCTCTTTGCAATATTCTCATATTGCACTTATTCACCATTGATGTCATTAAGACTATAGACGTGTATGTCAAGATCGGCCTAATACTCATACATATATCCAGAATGATATCTTTGGATTCAGGTTCCCAATGAGCCAAATGCTCTGCGGCAATTTGACAATACATCCCCTCTTTGATGAAGCATATAGGTATTTCCGGTTCGATATATTGCCGTATACTCTGCTCCTCAATTTAGCTCGTAGTCATATCCTAAACCGTGGGTCTTTTACTCAATTACTTTCGAAAACGACACCAAAATCTATTTCCCCACATAGATTCAATTTATTTCTCGATGATGTTTTAAAGAGAGATGGTGTTTAATCTAAATAAGCTATAAATATATTCCATACTGGTGAGCAATATGTATACGAAAAATGCGCAATTTTTATTTATAGTTTTTTTTCTTGCACAAATTGAGGTAGATCCTCAAAATTACAATTTTTGTTTCTTCATGCTGTTATTACAAGTAAAACACGCAGAAAAATTTAAGTTTTTAACATTAGGTCTATTTTGGTAGTGAATGGGTTAAGCAATAGTCAGTTTCAGAGACCTATGGGAATTATTACATTACTATAACATATCTCTTTATCTCGTACAGGTACCTGTCATAGAGAATAGCGTCTGCCAAGAAATGTTTAATACGGGCGGACACAATAAGAAAATCCTGAACTCATTCCTATGCGCAGGCTATGCCACCGGATTAAAGGATTCCTGTGAGGTATGTCAATAAATTCCACTAACCACAAAATCAAAATTCTAAATAAATGTATACGCAATTTTATAGGGTGACAGTGGCGGTCCTTTAGTTTTACAACGGCCCGATGGCCGTTACGAATTGGCTGGAACTGTTTCACATGGTATCAAGTGTGCTGCGCCGTATCTACCAGGTGTCTATATGCGTACCACATATTATAAACCCTGGCTGAGAAGTATAACTGGAGTGAAATAAAAATCCAAATTCCCACCTATTCTTCCTGCGATCCATTGTCGTTTCGGTTTCGAAACATCGAGTGTATGCCGTATGTTCGATAGCTGACAACGGCAGAACAAAAACGATGAAGCAACGATCTATTTTTAAGGTGTTTGGTTTTAGCAAAAATTTTAAATGTTATTAAAAAGGGGCATCATCTACTTAAATTAATTTGTATCAATATACACGTATTCGTACTCTTAGAAACGCTAGTTCTTAGCATATAAGTAGTCCACATTTGTTTGGTAACAACTCTTCTACACTTAACTTATAATTATTTATTGATTTATGTATTCATATTAATAATTAATATTGAATAGAACGCAATACGTCGTGTATTTATTTATTTATGATATTAGTTAATTTATTATTTAAATTTAGTAAATTTATTATTTATTTATTTATTTATTTATTCATGTACTATTTAAGATAAGACACTCTATTTAGCTCACTTCTCGTATGTACAAAACAGAGATACCCAAAATCATACGTACATGCTACATAAGATAAAATAAAGTACAGAAATAAATATCAATGATCCAGCTGTAAAATGTTGACAGTGTGTGTTTCACTGGGGCCAAGAAAACTATCTTTGAGTGTAGGTATTATATCGAAAATTTAACCAATATCGTCATAAAGTAAAATCAGGAGACTGGTGTAAAACTTTGATTGTAATCATATTCGGTTATAGTTAAAATATAAAAATAAACTCCTAATTTCAGGACACTAATACTAGAACTGTTATAATTCATATTGCACAAGTTAGAGGGGGGTTTCTTCCAAATCGGCGTTAGCAGGGGAGTGATGAGATCGAGAGCGCAGTGTGCTAGACGTCAACACATGGAACTCCCTATGAGTATTAGTGGACTGTATGACAAGTTAGTTCACCAGATTATTCCTCTCAGGAATGAGGAATAATAAGTTGAATTAATTTCGAGAGGAACACAAAGACAAAATATAAAGAAAACCAAGAATGAGTGTAAGAAGTGATGTACAAATTCAGTTTTATTGAGAAGAGAACAACGATTTGATGCTCACCTTAATGGAGGTAAAAAAAGAGTGGGCAAATGCATGTAAAGTTCTATCCACTAAGCCTATGTTGCTAATTCTTGATTTATAAGTAATTCACAATAAGTTTAATTCGATAACTATTCAGCTAGATACAAAATTCACAATAGGGAAAAGTTACCAAACTGGACATACAAAATAAGTACTTTTCTATTCAATTCATGGATACAAAAAATGTTGATGTACATTTAATAAAATAGAAAGTAAAAAAAGGAAGTTAATTTCAAAAATTAAGGACAAATTCAAATTTGTCCATGCCGCCCGCCGTGCGCACTGTGCGCCGATACGCATAACACCGTGGCCAAGGATTTAATTGCTTCAGACAATATTCTGGGATTTGGCTGTGGGGCATTGTGTGTTCTAGTCGTTGGATTCGATGTGTGTTTTCTTGGTCGTGCAACTGGACGCCTTGCAGCCCGTCGTTTAGTTGAGCGAATCCATTTAGTTCTAGTGTTGGACGTCATTTGGCGTTTATGTTGACTGGCAGTATTTCGCACACGGACTGAATCGAGTCGCTGCAGGATACTGGGCCTCCGATGAATATTATAAACGTTTCTGGGGTGCAACATAGTGTGATGCTCATACCCGCATTTGCGACACCGATCGGACGACTGGCAATTATCAACGGTATGGCTCCTGGCCAAGCAATTCAGACAATAGTTATAACTGCGGACCACACATCTACGTTCAGCAACGGTCATCATCACAAAATTTGGGCAAAACCGCAAGGAGTGTCTTTTTTTGCAAACCATGCACTTATATAGGTCTTGAATGCGCATTTTTGAAATTTATTGTCTGTAATAGAGAAATTGTTATTGATCTGAGTGATAATGAGCCTAGCCAATGAAATTGAAAAAAGAAAGAAAAAAATTAATAAAAAATATAGACGTGATAAATGAGAGGAGATGAAACCTATAACGATGAGTAAATATTGTTAAACTGTGTTATGGAATTTCATCCATTAATGGCAAATAACACAATTTCGCAATTGGTCTCGTAATGACACCTTTTGCTATTTTGACATCAGCAACTCTAATGTTATTATCCGATCCATGATGTGTTTTGACAATTCTTCCCAATCTCCAGTCGCTAGGGGGTAATAAATCATCCATCACGACCACTAAGTCGCCAATTTTCAGGTTACTCGTCAAGTTTTTCCATTTGTATCGCTTATGGAGAGCTTTTAAATAATCTTCCTTCCATCTCGTAGCAAACTGACGATGTATAGCTTTAAGTTTCGTCCATCTGTTCAAAAGTGACAAGTTTTGAGTGACTGGCTCTGGGAAGGCCATTATAGGTGATCCTTTCAAAAAATGGCCCGGGGTAAGCGCCGTTAAGTCTGTTGGATCTTCTGAAACTGATGAAATCGGTCTTGAATTAAGAACTCCTTCAATGCGAGCCAGTACTGTTGCGAATTGTTCAAATGTAAAACGATGAGCTCCTGCAATTCTTTTAAAGTGATGCTTGAAGCTCTTTACGGCCGATTCCCACAAACCTCCCATATGTGGTGCATAAGGAGGTATAAATTGCCATTCAAATCCATGAGACGTGTACTTTTGAGCTATATCACTTGCTGCCCCTATGATAAATGTACGAAATTCTTTGAGCATTTTGCGACTTGCACCAATGAAATTTCTACCGTTGTCTGAAACTACCCTTCTGGGTAGGCCTCGCCTCCCAACGAATCTAGAAAAGGCCGCCTCAAAAGCTGCCGTTGATAGATCAGAACAAGGCTCTAAATGAATTGCCTTTGTGGCAAAACATACAAAAATGCTCACGTATCCTTTCAAAAGTGGAGATTTTCGTAAGCACGAGCTTTTGATTTCAAAGGGTCCTGCAAAATCGACGCCTGTGATATGAAAAGGGGGTGTTATTGTGCACCTCTCTGGTGGTAATGGAGCCATTATTTGAGCACATTGCTTCTTTTTGAAAATTATACACGTTTTACACTTATGTATTATGCTCTTTATTCTGGGCTTGAGACGAGATATATAAAATTCGGTTTGAGACATACGACACATCAGTATGCATTCACCATGAGCAAGAAAGTGGTGCAAATGAACGAGATACAAATGACAGAGACGGGAATTTCCGGGTAATATAATAGGGTAACGTTCATTGTATGGTAAGGATGAGTCAACGAGTCTTCCGTTCACACGAAGGACTCCATTAGAATCAATAAAAGGATTCAAACACTGCAAGGGACTTTTTGCTGGCAAAGGTTTTGATTCGCTCAAATGTTCGAATTCGTCAAAGTAAAATCTCCTCTGCGCGAGAGAAATTAATCGATATTTTGTTGCGTTTACCTCCTTTTGAGTGAGCATCGGGGACAAAAGTCTGGGAACTGAGTGGATTCGACTTCTACAATTATTATAAAATCGGAAAACGTATGACATTACTTTCAATGCCCTAGAGTATGATGAAAATCTACCCAATTCATCGGTATCTTCAACACTCCCATGTAAAACATCAACATGTCTACGCTTTCCTATGTGAGGAGGTTCGAGGGGATTTCTTTTGGGCCAACTTGAAGGAGGATTGGTTAACCAACTTGGGCCGTGAAACCATAATGAGTTACCATTCAAATCCAAAGGTTTACAACCTCTTGTTCCAAGATCTGCGGGATTATCGTATGTAGCAACATGTCTCCAAACACCTTTTGGAACTAAATCGTGTATTTGTGAAGTTCTGTTAGCTATATACGTCTCCCATGTCCACGGCGGTTTGGCGAGCCACCCCAACACAATTGATGAATCAGTCCACATTGTAATCCCACTTATCTTAAAATCGGAAGTCGAAAGAACAAAATTTACCAGACGAGCCAATAAAAAGGCTCCATTAAGCTCCAGACGTGGCAAACAGACGGGTTTTAGGGGGGCCACCTTACTTTTTGCAAGTAAGAGATTGGAATATACAACAGGTTTCGATGTTTTACAACGAACATAAACGCATGCGCAGAAGGCCGACTGAGACGCATCGCAAAACCCGTGAATTTCGATGGTATCTGATGGGCAGTATTGCAACCATCTGGGTATTGAAACCGAATCAATATGATTCAAATCCGAGACGAGATTTTTCCACTTTGCCAGAGAATCAGAACTTAGGACGTCATCCCAATCAAGTCCTTCTAACCAAAGTTGTTGCATTAAAATCTTTGAACGGATTACAATGGGTGCTATCCATCCCGCAGGATCGAATAGCTGAGCCACCGTCGACAGCACTTTTCGCTTGGTAGTATTTTCACAAACTTGAATAGAATTCAGAGTGTAACTGAAAGTGTCAGTGAGAGCATTCCACCTGACTCCAAGAGTCTTTGTGGAGCTAGATTCGTGAAAACGTAGAAAATCGCTGTCATATAAATCCTCTTGTGGGATATTAGAAAGCAGCCTAGGGTCATTAGATGCAATTTTAACGAGTGGGAAACCGGCACTTTTGAGAACCGTTCTTAAATCGTCTCTATTTCGAATCGTATCCTCTATGGAAAACCCTCCAGATAACACGTCGTCAACGTAAGTTTCACGTCTTAAAATACTTGCGACAGTAGGGAAAGATTTCTCAGAGTCAGCCGCAAGTTGTAAAAGAGTGCGGATAGCTAAAAAGGGTGCACAATTGACGCCAAATGTGACAGTGTTTAACTGAAAATCTCGTACCGGACCTTGTGACTCATTTCGGAAAAGTATTCGTTGATAGGCCCTATCGCCAGGATGCAACCAAATTTGCCTATACATTTTCGTAATGTCCCCACAAAACACATATTGATATTTTCGCCAATTCAGAATGACAGACGTCAAATCCGTCTGTAAAGTCGGTCCTGTGTGTAAGACATCATTTAACGAATATCCAGATTTGCTTTTACGAGACGCATTAAATACTACCCGTACTTTGGTAGACTTATGCTCTGGACGAATTACCGCGTGGTGCGGGAGATAAAAAGAATTAAAATTTCCCTCATAATTCATTTCACGAGGGGAAGTCTCCTCAGCGTGGCCTAGAGTAATGTATTCATTTAAAACAGAGTTATATTGACTCTGCAACTCGGGAGTTTTCGAAAGATTTTTTTCCATTCTATGGAATTGAGCCAAGGCGAGAAATCTGGAAGACCCCAAAGACAATGTCCCGGAAAATTCTTTCTTAAAAGGTAACCGCACCATATAACGTCCATCTGGGTTTCGAGTGGTAGTGCGCGTATAAAATTCTTCACAAAATCTATCTGATTCGGAGGCGTGAGATATGTTTGGAATTTCTTCCTGCTCCCAAAACCTCCTTAATAATTCACTGATTAGCACGTCCTCAGATTCAATAACATTTGTTGAAAAGGAGTTCACAAGTTCTGTTCGCATTGGACCACTTAACACCCAGCCGAAAATAGTATTATATGCTGATGCGTTCCCACATAAATTCTTTTTTATGCCGTCAATATTTATAAATCTCTCAGAGTCGTTTCCCAAAATCATGTCGATTTGGGCAGATTTATTAAAATAAGGATCAGCCAATTCTAAATCCTTAAGCTCACAAGGATTGTATATTCCAAATGACTGTGAAGGAAGTTGCTTAGCAATTTTCGGTACCACAATAGCAGACACCTTAAATCTGATGTCATGTTTTTTAGACACAATGACTAGATGGCATTCCTTTTCCGACACTTGTCGCTGATCGCAAATTCCAAAAATTTCGAATCGAGCCTTAGTGGTAGGGATTTCCAAACGCCTCTGAACCTTTTCTGATATAAAAGTTCTCTGAGACCCGGGATCAATTAATGCCCGCACGGTTACCAAACCATCGTAAGTCTCGATTTGAACTAAAGCTGTCCGAAGCAAAATCATGTCGCTATTTGAAGCGAAATTAGCTTGGACTTGAGACGAGCTTGGCGATTCTAATGTGGTGGGCCTTTCAATTTGAGACGAGTTACAAGGTAGTGTTTCAACAACATTTTGTTTCCCTGCCTTAGGGGTGTGATTCACCAC
This sequence comes from Haematobia irritans, assembly GCF_050003625.1. Classification (NCBI taxonomy): domain Eukaryota; kingdom Metazoa; phylum Arthropoda; class Insecta; order Diptera; family Muscidae; genus Haematobia; species Haematobia irritans. The sequence continues at coordinate 173,284,909 of NC_134401.1, read as the reverse complement.
CTTTTTCCCATTCCTTCCTTCGGGCTTTGCTCTCAAATGAAGGAGGCTGTGATGTGGCTTATTGCAAATAACACACATATGCTTACTTTTGCAACTCGCTTTGAGATGAGAAGGGGAGAGGCAATTACCGCATATTCTATTTTTATAGACAAAATCAATGCGTTGCTGCACGCCATATTTTCGAAATTCAGGACAATCCCTTATCGTATGTTGGGCATCACAAAGGGAACAAGTTGAGTTCAATTTCTCTTGAGAGTGGTAGGTTTGAACAGTATCGTTCCTTTGTGAAGAGACAGTACTCTTATTTTTTGTCGACTTTATGCTAGATATTCTTTCTACCACTTCAAATCGTTGAACCAGAAACTCATCTAACTGCTTCCATGTTGGAAGGTCACGATGAGATTTGAGAGACTGTTCCCAAAGAGAGAGTGTTTCGTCGGGCAATTTTGTCGAAACTAGATACACTAATATAGGGTCCCAGCTTTCAATTTCCACATCAAGAGTTCGCAATGTACATAGACAATCATTAACCGATGAATGAATTTTTTGTATGGAGTCGCTATTTTCAATAGAAGCCATGGGAATATCGAAAAGAAGTTTCAATTGTTTGTCCACTAGGACGCGCTTGTTTTCATATCGTTCCTTAAGAGCATTCCAGGCGATATCGAAATTTTCGTCACAAAGGGTATAACGTTTCACGATTGCCCCCGCAGGCCCCTTTGTCTTATTCCTGAGGTGATACAGTTTCTGAGCTCTTGTCAATTTGGGATGGTTAACATAAACCGCCGTGAACATGTCACGGAATGACGGCCATTCCTCATATCCTCCTTTGAAAACCTCCGTATCACAAGGCGGAACTTTAATAAAACTGTTCGATGCTTCTTGAGCTGAATCCTGAGGCTGATACGGATTTTGAGGAATATACGAGGGGACTAGACTGTGTCTAGTGCTTTGACGAGTATATCCGCCAGATATTCTCAGAATGTCGAGAATTTGAGCCCTGGCGGTGTAATATGCCTCCGAACTCGCATTAAAGTTTATTTTGGCATTTTCCTTAAAGTCTTTTGAATTTGTAGAAACGGGAGATAACATTAAGCTCTCATACGTAGCTTGCAGTCTTTGCCATCGATTCTCCAAATCCTCCAACTTTACTTCCAGGACAGAGTCGGTCTGATCCGCGACATCTGCCTGTTCGAATGAGGCACAGAAAGTGATTAAATAATCACAGTCAAAGAGAAATTTGTCCTGTGTTGGTGAGCTCTTGGCTGAGTTCTTTCCTGAACCCCCAGCCTCCGACACCTTCGCCCCTGAGTCGGAGGGAGTGACAGTAGGTGCCATCGGACAATGACTTTAAAAGAGGGTACTACTGTTTATATTAGAATAAATATGTACGCTTCCTCCAAATTTCGAAGCGACAAATGTAGTCAGAAAATCTCAACTTGAGGACAACTCGTAACTGAATTTATTATTGAAATCCCAAACTCATATATTTAGTCACAAAGGTCGACGTGAAATTTGTTGACTTGATAAATTCCAAGACAAGTGTATGCGCTACGCATTAAAACAAACTCACACCCAAAACGGAATTAACCAAATTGAGGTTGACTAAAGTACAAGTGGTCTCCACCGATCGTTTCACAATGAATATGAATAGATATGTTGTATGGATATGAATACATATGTTGTACAATCCTAGGTGATGAATGTTGACTGAACCACAAGCTCAATAATGAACTTTCCAAAATTCGTGTTACAGAAATGACAATGACGAAGATTCAGAACCGAATTTGTATCGAGGTCACAGAATTTTCCAATATATAATAATTCATCCAAAAATTACAATAAGGTGCAAAATTGTATTTAGAGAAATGAATTAGTAAGCGGTTCCGAAATTCTGTAAAACTTTCATAATACAAAGACGCATTCTAATCTACGCTCAAGAGGAAAGAACCGTATGGAGACAAATTTTAGAGATATGAATTAGTAAGCGGGTATGCAGAAACTGCCAAAATATAATAATTCATACTCAAATCATAGCCAGAAGCTCAGAAGAAAAAAACGGCTAAATTCCCTGGAGAAATGAATTAGTAAGCAGGTATGCAGAATCTGCCAAAATGTAATAATTCAAACCCCGAGCCAGACTCAACAATAGATTATCAAAATAATTTTCCGAATGCCAATTATTAAGCATTTCCGAAGGAAATAAACTAAATGTATATATAATCAAATCAAAGTCATTTGAAAATTTCCACTTGAACCATCGATCTTTGCAGAACGGAGGACAACTGGTCCACATACAAATGTAATGCAAACTGTTATGAAAATTCACAATTTCTTTCAATTAAAGAGACGAGATTTTCATTTAAGTGAAGATGTAAATTTCACGTAATAAAAATTCTTTCAATTCTTTCAAATTTTAAACAATCGAAGTTTTTCTTTGACAGAACTAAATTTTCTTTAAAGGCAAACCAAAAATATCAGACAATCGTGGTATCGCATGTCATAAACTCGGGTTTATATTAGAGAAAACGCTTTATGAGAAAGGTGAATTTTGTTTGTCTGAAATTTCATTCCGGAAGAGAGTATTTTTTCTTTTTTTCTGAACGAAAACCCAAAAAACACGGATTTCCCAAAATAATATATGATAAACCTCACCGATATTAAGCTTGACACAGGATTCCATATAATTGTGTAGTTTTAGGAACTCGATACGTTGCTGTAATATTGATGTCCAGTGCCATAAAATATTTACTTCAGTTCAGACAAACAATATTTGAAATCATTCACAATACAGAATATTCTCCATAATATTTCAATTAGGGCTCACAACTAATTCGGCTCAATTGCACTGAGCATTAAACTCAACACCAGTATTAATGAAGTTAATAACAATATTTCCATGATTTTCGTATGTTAGTGACACTGTCGGTGCACCCTAATACTTCACTGAATGTAACTCCATTCGTTTTTAACAGAAGCTTACAACTCTCTTTAAACATGTACTCTTTATCTGAGTATTGTTAATCACAAATGAACGAATCAATATGTCAAAATGCAAGGGCCAGTGCCTTAAAGGCCAGCTGAATATCTTAAATAACAACCGTAGTTACAGTAGGTGAGAATGGCTTAGTATAATTGCGAAAGACGCGGAAAACAAAGTAGAGAAATCTTCGTGATCAAAATAAACCCTCGTTAATCCAAATAATTGGACAAACTCCTTAAACTTTTATTATGACAGCGGTGAACAGCACAAAATATAAATTCGATTAGAATACTCATCCAATGAACCAATTTCCAAAATAATTTATCACATGCAATAAATAAATATATCTAATAATTCATATGTTAGTAACAATTTATAAATGCATTATTTATTCACATACATATGCGTAAAAAACCGGTGGGTTTCTTTTGTATGTGCGTGAGCAGCGATCTAGTCTAATTTTCGTATATTTATATAGATTTATGATGACGAAAAAGAGCTATGCCGAATAAATTTTATAATTTTATGAAGAAATCGAAACACTTTATATGTTAATATTCTTCTTCATTCCTTTGTTCTCATGACAATTCTGACAGTCTCACAGCTCCTCGTACATATTTATATGTTTAACATACATTCTGTTCTCTCGCTGTTAACTCTCTGTTGGTAATATCATACGCTCCAATATATAACACCGTAATCTGGCAGGCATTATTTCATATGATGTAAAATAGTGCAATTTGGAAAAAAAATGTTGCGGTGATGGGTTGATTAAACCAAAGTTTTGACATGCACGTATATATGCTATGATATCGAATTCTAATTTCGTCGGATTTTTGTTGGTTTTAAGAAATGAAATTTTTACCTGGAAATTCTTGCCACTTTTCAGGATTGCTCAAAAATCCGTAATAAAATTATTCACTAATATTTTCAACTGTGTTGACACTCAGTTTATATCTTTTTATAGACCTTCACTTTTCATAATTTGACAACTCTCCAAAATTTTTAAGATCGCATTCAGTCAATTATTTTTTCGTTCAACATAACGAGTTCAAGAGAGCCAGTAACTTTTCGGATTAGAAACATGTTTGGTTGATACTATTCGTGTAAGTTATTGCCAACATTTAGGATTTTTTATATTCCCTATTTTTTTTTCTTAATATATATTTATGTATTTTCCCAAAATTTTTGAATTATTTGTTACAAGCAGTTGATTACTGCCTTGAGATTAGTTATCATAATATGTTATGACATCAATTATCATAATACATTCTTAATTCTCCCATTTCAATTCCAGACGTTCCCCATACATTCAACGTATTTCTTTTTTCTTTTGGCTTCACGCCATTTCAACCGATTGGTCGTAATATTTCGTCGTTATGCAATGAAGAATGTAATGCCAAACCCAGAAAATGTGCACAACAAATGTAATTTTACCGCTTGTTAAAAAAAAATATATAGAACAATAAATAACGGTAAATTACCCGTTAGAGCATTTTTTTATGCAACTTTTCGCGGGGATAAGCGGGTTTTCAACAAAGTGGGAAAACCAAATTTGGACAATTAATATGTTATGGAATTTTATATACGATTTGCACGGTCGAACAGTGATTATTTCCAATTTTGGAGCTATTCTATTTTTTTTTTTTCGATTTCCTTTATCGAATACAGATCATTTGATCCTTTGGCGCGTTCCCAATGGATTCATATTTAAATTTTTTATGACTTTCTACGTTAAAATCACTAAATTCCTAACGTGTCGTACAAATACGATTACACGAATAGCAATTTCGCCAATAGGTTTCTCACTATTTTCAAAACTTCCTTAATTGCATATTTTTACACATTATATTTGAACCATATTTGAAGTACACATATATATCCATATAAAATATAGCGTTTCTTTTTGAGATTTTAACGAAACTCTAACTATTTCTCTCGTATTTTATACGAATTTCTAGCAAAAACGCACTACAATATACACGTGTTTTGTTAAGTCTCCTCTTTAAAACGAAATTTGCGGTTTCACTTACCGACACGATAGTAAAATATAGACTGATTAAGACAACGCAGGTGATAAAATGTGTTACCTCACTGCTTCTCAGTGAACGGCTTCGATGGACCATGCACAAGTTAGAGGGGGGTTTCTTCCAAATCGGCGTTAGCAGGGGAGTGATGAGATCGAGAGCGCAGTGTGCTAGACGTCAACACATGGAACTCCCTATGAGTATTAGTGGACTGTATGACAAGTTAGTTCACCAGATTATTCCTCTCAGGAATGAGGAATAATAAGTTGAATTAATTTCGAGAGGAACACAAAGACAAAATATAAAGAAAACCAAGAATGAGTGTAAGAAGTGATGTACAAATTCAGTTTTATTGAGAAGAGAACAACGATTTGATGCTCACCTTAATGGAGGTAAAAAAAGAGTGGGCAAATGCATGTAAAGTTCTATCCACTAAGCCTATGTTGCTAATTCTTGATTTATAAGTAATTCACAATAAGTTTAATTCGATAACTATTCAGCTAGATACAAAATTCACAATAGGGAAAAGTTACCAAACTGGACATACAAAATAAGTACTTTTCTATTCAATTCATGGATACAAAAAATGTTGATGTACATTTAATAAAATAGAAAGTAAAAAAAGGAAGTTAATTTCAAAAATTAAGGACAAATTCAAATTTGTCCACATATATTATAATTTAAATATAAAAAAATAAGTCCGACCAAAACAGCATATCTATTAAAATGATTATGGAACATAATTGGTAATCATATGTTGAATATTTTAAATGGATCAATGGCTACAAGGAAATTTCCTGAAACGTAGAAACTATATTGATAAATAAATAAACATAAATTGTTATCGAAATACCAATCAGGATTCCGTAAAGATCACTCGTGTGAGACTACGGTAAACTATGTCATAAACAGATGGAAAAGTATTGACAAAAATCGAAAAAGAAGAGCCACATTTTTGGACTTTAAAAGAGCTTTTGACAATAAACAATAAACCGTGATATTCTAATACAAAAACTTGAACGATACTGAATAAAAGGCATTGAATTGAATTAGTTTAAACCATACTCAACAAACAGAACACAAACAACAAAAGTTAATAATGTAACATCTGATATTATTGCAAATGGTTTAGGTGTCCGCTAGGCAGTGCTGCCGCTACTACTTCAATCCAAGTATTTTGCTTCATTTTCACAAAATTTACTTCGTCATTCCTTCTGCTTCAAATTTTTAAATTTTTCCCCATATTACCTAATTGTTTTTCCTATTCCTTTAATTACGATGAACATAGCGGTTTTAATCATTGAATTATTAACCGATGTGGACCAATTTTTGCATAGTTGTTAGAGACCATATACTTACACCATGTACCAAATTTCAGCCGGATCGGATGACATTTGGTTCTCTTAGAGGTTCCGCAAGCCAAATCGGGGGATCAGTTTATATGGTGGCTATATATAATTATGGACCGATGTGGACCAATTTTTGCATAGTTGTTAGAGACCATATACTTACACCATGTACCAATTTTCAGCTGGATCGGATGAAATTTGCTTCTCTTAGAGTCCCCGCAAGCCAAATTTGGGGGTCCGTTTATATGAGGGCTATACGTAAAAGTGAACCGATATGCCCCATTTGTAATAACATCCGACCTACATCAATAACAACTACTTGTGCCAAGTTTCAAGTCGATAGCTTCTTTCGTTCGGAAGTTAGCGTGACGGACGGACGAATATGTTTAGATCGATTCAGAATTTCACCACGACCCTGAATATATATACTTTATGGGGTCTTAGAGCAATATTTCGATGTGTTACAAACGGAATGACAAAGTTAATATACCCCCATCCTATGGTGGAGGGTATAATAAAATGAATTCTATTGTTTTGTTTTCAAAAATGTATGCTACTTCAATTTTATTCAATCTACTCCACTTTTTTCCAAAATCTACTTCACTCAATTTTTCACTAGCGGCAGCACTGCCCCTAGGGGTCTTACTATTTTTTATATACATAAATGACGTGCAAAATATATTTAGATACTGTTAAATTATTGTTGAAGACGCCACTACGATACGATATCAGAAATATATAAATTTGTTACGAATGAACAAACTTAAGTAAAATGAAGAAAAATCGAATATATTAGAAATAAATACAACAACTCAAATAAACTTCGAAATAAATTAAAACATTATTGAAAAAGTGCATAAAATTAAATACCTCTGATTCATTATAGATAAAAAATTTATCTTTAAGGATCACTTAGACTAGAATAAAAGAATATTTCAAAGAAAATCGGTTTCTTTGGTATGTATGTATTAGAGGTGTGCGCGTGAGTGAAATTTCACTCACATTCACGAAGCAAAATTTTTATTCACGCACGACATGTGCGTTAGCCACTCACACTCACGAAATGAAAAGCAGTACTCAAGCACGCTTACGCACGAACTACTTTTATAGACTCACGCTCACGCATGATTCACTATAATTCACGTGTCTCACGAAAAATTCACGACCGGGAATGAGCGACGGTAACAAATTTCAAAAATAAAATATAGTTGACAGCTAGCAAGTTGGCTGATAAGTCACCGGTCTAACAAAGAAAAGCACATTTTGTTTTTGTCAAAATTCGTTTTTATTATTCAACATAGTTCCCTTCAAGAGCGATACAACGATTATAACGACCTTCCAATTTTTTGATACCATTTTGGTAGTACTCCTTCGCTTTTGCCTCAAAATAGGCCTCAGTTTCGGCGATCACCTCTTCATTGCAGCCATATTTTTCCCCGCGAGCATCCTTTTGAGGTCTGAGAACAAGGAAAAGTCGCTGGGGGCCAGATCTGGAGAATACGGTGGGTGGGGAAGCAATTCGAAGCAACCAAATTTTTGCATTCGTTCTCAATGACTTGTGGCACAGTGCGTTGTCTTGGTGGAACAACACTTTTTTTCTTCTTCATATGGGGCCGTTTTGCCGCGAGTTCGACCTTCAAACGCTCCAATAACGCCATATAATATTCGCTGTTGATGGTTTTTCCCTTCTCAAGATAATCGATAAAAATTATTCCATGCGCATCCCAAAAAACATGTTTTCTTCGGTAACCACCTCTTTCGGGCGTCCACTGCGTTCACCGTCCTCCGTGCTCATTTCACCACGCTTGAATTTTGCATACCAATCAACTATTGTTGATTTCCCTGGTGCAGAGTCCGGAAACTCATTATCAAGCCAAGTTTTTGCTTCCACCGTATTTTTCCCTTCAGAAAAACAGTATTTTATTAAAAACACGAAATTCCTTTTTTCCATTTTTTCACAATAACAAAAGTTGCTTCACAAAAGACGCTCTATCTCACAAACTAATTGACTTACAGACGTCAAATTTTGACACGAATCATTTGAAGGTTGGTACTATATAAAAATAATATGCATTTAGTACTAGCGACGCCATCTATGTGTCAGACCGGGGACTTATCAGCCAACCTGTTAAATTAATTTCATATATTCAGATAGTAGGCGGGATTAACATACGAGTAACGACTAAATCGTGATTTTTTTTCGTGAGCGTGATTTTGTAGAAATTTTATTCACGTTCATTCACGAATCGATTTTTTTCACGCTCACGAACGACATATTTGTGTAGTCCCATTTACGCACATTCATGATTTTGTTCACGACTCACGTGATTCACGCGTGTCACGAAAATTTCATGTCACGCGCACACCTCTACACCCAAAGAAATTTGTTAGTAGGGACAGCAGAAAAGTCTGCTAAAACTGCAGAAAGTCTGCTGAAAAAGGGACAGCAGTCACTGTTTGCTGAAATAGCAAACATTTCCTGCTATTTTTGAAACTCGATTACACTAAAACGTGTTTTATTTTGGCTAAAACAAATAAAAATGTCAACTTATCCTAACATAATTAACACAATATTTTATGAATATCTATAGTAATTGACCAAAAATCTGAATATTTATCGATTTGAGGCATAACAGCAAACAAAATGTTTGCTGATCGTATTTAGGAGCTTGTAAGTATATTACAGTGCAAAAATATACCCAAAAACTACTTTTGATTCTTAAATAGGCTTTGGGGAAAATTTTATTACCTAAACATTTTATAAATTGTTGTTCATTACGTCCTGAAGTACAAAAATATAACAGCAGACATCGACTGCTGTTTTTAGCAGACTTTTTTCTATGAGTGTAGTATGTGTGCTAGACGCATTAAAATTGTTAAATATAAAACAAAGACGACAACTAAATACATTATCTTTCGTTCATTAAAAAATAGGGTAAATCTCCGGAATATCTACGTGAACAAGTGGAATATGTTCGGGATTCGCAACCACGGTTGCCACAGTTGGTAGAATTTTACCAAAAATTAGATTTTTTACTGTTTGGTAGATTGATAGAATTCTTGATGTCTTGGTAGGTTTTGCGAAACATTCCTCTTCAATTTTCTATAGAAATAAAATTTAAAAAAAAATCTATAGAAATGAAATTCTGGAAAACTTTTCTATAGATATATAATTTTGGAAAATTTTTCTACAGAAATAAAATTTTGGAGACATTTTCTATAGAAATAAAATGTTGATAAAATTTTGTATAGAAATAAAGTTTGGGCAAAATTTTCTATAGAAATAAAATTTTGACAAAATTTTCTATAGAAATAAAATATTGACAAAATTTTCTATAGAAATAAAATTTTTGACAAAATTTTCTATAGAAATAAAAATTTTGTCAAAATTTTCTATAGAAATAAAATTTCTACAAAATTTTCTCTCTCAATCAAAGCAATAAGAAATTAAATTTGGACAAAATTTTCTAGAGAAAAAAAATTTGTATTGTTGTTTTTATTTCAGTTTAAAATCATGCGTTGATTAAAATACAAGAGTAGATTAGCAAATAGAGGAAATGTATTTTTGTCAAATTTATTTGGATTTTTTTTAATTGGTAGATTTGTGCTAAAATTTTCTTCAAATTTTAGTAGATTATTTTTGGCACGAATGGCAACTCTGTTTGCAACCCTATAACCTGCGTACATCAAATAATTTTCGGTTACAGAGAGTAAAAACAATCAACATTCAAAGATCGTTCTTCTATAAAAAGCACCTGCATAATGAACTTTCAAATAACATAGAAAATGAATCAAATAATGTCATTTTTTTTTTTAATTTGTTCAGATTTTTTAAATATTTCAAATTACTTGTGAAAAGGAATATATACTATGTAACATCTTAAAGTATTATATACTAATGAAGAAATAATAATAATAGGATTCAAAATAGTACCTGATAAAACATTTCTGGCAAATTGAATCGATTGATATATTCACCAGAACTCACCAAAAAACCGAACCCCAAGATCAATGAAATGAAAAATATACCTTTTAGGCCTTCAAGATATAAAATAAAGCGATCAGTGAATATGGGTTTGGAGTTCACATCTATACTGAAAATATTCTGTATTGCGTTGGCCTTTCTTATCTTTGGCCCAAATATGTTTTTACAAACACAGATTGAGAAAAACAATAACAACACTTTCATTCGGAATCTTTTAACGCCAAATGCTTAAAATATAAAACCACAGTTTATTCAATTTATAAATAAAATATTTTATTAAAAAACTATTCGTGTTTTTTTTACAAAATAAACCTAGAAATGACGATTGTTTCTCGTTTATTTAATAAATGTAGCTTGGGTTATGGTTTGGCAATTATTCAATATTTTTTATGGTACATAAGTTTAAAAATAAAAACTTAGTTTATGGCAGTATTATGTTGTATTCTGAACTTTGTGGATTGATAAAAAAAACTAGCGGTATGTTAGGTAAGGTCAGTTGGATTTTTAATTAACAAGACAAAATTGTGTTTGATATATATAAAAAATATATTCTATATATTTGAGTGTTTTGTGAATTATATTAGCAGGATAGTGTATAAATGTGTGTGTAAAAATAAAAAACAATATACGTCGTGGAAGGAATTTCAAATAAAACGACATTCAAACTAAATGTATATAACAAAAAATGTAGCAAAAACTTGATACTGGTGAAAAAAAAAACTTTACAATGAGTACTTTCTTATAATAGATGTATGTATGTATATATAAGTGTATATAGAAAATGGTTATTTACAAGGATATACAAACTTTGTCAGTTTTTTTTTTATATTCTTAACAATTAAAGGCCTTAAACCTAGCGAAAGGAGAATAAACATAATGCATAATTTCCTTAATGTCATCATATATATACAATATTCAATAGAAACACATTAGGGAAAAGTGTTTAAAGCAAAGGAACAATATTTGTTTTTTTTTATTATTTAGAGTTAAGGAAGGGTGGGTCAACGTATTTTTTATGATTCGTTGCTAAACTTTGATCAATGTGACCCAAAAAAAAAAGGTTCTTTGGTATCGAGGAAAAACAAAAATGCATGTAAATTATGAATTTCATTGTTCAAATATTGGAATTCCAATCTAAATATTACCAAACAATGTTGTTCCTCACGTGGTACGTAAATATTCTTATGTACATAATACGATACGTACATTCAAATACACAAATAATTTTTAGGTACATTAAACGTAGATTAGAAACTTAGCTTGGTATACCAAACAAAAAACGATTATTTTTGTATAATTAATCTGGGTTGAAACTTATAGTCGTTTCGAAACGACTTAGCTTAAATTTAGCTGCCTTAAAAATAAGTTTAATTAACCTAACTCGAAACATATAAAAATGTTCACAAATAATATAAAGTTTTCTCTTCTGTTTGGCCACAGACGAAAACTTAAGGCATTTGTACGATAATTATTACATACACAGCAAAGTGCCCTACAATAACCAAAGCTTACAAAAGAGAAGCTTTAATGCGTACAGTTTTGAGAAATGTTCACAAAGAAATTTCATCTGTAAGGACGGACAGAATAATGTTTCTCCACTAAGCATTTCATAATGTTTAGGCTTATATGATTTTATGGGTTTGTGGATTTTCTCAATTCCTTTTGCGTCGTGTTGAAACATCCATTCTTGAATTTCCTTTAATAAATTGAATTTAAAAGGTATTTGCTGGTATATTAATAGCGCAATCTGATTGTGCGCTTCCATTGTTTTCGTCTCGGCAAACATTTCGAGGATATCAGTATAAATCACTCTATATTTTTCAAATCTCTTTCGTAAACATAAAAAACGTTGTTTCATCTATCAATTATTTGATGTAATTGATGTGTTCATGATGCGAATCGTTAATATCCATCTCTTCAACATGAATTGGAAGGACTCCTGATTTGTATCTTTCATTTTATGGATATCACGTAACAAATCAATTTTTGGTTTTTTCTTCGACCCGAATATTTGAAAGAGTCTTTTTGATTCTAAGAGCTGTAAGACGCGCCACTGGGTTAGCATACCAACATTCTTTCATGACTTTAGCCATGCTGTGTAACACATCTGAAGCATGCCAACGATTCGGAATATTGGGCCTCATTTTGTCAATACAAACGACCTGTAAAAAGCAAATTAATTTTAGTATGAGATGATACATAAAATGATCGTTTTTATATAGTAAATAAAACACCCACCCTTGCACCGATTATTTTGGTAATTCTTAAATAGTAATCAACGACAACTGAATTTTATATAATTTTAAGGGTATATACAGGATTTTTTTACATACCTTTTTCATTTCCTCAATGCTGGGATCGGGCTGGACCACATCATAGTAGGGCATTTGATATTCATCATATATCATACCAATATTACAGCGCCGAGCAATCTCCCATAATATTAAACCAAATGCGTAAACATCGGCTCTCTTATATGAATCAAAATGTTGAGCATTCATGCTCTCATCCAGAACTTCAGGTGCCATATAGCGTTTAGTACCTACACGATGGGTAGATGGTATATCTACAGAATCATTCTTCTCAACGTGCCTCACAGCTAAGCCCAAATCAGCAATGGCACAAGTTAAATTGGATTTAACCAAGATATTTTTCGATTTCAAATCACGATGGGCAATTGCTGGTTTGCCACGTGTTCCCACAATATCCATGTGGAGGTGAGCCAAACCTGTGGCAATTGATAAGGCCATACTCAGCATTGTTTTTGTATCTACAGTATGCGATGTTAAGTAATCAAAAAGTGAACCATTCTCATGGTAATCTGTGACTAGCCATAATTGTGTCCAAGTCCCATTATCTTAAAAAATCCGTCAAGTATATATTTTGAATTAATCATTTTAGAATGGAGCTTACCTTTGTTGTCAGCTGCTATGAAACCTAAAATATTCTCATGACGCAACATAACAGTCTGATATATTTCTGCTTCCCGAAACCATGAGCATTCCTCTCGACTAGAAAAAATTTTTACAGCCACATTTTCACCACGCCAACGACCACGCCAAACTTCACCAAACCGGCCCTTTCCAATAACATGGCACAATTGTATTTGCCTCGCAATAGAACGTTGAACTAATAAAGGCAGTCCGGCTGTAACATAAAAAATCGTTTAATTCCAACTTTAGACTTTGTTTGCACTAATATGGCCATACCTGAACCAGATCCGGATGTGGTCATTTCTATAATATCCTGTAATGTATTACCAGTCAATATTGGATCGTACACAGAATCCTCAGGAGCAAATGGACGGGCTCGGCTGGTACCCTGTTTACGTTTTTGGTAGAAACACCATGATAAGAATACCAACAAACAGGCAATTAAAGTTGCTCCAAATATAATGGCAACCAGCACCCACGAATTGATGGTCTCTTCTGGTAGATAATCTAAATAATCAGTATTCGTTAATTCATTTCATTGCATTTTATTTTTTTTTTTCACTTTATACAAAGGTAGATAATTTCATTGCACAACAAATAAAGCCACCACAATATTAATTTAGAAAAACGAAAAACAAACTCAATCGTGCATGCGAAAGAAGCTACAAATATATGTACATGTGTATGTGTAATATATATAAGCATATGTAGGTGCATAAGGTGAGTAAGGACTATTAGTATCAGGGGTTTTGGTTAATTTGGCGATATAGTTACCAAAGCCATCCATTATGATAACACAGCAATTTTTTGGATCATTAAATAATTTATAACAAAAATACATAAAAAAGGCTCACATCCACTCAATAATCCACTATAATTATTATGTAGCTACTATGGATGAGGTCCGCAAACAGAAATTCCAGTATATCATACTCGATCGTCGGCGTTTCGAAAAGTGTCATCCGGCATTTCAATCTAAATCAGGAACCTTTAAAAAACTCCCACAAAATTTTCACAAAATTCAAGGAACTGTGGAACTGTCCTAAAATTGAATTTCCATCTTGTAAATAAAAATCGCTCGTTGGTGTATTTGCACAGTATGATTAATGAGAAGGATTGACCAATGGCACATAAATAAAAAAAACTGATGAAAACATACAAAGAAAAACATCAAAGGAAAAGCATTACGCCTTCCCTAAGCATCACGTGACATCCCACCCACCAAAAAATATTTCGACAATTCTAGCACATTGACTGTAACGAAAACAATGGACATTACACAATACCCACATAAAAAATGGTCCATATATTTTAAAGCGAAATCAAAGATAAACCTCCTAATTAGCAAATGTATGAAGAGAACACGTAGAAGTCTATGAGTCCATGATTTTTAAGATATGCTATGTTTAGGTGGATACCAATTACTATGAATGGCCACGATGATAATGAAAGTGCTCAACATCTCAATTTAATTCAAATAATTTTGATTTTAATTAATTGATGATTCTGGTTGTACTTGTAGTAGCACTAAAATTAGAAGAATATGGATGGCATAGTTAATTTCTCACCTGGCAATGCACCAGCATAATTTTCTTGTGTATTACAGAAATCTTCTTCACAACATTGTACAGAGAACTCAGAATTGCTTTCATGACACCAGGCCGGGTCATCAGGAGGTATATGATTCTCTACAGATAAGCATCTAATTGAAGGTGCAAAATAAATTTGTATGAATGAAATATAGATATTTGGAAGACTAGGCTAGCTAATATTTTGTGGTTCCATGTAAAAAAGGTAACATTGTAAACTGTAGGTTTTATGGATTCATCAAATGTACATTGTCATATTGCCCTAATTTTCAAACAATCGTGTTTCAAATTCAGCAGTGTCATAATTGTTCAAATCAGTAGTCTGCTGGAACATTTGCAAAACCTTGTGATTTTTAAGAGCCAATAATATTTGGAATCCCTTCAATGCCGCAGAATAAAGTTTTCGATTTATGAAATAATTTAGGTATTTATAGATTGTCTGTCTATTCTTAAGTTGATTGGTTTTAATGTACCAGTGCTCTGTTTTCGATATCATGATTATTTTGCTATTCCTGCTCATAGAACTAACCATGCCTCTTTCGAGCCCATTTTGAGATCTCTAAAGGGATTTGATTATAACTTTGAATTTGATTTTTTAATTTCCCTAAATAGATTTGATGCTGTCTTAGACTTTATTTATTTTTAAAATAACTAGTCGGTAAGGAATATATGTTTTTCATAGCCATTCTTTTCTTCCTATTCTTATTATTACATCTATTTTTTTTTTTCAAATATTGCTTTTATTATTTTATAGGTCTTTTTCGGTGTTGCTTTCCCGAGAAGTGAGAAATTTTCAAAATTTTTTCGTCCCATCATTCCATACAATATATCCGCAAAAATAGTAGTAAAATTGTTTTATGGACCCTATGGGTTCATTCTGTTCGAGTAGAGAAAAATAACATAGATATTTCGCCGATTGAGATACTTTATTTGTTCGGTAATCGATATTTTGGTGTGTTGCAAACTTTTTATACCCCCATCACCATTAATCGTGGTGGGTATAAAAATATCGAAGTCCTTCGACTTCGATCCTTAATCGCGCCAAATTTCGATAAATAGAAATAACTTATCAAAAAATTTTAAAAGTAAAAAACTAATATTCAAAACTTTAAAAAATTAGCTTCACACATAATCATTAGTTAAGAGACCAGGATTATTATGTACTTTGTTTTCATTTCAATTAAGACTGTGCATGTAAAAACAGAAACTACAAACAAGGCCGAATTAGAGAAAACCATTTTGAAGTGAAAAAATTACTTTTATTTGTGGAAGAAATGGTGGATGTTGCAATGCACCACAATAAACAAACCCATTTAATTAGTCATATGGAAAAGTTAGAGCTTTATACACTTTTTTGGGAAATATTTGCTAACCCAAAGAATAATTAGGAATATTCTTGTCAGAGCAGTAGGTGCAGTGTACAGTGTGTTGGTAAAAGGTTATGCGTATGTGTGTGTGGGTATGTGTTTCGTAAAGGAAATTATAAATATAGCATATATAGGAGAAAATAGTATAGAAATATTTATAATAAACATGTCATAATACTAAAGGCATTCACAACATCCACACCTAGACATCAAATTTTCAAGTGCAATGCATTGGAATGAATTCCAAGCTACTAAACTATTTTATTGCTATTGCATTCTCAGCATATGGGACTTATGTGTGTCTAATGTTGATCCGCCCATTTTATTAGACATGAAACTAAAGACTTTGATAAGATATGCATGTACTACGAATATATAGTGAATGTATGTTTCTAATTAATGCCAAATTTTAGCAAAGTAAAAAAAGAAGAAACAACAGTAGTGGTCATTGTAATAACTATAAATAGTAATAATAGTAATAGAAATAGATATACAGTATATTGTTTGGATTATAATGTTGATTTTATTTGGGAAATACCTTCGGAAAACTTGAGTTTCAATAGTTCATTCTTGTTGCAGAAATCCACATGACAACATTGAACTACATAGACATTCTGTTTTTGTTTGCTGGTCAAACATTCAAGCGGCTCCCGTTGGAGATCGTATTTCTTATCAAGGCACCTAATAATAACAACGAAGAGCATTCAAAAATTGGGTAAATAGGGTTAAATTGAAATTAAAGGGATCGCATAAACCAAACAACTGTTAGAATTAAATGCCCGAACAGTTTTAATCAACAGCCTATAAAATTGCATTAACACATGTGTAGTTAGTAGTACTTTCAATTGAAAAGAAACAAAACAAAGGACAATTAATTTCAAACTATATACACTATATAACTCAATAACAATTGTTAATACAAAATGCTTAAGCTTTCTTTGGGTCGGTATTAGTCGTTCTCCCAGTTTGGGTAAGAATTTGAAATAACAAAACAAATCGTAATTTCAGAACGCATTTAGTTGTGTGATAGAGACTCAAAGGTTGTAGAAAATGAAAGCAGTGAACAAATTTATGAAAAAATTTTACAGCGGTGGCTTTTGTCACTGTAGAAGGGATGCGGCCCACCTTTTTTCACACTTCTGATAATGGGTGACAATTTCAAATTACAAAAATCAAAGTTTTTGCAACACTCATGAGCATAGTTTTCAACTGTATTTGTTGTCGGTCCACTACCACCATCATATCGGCCATTATTGCACCATACAAAACGGCCTTGTGGAAGAGGGTGTGATAAATGAAGGCATCTTTGCATCATTCGATTGATGGGTGGACGGTAGGTTGTTGTTTTCGTTGAAATTTAATGTTTTAATTATATTATCATGGAAATAGTCGTAATCGGAATAAATAAAGTAATTGATAATTATACTCAACATCCAGCAGTAAAGAGCGTTTTCAAGAAGAAAAAAAATGAGGACTTACCTGTAACTAAATATTGTATTTCCGGATGCTTCCTTTTGTACCGATGTAAAACAGTAACCATCTGTCTCACATATATTATTACTATCCTTGCATATGTCACAATGACATTTTAGTGGGCCTGGAATGAAAAATAATTCGTTTTTAACTATAGTATAAAAATATGAAAACTATCGATATCACGCAAAAGAAAATAAAAATTCAAGCATACTAAGTTAAAGTTGTCGACGTTCCGAGCAACAACAACGATAGGCTACTATCAAAAATCATTTATATTAAATTCAACTTCATCCAATATGAATCATTATCTAATAAGCACGTAATTTTTAATAGGTTTGATTGTTTATGGAATTGCATGGTGCGTGCGGCATGGTACATAGCAAAATATGTCCTTTAAAAGCAACAGCTATGTCTATAGTAGAAGAATAAAACCCATTTAGGCAAAAGCTAGACATGCGTGCCTTTGGCCCAACTAAATGTTCAAGTAGCAGTCTACCTCTTTGGTTTCAGAGTAATGAATTTTCTATGTAAATTTGGTCCAGTGAATTTTCTTCATATACGAACATCACATTATCCTGTGACATATTGAAAACTAGATTATCTTTCTAATTTTGAATAAATATTTCTTTTGATAATAAAACATAAAACATTAAAGGAGTTTGTTATAATTCGCTTAAATAAAACACAAATTTCTTTATGATGTCGCTTCACTAAGAGATAATAATCCCAGACGGCTTCAACACTGAATCGCTGCGTTCCAACCGTTTAGCATTAGATTGTAAAATTCTTTCTTATCATCATTTCTTACAAAAATGTTTATCTTTGATCTATTATAGGCCTGATTATTCCACAATGGATTAAATTATGGCCTATAATATCTTTCAAAGTGTGAGAAAAATATTTTAAAAAAAAAACCGAATAAGTATCAGCTACAGTTTTTGTATAAATGTAAATTTACTAGAAACATAAGTAGAAAAATTGTCTCAAATTTTATTTAATTTTCGATAATTGGTAAAGAAGTTTATAAAAATGTATTTTAGACCTCAACAATATACACAATATTTATAGCTTATTTAGATTAAAGCTACTTTAAAATATCATCGAGAAATATGTAAATCGAAACTAAGTGGGAAAATAGAATGTGGTGTCTTTTTCGAATGTCCTTCTAAGTGGACATCGGTAGCGAAAGGGTTAAAATATCTCCCTTGACGCGGAGGGTAATATTACATTCATAGAAACAAACCTGCAGTCGGAGTCTGCTGCTATATTTGTGTACTTCATAGTCTAGCCAAATGTATTTAAAAAAATTATATCCCTGCCTTTGAATGTTATTTTTATTAGAAATTGAGTTGTAAAGATTCAAAAAGTTAGGTCATCTTCTCCCGCCATATCAGTATTAAGGGCTATGGAAATTTACTCTCGTCCCAGCTTAAACATGTATACTTTACGGTTTGTTATCAGAATCAAAGGATTGACTTTTCAACCTCATTTAAACTTTTAAATATGTTTGAGCTGTGGTTAAGACCGTACGCAAATTATCCTTGAGTAATTAATGTGATATATTACACATGCATATTCGCCCCATTACACACGTATCTCCTTTAAAATAAATGATATCGTCTACAAACAATGTCAGATCTACCTAGAAATATATGCATATAATTTTCCATTTTCGACATTTCGGTTAGTTGATGATGTTGGCCAATTAGTCGATTTAAAAAATACGTAAAATCGATTAGTCAAATTTAAAAATTACAAAGAGCCAACTTCGACTTTTGAATCCATACGCGTGAGAGAAGACACGTATATAATTGTAAATACATTAAGAATATAGAATGTTTCATAGGTTCCACGTACGTTAGAATTGGGTCCATACATTTTTTTAGTTTTAGTTTTGCAAAATTTTACCCGCCTTATTTTTTTACAAACTTCGTAATATAACTTGGGTTAACTGTGCGGTTAAGCAATCACTCATCCTACAATTTTGAACACAATATGGAATATAACGATATGATAGGTAAAAAAATAAACCAATGTAACCGACTTACGATCTCGAGGCTTATTTCTTAGCTGTTTTGACGTTGCAGTAGCTGTTACCAACATCTGTGACACTGAATCATTTCGTATGGCAAAAGAAGGTCTTGCAGCATTTCCAGATACAAAGCGTCTTAAGTTTCCTCCGCTATTGGTAACATTCAAGTCTTCCATAGGTTTGTTGAAATCATTATATACTACTAACGATGCAGAGCTATGATTCGCTGATGATGTTTTTATGGCAATTGATGACACTATTTCAGAACAAAACACATTTTGATATTAAAATAAAGTGTTTGTTACAAATAAAATAACGACTTACCTTGGGAAGCATCAAATATAAGTAAACAACATGAAATGGTTTGGAACAACGTAAACATCGAGTTATGAATGTAATATTTATTAGATATTAGCTCTTCCATTTTTTCTTTTATTTTGGCGTTGTATTTATATGCGCGTTATTCCTTGGGCTTTGTTTTTTTTTTCTATCCTACCGACATACACAAATTAATATGAAGCAGTACCAACTCATGTTTTTGGTGGGGGGTGGGGGTCCGAAGAATGATATACATAAATGCAATTCTTTATTTACGATTTACGAATAATGGTAGAGTGGGCAAGTGAATTTAATAAAACCATTTCGAAAACAAAACACTATTGTATCTACTGCAAAAGGGAACAAATCAATAATTGTTTGATCCTTCCTCTTTGTATGAAAATGCCGTGTTGCGCTGTAGTTTTTTCCCTCAAATTTTGTGCCACACATAACACGTAACTATATTCTTTTCATCACATTAAAGTGCGCGTAACTTAATTTTCCAAATATTTACTACAGTAATATCTGCAGATTAGTTTTTACTTCACAAATCTCAAATCTTAATTTTCTTAAATCGCAATCCGAAATTATCACCTGATACTTTGTGTTGTGGGCAGTGAGCAGATATGGAATTGTGTACTAATAATCAATTGCTTGTACTTTTTATAGTACTATACAGTAATCGTACATAAGGAGGATCACATATTTCACCGGTACAAATCTTTCATTCCAAATATATTCGCACATTACTCTGAAGCATACAATTGGAGACAGTTTTAAATCTTCGTGTCAAGATACGCCTCAACACTACATTGTATTGTAAAGGTCATATCATGCTTGACTTATGAAATACTAATATTTAAATTGAAATTTCAGATATGAAATTGACACTTTTATACAAAATGGGTATATCAGATGTCAAGAATGAAGCATGGTACGAAAGAAGTTTAAAAGTACATTTTAATCGTAATAATTACAATTTTTGGTACTTTTACAAAATTCAATTTTCATCTCTGATTATGTATCCAAAAATAGCCGAATGTCAAATCAAAAAGAACTTAGAACATGACAATTCATGCCAACCCAATAAACACAGGATGAGCGTTTTTCAAATGCAACACCTCTTCAGTTTGAGGGTAAATATCATTTTCAACATAAATTCAACTTGACTTGAAAAAGCTCATCTTCAATTCATCTTCAAATTGTTTGCGAATTACAACCAGTTTGGCAAAATGTTGACGAAAACTTTGAAAATGTGTTGAAGATAATTGGAGAAAACTTTGACAAAACACTACCCTGAAATGCAACGAAAAAACCACATGGTTTTCAATACTACTTTGGACAACAAAGTTCGTGGAAAAAATACAAAAATGTGGAAATTGTTTAATAATCAATTGAAATTGCTTATAATAATTGGTAAGTAAAACTAAAACACGAAATGAAAACTTTAAGGAAGTCACTAAACTCAAATCTCTTTGCAGACAACTAAAATATTTGGATGCTGATTCTTGGACACCTTAAGAGGCTGGCCGATGAAAAATGGTAGTGGCTTATCGAGAAGAGAAAGTTTCCATAAATCAAAGTGCAACCAAAAAAACTTGGTATTTATGCTTTTCCATATCAACAACTACTGGATGATAATTCGCAATTCACAAAATAACAAATTAAACCGATGATGCGATATAAATTAAACTATCGATGTGATATAGTTTAATTTATATCGCATCATCGGTTTAATTTGTTATTTTGTGAATTGAAATTGCTGGAAATTTATTCCAATTATCTGGACATCAAGTTCCTGAAAATTGCCAGTATTTTAATAACAACAATTTTGTAAGACCAACGTTTTTGAGGAAATCACGAAGTACGTGGTCAGTTGGAAGAAATACAAATTGGTAAGTCAAAATAAAAAGTGAAATGAAAACATAATGGAAATCACAAAACTCGATTGTTTTGCAGAAAACTAAAATCATTGGATGGTATATTCTTGGAAGATGTTGACCGATGAAAAACCGATAAAGGGAACAACAAAGAAAGTTTTCAGAAAACTTACAAAGTGCAATCAATTAAACCAAAGTGCAACAATTCCTATATCAAGAACTTCTGGATGAAAATGTGCATTACATCAATTTACATCCCGTCATCAGTTTGATATTTTGTGATTTCCTCTTGCTGGAATCTATTCTAACACACAAGCCAGCAAGTTCCTCGATAGTAATTATTTCAAATTGCCAGCATATTAATGACACCAACATTATGGAGGAAATGGAATTATACATGTAAAAATGTTTAAGATATTTAAAGATGTATTCATAGTTTTATTTATTAATACGTTTAATAAGATAATTACATTTTGATTGGTATTATATTATTATTTTTATATATTATTAATGTTATTTTTAAGATTATTATATTTGTTAACGAAAAAAATAATAAAATTTACAAAATCCCTAGAAATTTAGTATTGACTTTCAGTTAGAACTAGGATTGACTTTCATACAAATTGTGGTTTGAAAGTATTCGCAACAATGGTAATTTTTTATTTTTCTCACATTGAAAACTGTTTGAGAAATTATTGAATAGCGATGCATTTCAATTTGAGGATTACAATTGAGAAATTATTGCTATTGTGTTGAATTTTACTGTTGAGGGTAATGTCTGTTTTTTGTTGAGAACGCGATTTTCTCAACAATTTCTCAACTTGAATATTACCCTAATCCTTTGAAAAAATGTTTGAAAAATTATTGAATTTTAGTATTTTTCAAACGTTTGTGTTTATTGGGAACTCATGAAAACGTTATATTGGGCCTATTCGAGATACCAATGTATGACGATTCCACAACCCATTAACACAAACATTGGAGGAATATTTAAATTCAACTATGCTTTAAAATAAAAATACATTCTCCAATATGTTCGAATTTTAAATGTATTGAAAAACTCGTACTAATTTGTTGAATTCTACCCTTTGTTTTTTGTTGAGAACGTAGTTTTCTCAAGCTAAAGGTGGGTATTAAGTTCGAGTTTAGCCGCTAAAGTGAAAACTAAATCAGTTAAAAAAGGCATAACATTATACATTTTTGTTGCAAATTTTATTACAACTTGATGGGGAATAACCCAAAGCAAATTTTCACAATGTTTGTATTCCGTAAAATTGATTATTAAAGGAAAGTAATCGTGAAAAAATGACGATTTTAGCGGCTAAACTTGAACTTAATACCCACCTTAAGTCAATAAATTGTGGATTTCCGTTATGGGAAATAACTGTGTTTTATTATTCGTTATGCGCTTTACAAATTATCAGTTATTCCGGACGGGTGTTTGTAAAGAATCTTACAGTGTGTCGGATCGACACGACTTGTCGGCGATGACTAAATAATCGGTAAATGTGTTATCCCATAAACATTCAGCAGTATCGATTATGCCTTCGGACTTAACTTATAATGTGCACAATATATGGGATATGTTCGACACGAGCACTGTCGTCCGGAATAACTGATAATCTGTAAAGCGCATTAATTAAATACAATCAATAGGGCTGTTTTCTTTTAGTACTGGATGCAACATTTGTATGGGCTATCCAGAACATCGTTGCACTGGTGTTCTATCCAGAACAACTCATCAATGCAAGTCGCGCCGATGTTGCCGGATTGTATTTTGATAAAGTGATTCACAATAGCAATTTATTGTGACTAATTTATCAAAAACCATGAGATTCAAAGTGGTACAGTGTCATAAGTAATCGCAGCAGTAAATATTTATTACAAATTGGAGCATTTCATCCCAATAAACACAAACGTTTGAAAAATGCTAAATTTCAACAATTTTTCAAACATTTTTTCAAAGGATTAGGGTAATATTCAAGTTGAGAAACATTAACAATAATATCTCAAGTGTTATCCTCAAATTGAAATGCATCGCTACTCAAAAATTTGTCAAACAATTTTCGATGCGAGTCAAATTCAAAATTAACATCGTTGCAAATACTTTTCAACCTAAATTTGTATGAATGATATCCCCACTTCAAATTGAAAGTCAAAGCCAAAATTCTATTAATTTTGTATAATTTATTCATTTTTATCAAAATAAAATATATAATAATACACTACAATACCAATTGATAAATAATAATCTTATTAAACATATCAACAAATAAGAACACAAAAAAAACAAACAACAAAACGTTAAATATCTTAAACATTATTAGTAAACACTTTTGCATTGATAATTCGATTTCCTTCCTTTTGGTGTCATAAAACAGCATTAAAATTTATTAACATGCGGGCAATTTGAAATTAGGAACGTACTGCACCGCGTGTTAGAATTGATTTCCAGCAGAAGGAATTCACAAAATATCCATTTTAAACTGATAATAGCATATGAATTAAACTGACGATGTGATGCACATTTTCATCCAGAAGTTGTTGATTTCAACAATTTGTTGTTTATAACAATTTTAATTGGTTGCACTTGTAATGTTTCTGGAAACTTTTTCTTGTCGATAAGCCACTCATTTTTCAATGGTCAGCTTCTTAATGTTTGCAAGAATGTAGCATCCAAAGATTTTAGTTTTCTGCAAAGAGATTTAAATTTAGTGACTTCTCTAAAGTGTTGATTTAATTTTTCATATTGACGTACCAATTATTATAAACTTTTTGAAGCAGTTCCAGTTAATTGTCCACCATTTTTTCATCGGTCAGCGTTTTAATGTTTTCAAGAACGTAGAATCCATAATTTTAGTTTTCTGCAAAGAGATATACATTTAGTGACTTCCTTAAAGTTTTATTTCATTTATTATTTTCACTTACCTACTTTTATAAACTATTTGGTTATTTGTCTAAAATTTTCCATTTTTTTATTTCTTGCAATCCCTGCCAACATTTTTTGGATTTGGGGGCGCTTCTGAGAATCCCCAGTACGTCGAAAACAATCATATACGATATCAAAAACTCGTCGGAAAAGCGCCGTCACTATTGAGAAGTTGTACCACGCCAAGTTACTACAAAAAGGTTTCGCATGAGTGCAATTATTAGGTGCCTTTATAGATCAATTTAGAACGACGCCAATAAGAGACCCTCCAAACAATCAGAAAAAGCACATTTTAAGATAGTGGTAAAAGAATCATTGTGGTCGAGTAAAACACGTTTGTTTAGATATTTATTAATTTGATTAATCATTTACAAATTCTTAAAAATATAACATTTATACCACTATCACATCACATTTAACATAATTTTTTGCATTAATGATGATGTAGAGTTACAAGTAGCGAGTTACATGTTACAGCGTCTATCAGCCAGTGTTTTTATTCGATGGAGGCAGCGTGTCTGTAAAATACTTGAAAAACAATCACTTTATTCCATTTGGAAAATCAAAAATTGTTCACCAATATACCTTTCACAATTTTAAGCGTAAAACCTATGTTTTCAGAACTTTATTTTCGTTTTTATTTAAATAAAATATAACAAGCTGGTTGCGCTTGGCGTTTCACAAAAAATAAAATGGCTTTTGTAAAAGTAGTGATGGCAAAATACATGTATGAAGTACATTTTGTACTTTATGATATGCTGCCCCCCATCACAGTAGGATTGTTGTAGTGACATTTACGAGTCTGTGGTAGCGATGAAGATGAAATGGAACTTTGAAATGCTGGCAGGGATTGACCACGAACTTCGTTGCACAAATAAGTATTAAAAACCACATGGTTTTTTCGTTGCATTTTAAGGTAGTGTTTTGTCAAAGTTTTCTCATATTATCTTCAACATTTTTTCAAAGATTTCGTCAACATTTTGGCAAATTGGAAGTAATTCGCAAACAATTTGAAGATGTATTGAAGATGAGCTATTTCAAGTCAAGTTGAATTTATGTTGAAAATTATATTTACCCTCAAACTGAAAAGTTTTTGCATTTGAAAAACGCTCATCTTGTGTTTATTGGGATATATTAAAAATGCAAGATTTAACTTCTTTTCTGTGTTTGTTTTTAAACAGCTGATGACAGTGTTGCATATTTTTGGAGATGTTCTGGATAAGCGAGTACTCTGTTTTCTTTTAGTCCTTCACGGCTTAGAAAACAGCCCTAATATAAGACATAATCATATAAACCATAATAAAACCTTTCACGGCCGTATCTCCGAAAATAGATCTCTCAGACAAAAAATATACATCACTTCATCCCTGCCAACATTTTTTGAATTTGGGGACTCTTTTGAGAATCCCCACTACGTCGAAAACAATCATATACGACATCAAAAACTCGTCGGAAAAGCGCCGTCACTATTGAGAAGTTGTACCACGCCAAGTTACTACAAAAATGTTTCGCATGAGTGCAATTATTAGGTGCCTTTATAGATCAATTTAGAACGACGCCAATAAGGGACCCTCCAAACAATCAGAAAAAGTGCATTTTAAGATAGTTGTAAAAGAATCATTATGGTCGAGTAAAACACGTTTGTTTAGATATTTATTAATTTGATTAAACATTTACAAATTCTTAAAAATATAACATTTATACCACTATCACATTACATTTAACATAATTTTTGGCATTAATGATGATGTTGAGTTACAAGTAGCGAGTTACATGTTGCTGCGTCTATCAACCAGTGTTTTTATTCCATGGAGGCAGCGTGTCTGTAAAATATCTGAAAAACAATCACTTTATTCCATTTGGAAAATCACCAAATTGTTCACCAATATCCTTTCACAATTTTAAGCGTATAATCTATGTTTTCAGAACTTTATTTTCGTTTTTATTTAATTAAAATATAACAAGCTGGTTGCGCTTGGCGTTTCACAAAAAAAAATGGCTTTTTTAACAGTAGGGATGGCAAATTACTTGCATGTACTTTTTGATGTACCTTTTCATGATGGTTGAAGTGACATTTACGAGTCTGTGGTAACGATGAGGTTGAAATGGAACTTTGAAATGCTGGCAGGGATGTTCTAAATCGAAAAATATATGAACTTTCAAAAACTAGACAAGTCGGACAACGTGTGCTAAAATAGATTTAAGCTCATAATTTTAGGTTATTTTGGTAACGCTATCTTTAAACAATTTAATTCTTCATGGTTGAGCCGATGCAAATTGCTAATGCTTTCAGATATGTATACACAGTCCTTGTGAACGCTTGGTATGTTTGAGGTAGGTTTTTGCATGATAAAACTACTAAAGGTACTGCATCACAGTCAGCTGAGCACATCCAACTGTCAAAAACATGTCTTATTACTATTGGTTACATTTTACATTCCACAGGTTACTATTGTCAAAAATATGTCTGGTTGCTACTGGTTACATAGGTAGTTACTAACATTAGTATACTAACATTAAAATTATAAACAAAACTGACGTTTGGATGTAGTTGAATTCTGTTGGGTTTGTTTTTTTGTAATACTGCAACTACCTGGGAATTATTGTACCATGGGTGTTTGTAACATTTTCGTTTTGATATTGACATTGAAGAATACATTTAACTGTGTGCAAGATTTTTGGCCATTTTCTCCATTTACCCGCTTGTAACACATACAACATCAATAATAATGTTTTGATGTATTATGCGTCTTACACAGTATATGTTCTTCGGGAATGAATGTCTGTGTTTGCAAAGAATCTTACAATGTGTCCAATCGATACGACAATTCCTATGTTCTTCCGGAATGAATGTCTGTGTTTGCAAAGAATCTTACAATGTGTCCAATCGATACGACAATTCCTTGATCACTAAATAATCGGTAAATGTGTTATCGATCCCATATATATGCAGCAGTATCGATTATGCCTTCGAACTTAACTTATATGGGATATGTTCGTCACGACCAATGTCCTCCGGATAAAATTATATTCTGCAAGGCGCATAAAGCTATCTTATAAATAATTGTACTATGTTATACGTTCCAATTTTAAAGGAAAAGCGCTCCAACTCGTTATCGGTGCGATGAGGGGTAACGATGGAGCGCATTTCATTTGAAGTTATTAATAAAATTCGATCAGCTGTGTGACTGTGTTGTGTTTTGGCCTGTGTCGTAAAATGTTTATTAGCTTTTATTAAAAGGATATAAAGAATATGAGAGAATGAGAGAGTCATTGATTATTGCTTATTTTGTGCTATCAATAATGCCATCGACGAATCAACAAAAGGATTTATTAACAACGCCAATTGTTGGAGTTGAACTAAGGGATGGAGGATTTCATAGGTGCGTAATTGTATGGCACACATAAACACACATCAATGCAATGGGCTTGTGATTACTCATTTCAGAGACCTTATCTACACAGTGCAATTCGATTATCCACTGGCTGGAAAAAACTGTGATTATATTTTAAAACAAACTCTACCAGCATCTGTGTACATAAGTGTGGACCAACTGGAGGATCTCTCAAGAAAGAAAAAGGTAATGGAACGATTATTGGTTTGTTTTGCTATTTATTCTGTAATTTTATTTATAATGGTTAGCTTAATACCATATATCCACGGTTTGTGGATATCGAAAAGCCAACGGAGGAATCTAGCGATTTCGAAATTTTCGTCAAAGGATCTACGAAAGTATCTGACACTATTACATTGCCCATACACTTTCGTTACCATGCACCAAACGATGAAAAGTGAGAACCTTACCAATTGTTTATTATGCGTTCATGATTTCATCCACTTTTATTTTCTCTGCAGTTCATTTATACCAGTTGATCTTATAGCACCAGCAGAAATGTACATAAATTGCCCCATTCGTGAGGAACAAACTCTAGTAGAACGTGAATTAGAAATAGAATCGAACTCAAATTATTGCTTAGATGATACAGTTCCCGCCATCATAAAAGACGATATGCATGTGTGCAAGTGGAAAAATGTTAGAATCGCATTGCACATAAAATCGTCTTTACATGCGGAGATACCTATAGGAAATGTCAGCGCTCATCCCACTGTGCTCTACATAACCATTATTCTTAGTTGGATAGTATCGCTGTGGACCATATTTCGAACAAGGCACATTCCGATGCTAATTAATGGAAAATTGGATGAACAGCGTCTATTGCAGAAAAAAATCAAGTAGTAATTGTTAAATAAATGCATATATGTAGTTATGTTATTATTTCATTAGTCATTTTGTAATTGTTCTTAATTAATTTTATTATACGTGATAAAAATTACAATACACAGTACACGAGAAGTTTAAGTGTTTCGTGTGTATGAATGTTGTGCTTGATCGATATTCAATGTCGCATACAAAATAACGTTTTTTATTTATATATAGATGTGGGTGTGGGGATTTCTTATTTCCGATCAAGTAAAATATAATGCAAAACTGAAGATGCCACTTATCTGAGGTATTTGCAACTTTTGAAAATGCATTTGAATGCCCTGAACTGTGCTATAGTTCGTATTAGGAAGAAACGTTTTGCCAAAGAATCTAATGAATTGGATTAAATGATGTAAGCAAAACCGAAAAAACACGCTAGTTACGCTTTCTTCCATTGGTCGTCGTACTACAAAATACGCAAATTATACCAACACCTGGAAGACTGAAAGATTATACCTGAATATCCCACTAAAATATATGTATCACAATGGACTGAATAGTCTAAGTGAGCCTGAAATTTAATCGGGCTGCCACTTAAACTACACTCATAGAAAAAAGTCTGCTAAAAACAGCAGTCGATGTCTGCTGTTATATTTTTGTACTTCAGGGCCAAGTGAACAACAATTTATAAAATTTTTAGGTTATAAATTTTTCCCCAAACCATATTAAAGAACCAAAAGTAGTTTTTGGTATATTTTTTGCCTTGTAATATACCTACAAGCTCCTAAATACGATCAGCAAACATTTTGTTTGCTGTTATGCCTCAATTCGATAAATATTCAGATTTTTGGTCAAATACTATAGATATTCATAAAATATTGTTTTAATTATGTTAGGATAGCTCCAAAGTTGATATTTTTATTTTTTTAGCCAAAATAAAACATGTTTTAGTGTAATCGAGCTTAAAAAATAGCAGGGAATGTTTGCTATTTCAGCAAACAGTGACTGCTGTCCCTTTTTCAGCAGACTTTTCTGCTGTCCCTACTAACAAATTTCTTTGGGTGTAACCTAAAATATATGTATGGCTATGCTATGGATGGATATGAAAAAATTACGTTAGCAATAGATACACACCAATAATAAATTAATTACAAATTAAGCCGTATAAAAACTAGTAGAAGATAATCCTAATAATGAATTAATTACATATTAACAACGGTATAAACTTCGTTTTATATATGTGAATATTTACACCCATATCACATCGATATACAAAATGAAAGGAATGAGAGCATGTTGTTTTATTTAAGCAAATTTGAGAAAAGGATGTATCGCGGACATTTTATCCAATGAAAAGCGAAAATATGCATCGCTAACACGATCATAGTACCCACCTTAAGACAACAATGGACGATTAACCTTCTTATCAGTTACTATTTTTATTAAAAAAAAAAAATAATAATAATAGAAAATAACTTACTATACATTGAAAATACTTATACTCTTATCGCTAACAGTCAACCGGGTGACTAGTTTGAAGCGATTAATATTTTAATCCAAAGTTTTCGTAAACAGGCTTCGATCAATATGTTCGATATTTATTATTTATATGGGCGTATCAAAATCGTCTACGTTGTTTTCCTGAACATAGGGCCTATCGCAAATTTTGTGTTTTTTATTGTTTTAACACACTTCTTTTGAGTGAACAAAAAACGTGTATTTTAGTATGAATAGAATCGAATGTATCAAAATACATTTTCAACTAATTATTATATCCATGTACATACCTCGGAAATTATTAATATATAAATACCAAAAATTAAAAATGTATTATTTTATCGATTATATAAATAAATAAATGAAATGAAATTCGAATGGCACATTTGTAATAATTATACTAATTGATAAAAATGTTCGATTATATTGTATTTAATACCTAAGACTTATTTTCTAAACATTTCCAAAAATGATTCCTATTTAGTGTTCCTGTAAGACGTATCACTGGCTATCGACATTCGTGAAGAAGTATTGGGTAGTATTGTAGTACTGCTTGAAAGGCCCGCATTGTTCCAAGGTTGAACTGTTGCTTTGCCAAATATCAAGAACAATCCATTACAAACAAGATAAACACCTGCAGTAATAAAAAATACGATTCGCCATTGCTCTGGACTTTCTTCGTCAACTACAATAGCTCCGACAACCAGTGGGGCAAAGACTGATAAAAGATTTGAGAGTCCATTGGTTACTCCCATCATACAACCCGCAAAATTTGGTGAAAGATCCATATGATTTACAAGATAGCCACAAAATGACGCCGCATTGAATCCCACACCAAATGTAAGTAAAGTGATGGCCAAAATCTTTTCATCCTCTGTCATGTAACCCAATGCTATAAGACAGCACATAGGGACCCACTGGCCAATCGTGTTGAATATCTTCCTCGATGTTGTAACACTTATAACATTGCGATTGATGAGAGCATCAGCTATGGGACTGACTAGCAAACAAAGCAACCACATAAAAAAATACGGAAGTGCAGAGAGTAGTGCGTTTGTTTTAACATTAAAATGGAGAATATTGGTCATATATGTTGGAATTTCAGTCAGAAGAGTATAAAATCCCCACGTAAATCCGCAATGGGCCGCAATTAATCCATAAAAGCATGAGGAGGAAAACATAGATTTCCAGGGAATAGGCAAAGACTAAAAATGTTTGAGATAATTAAAAATAATGTTAATATTTTTATATAAAAAATTCTTCTAAAGTGGCAAACTTTGTCTACTGCTTTTTTAATCGATTGAAATTTTTTTGTATATTTTTTGAAAATTCTTTCAATGACTTTTGCTTTTGTTCATGTTACATAACCAAATTTTAAAATTGTTCACTTTACTTAGTACTTTCATTAAAATGTGTTGTCTATATTTTAAAATTATTTTTAAAATGATCTTTGCGGTGACTGCATGGAATATGAGACTAATTATTTCAGATTAACTTACCTTTTCTTGTTGGTGGAGGGCACTGCCTGTGGAAGTTTCGATATATTTCTGTTCTGCTTCCGATATGAATTTCGTTTCTCTGGGTGTATCAGCTCCAAATATTAAAAAACTTCCCGCCCATAGGAATCCAACTCCAGCTGTGATGTAAAAAATGCTTGGCCATCCCATTGATGAGTCGAACATGGTACCACTGACAGCTAAAAGCAATGCTGTTCCAAACTGAGCTCCTGAATATACCGATGTTAACAAGAACCCTCTCTCATTTCGTGGTACCCATTGAGCCAATAGTGTGTGAACACAAGGATAGACACTGCCTTGGGTAAATCCGATAATAACCCTCATAATGCACACAAGAACCCAATCTCCGTTGGTAGCTGATAAAGGAATGAATAAAGTTGCGACTGAACCGATGGCAGTAGCGATCCCCAATACCCATTTTCCTCCAAAGCGTTTGGCCAACAGACTGGACGGCATCTGACTTACTACGTAACCCCAAAAGAAGCTGGAAAGAATTATACTTTTTGTTGACGAATCCCAATCATAACATGAATTAACAACATTGGTACATTGTGTCATAGGTACAATCGCTGCGGATATGTTTACACGTAAAAAATAGCCAAAAGTCATTCCAAGAAACAACAATAAAGCCTGGAAATGACGTATTCCAATTATATTGGCTGTAAATAAAAACACAATTGTTAGTTTAATAATGAAAAGTTTATGTGATTGCACTAATTACATATAATTAAAGCCCGCTAAGGAGTTGGGAAGAATAATTGATTATATTCCATTTAAAAAACTTCTTGGAACATTTTCATAATATCCTTTTAAAGGAAAAGTGAGATCGCTGGTTATTTGTAAGATTGTATAAAATGTTATCACCTACGTACTTTAGGGAGCAGCCGTGTACAAGGGTTGGCATTTTCCCCTTGCGTATACGGAAAGATGGAACCGCAAAATCAGATTTTCTTGACGAAGGCATAACATACATTTAAACCTTTGCTGAACGTATTTTGTAGTTCAGTTTTAAAAAGTAAAGTAAGGATATTCAATGTAAACTAAATTCAATCTGCTCTTTCCCTTTGTCAGTCGGCTTTTTGCTGTTTTTGTATATTTGCTATGGGTGTTGACTCCTTGTCAAAACTGTACACAGTAGGTTTATACTCCTGATACCTTAAAATTCAAGTGGCTACAATAACTACAAATATTTAATTGCTGACACCTATTTGTATTTTTTGTACACGGGTTTCTATGAAAGTAACAAAATGAGACCGTTAATAAATTTATGATTGTCGTTTAAAGGTAATGCAAAACGTTGATAGTGAACATATTTATGTCATATGGATTAAAACTTAAATTGTCATTTTATCGACAGTAACAATGTGAAGATATCATTAAATGAATTTCAATATAACATTTTGGTTGATTAATAACAAACTAGCATAGAAAGAAGTCCTCATGTAAAGGCTTTGTCTGCTGATACAACGTGGGCTAATACAAATTAGTTGGTCATTTTTTCACGGTTACCTTTTTCAAAATTAATTTAAAAGAAGCATGTGTTGGATTGTGCCCTTCATAGTTATGAAAAGTTTTGACAAACACATAATATTTTCGTTTTTTTCCCACTTTTGTGTTTGATAATAACTGACGCGTAATTAAGGAATCTTTCCAATGAGATTTGCAAGTATTTCAGCTCAACAAATCAAACCTATATTACACACTGTAAAACTCACTTGAACTAGACCGTAAAAACGGTACAAATTGTCTCTGAGTTGGGTTGTCCTCATTAATATGAGAGGAGTTCCTCCTAGTTCTAATATTCATGGGGAATGTGTATATTATGTAGCACAATTCCACATAAACAATATTTAATATAGTTTCGCATCTTAGTTGTAAAAAAGTTTTTGCAGTTTCACTTGTACTGCGAACTTGACGTGCAGAAAAGACTGGAGTTACTTATTCCTTCACTTGGATAATGTGAGATCCTTCAACATAGTTTCTGTTTTATTAAAATGAATAATTTCTGCCCACATTATTTAAAAACTTTAAACATGTAATCGCACACTAGGGATCACTTCATAAAAACCAAAATATCCACTCACGTTTTTCAATAACATTGACGGATGAATTCTTTCTTGTTAAAGCGGCCATGGTTTCTATTGTGTGGCTAGTTATTTGCTAATAAAAACGAGTCGTTCTTTTCCAACCCACTTGTTGTCTTTTACTGAAATGGCTAATTCTACTACCTCACCTTTTTATCTAGCACTTGAAATTAGTAACTGATTAAACAATTAGAAGTGCATTTATGAGCAATTAGGAAGTTTATTGACAAAACTCATATGCTTCTACCTAACGATTATCTCTAAGTCATCTTTACCACATATTATTGCTACAAACCTTTCGCTGCCAGCCTATAAAGGGAGTTACTTCTTGGAATGCTCTTATCTACATAATATAACCCTAATTAATCTTTGTGACTTGGTATATTAATAATTAAATGGCAATAATACGCATCATATAAAGAGAAATTGGAGTATTACTCTTGGAAAATTCCATCAATTTATGGTTAATAATGAATAAATAAAATAAATATCAACATTTACTCCAAAGCTTCTCCGGATTCTAACGAACAATAATAAATAGTCTTGTAGCCGTGGCTTTTGTTTTGTACTCAACCTAGTTTTCACATTTACAAGCATCCATTATCCTAATTTGAAGTAAGTGAATTATTATTCTGGTTGTCAATTTATCAGTACAATACAGTAAGCCAAATGAGGCCAACAATAGTGTATTGCCACTAAAAAGTGGATATAATGTTTAGGGCGCTGAAAATGTATAGTCTTTGTTTTAACTCAATTGTCCCAAAACACATGTCATTTAAGTGAAAATAAATATAATTAAGGGGCTATTGTAGAAAACGAAAGCGATATAACAATAGTATCATAATGAACTTATGTTTAGTAACGACTAGTAGCCATATATTATATTCAGTTTTCCTAATTTAGATCGATTTTATCTCATGTACTTGACCCATATTCTAGTATATAAACCTTCTTATAGTATATTTATATCAAACATTAATATTAAGTACATTTTCTCTACTTAATAGACATAGCTGAAAAATATATATTTTTCAGCTTCCAGACATCTTTTTGGACAAAATAAAATTCGTTTCTAATATATGAGTTAAACAAATAAGCTGTTTTAGCAAACAATGAATGAAGCTTTTTGTTAATCATTTCTGCCGTTCGTGAGTTAGTAAAATTTTTCATTCTTGGTTGTGAATGAATAAAGATGTGCATGAGAGTGAAATTACTCACTCATAGTATTAAAACACCCAAGGTGCTACCAATACCGAACTGAACCAACGTGATCGGTTCAGAAACTCTCAACGCTGCTTTCAATCTTTAACATTATCGTTGAAAGAAATTTGAATCGGAAGTTATTTTAATAGATCACTAAATTCAATTGGTACTAAAATTTCCCCGAATTCAATTTCTGGAAAGGTGTCTACTAGGTTCGTGATGTATCATAGTCAGGTTTTTGGGACAACAGTTTTTCTTCAAGTAATGTTTACATTGAAATTTTTTATTCCCCACCACTTGCAAACAAATATCATACAAAAATTTTATAAATCTATTATGTACCAAATATCTTAAGATAACCTTTAAAAAATAAGTTCGGGAATATCATTTCCAAACAAGAGTTTCCACGATATGGGAACCTTGAGTTGCATTCCGCCATTGTCTGCTTTTAAGCTGAGAAAGCCGTCGCATAATTCTGCCAATTCTTTCAGTATAAATCTCGCGTCTGTAGAGTTGTCCCCCTCAAGTAAGTAACGGAAGAGTATCATAGTAGGCACCTTCATTTCGACCAAAGCTTCATACAATTGCAGACCATTACCTCCTCCAAATATTGTTTCACCTTTAAATTCATTCCACTTCATATTCTTAAGATTGTCGGCATGCTGTTCTTTAAATATATCGCTTGCCTTATACTCGTAAGGACAAGCATCTATGATACGCTTTTCAAATCCAAGACTTCCACTTAGTATTATCACTCTGGATGAAATTTTTCCAACAAATTGAGATAATTCTTTATGAAATGAGGACATGTGGCGGGATATAAAGGGAGATCGAAATTGAAAAACCACAATACGACTTGTAGAACAGGAATATAGCTCGCAAGCAGAGCTTTTATGTGAATCATGTTGGTAGGCGCTGGGACCGTAAATTGGAATTAGGGCTGGATGTGAAATCGAACCAAT
The DNA here is from genome assembly GCF_050003625.1 of Haematobia irritans. Classification (NCBI taxonomy): domain Eukaryota; kingdom Metazoa; phylum Arthropoda; class Insecta; order Diptera; family Muscidae; genus Haematobia; species Haematobia irritans. Next base: position 173,248,573 of record NC_134401.1, on the reverse strand, counting down.
TCTTTTCAAGTTCATCGAGGATATTAACAAATCGCAAGCTAATTGCGCCGCATTCCCTATACAAACACTCGGAACAATAACGGTATATTCCGTTAAATCCTGCTCCTTAATATCCTGTAGTTGAATCAACATAACGTATTGTGTCTTTTGATGTTGGGCTGCTAGCTATACCAGGAATGACTATGTTTTTTTATTTCATTTGGTATTTAGGGTGGCCAAATGATATGAAATACATGATGTTCGCATGGAATGATAATTTGAGAAACAAATGCCATTTTGACGAAATGCGCCGTTCAGACTATAAATTTTTGCGAACGATAATGCGCCGTCTGGACTATAAATTTATCCGGACGATAGTGCTTGTGTCGAACATACCCATATATATTTTTTTTCATTGATTGATTTGATTTATTTAGCAATATTTATGCTATTTTTTAAGTCCAATTATATGTATAAATATCTACTTGAATTGGATTTCATTTAATAAAAATTTTTGTCTTATGCGCTTTACAGACTATCAGTTATTCCGGACGACAGTGCTCGTGTCGAACATATCCCATAATTGTGCACATTATAAGTTAAGTCTGAAGGCATGATCGATACTGCTGCATGTTTATGGGATCGATAACACATTTACCGATTATTTAGTCATCGCCGACAAGTCGTATCGATCCGACGCACTGTAAGATTCTTTACAAACACCGACATTCCGTCCGGAATAACTGATAGTCTGTAAGCGCATAGCTGTCGAAGTTAAGTCCGAAGGCATAATCGATACTGCTGCATGTTTATGGGATCGATAACACATTTACCGATTATTTAGTCATCGCCGACAAGGCACGCTCAAAATAAACCCAGCCACGTGAATTCAAATCGATGATTTGACAGTGGCATAGGAAAAGAGATATGTTTGTTTCGAATTTATTTCGGCATAAGCCGGCTATCAATAGGGCTGTTTTCTTTTTGCACTGATAACCAGTGCTAAAATAAAACGCAAAAAAAATTTCAGTTCAAATTTCGATTTTGATTGGCAACACTTGGTCGTCAAATGTCAAAATCAAAGTTATTGTTTACAAATAAAAATAGGGGGTATACATTTAATAATCAATTTATAGAAATAAGTGTACCAAAAACGAAAGAGTGATTATTAATTTTAAAGGATTTGCTGCTTGCCTTTCAAAAACAAATGACTGCTGGCAACAGCTACGTGCGTGGAAACAGATTCAGTGCGTCATGTTTATCAACCAAACGCGTGGAAATATGGGAATTTGCTCAAGTGGTGGATTTACAAGTGGCTAATACCACAAGCATGTGTGGTATAGAAATGGATATGCCAATTGCATCAAAATCACAAAAGCCTAGTTAACGTAGAATTACAGACTTCGGCCAGCCATCACAAGAGGGAGAGAATATACAGGAAATATAATTCAACTTAATACCACAGGAAATATAATTCAACTTAATACCATGTCATCGCAAAATGTAAAATAATTTACCCACGCCGAAGTTGCCAAAAATATTACAAAAGAAAAGAATTGGTTCATAATCCACAACAACGTGTATGACGTGACCCCTTTTCTCAATGAGCATCCTGGTGGTGAAGAAGTCTTGACCGAACAAGCTGGTAAAGATGCTACAGAAAATTTCGAAGAAGTTGGTCACAGTTCATATGCCCGTGAAATGATGCAACAATACAAAATCGGTTAACTAGTTGCTGAAGAGCGTACAAATGTTCCAGAAAAATCCGAACCCACATGGAATACTGAGCAAAAGAACGAGGAATCGTAGTGAAGTCATGGCTGATGCCTTTTGTCTTGGGTTTAATAGCCACCTTGGTTTATAAGTTTTTCTTTGGAACGAAATACCAATAATTGTAGGCAGAGAAAAACATCACCACCACCAGCCACAAACAAATATCGCAAGTTTATTTGTATATTTAGTTGAGAAAGGGATTTCTTGCTGTTTTAGACCATAAAACAAGTCATACAAAAAACAAAAACAAAACATATACAGTGACTCACAAAAATATTCTTTTTTATATCTTGAAATCGCAAACCGCTTAACATTTATATGAAAAAGTTTTATTAAAATGTTTCCATGGATATACATAACAGCAAAAGGTAAACAAAAATCGTGAAATTAATTTTATTGTATTATTTTTAATCATTAAATCAAAAAACTACAAAAAAAAGCTCACAAAAGTATTCGTCGTATCAGTAATCACATTGTATGAGACATTATTTTGGTCCACTTAGTATTTGGAATAGTACCCTTTGTTAGCGCAAATGGCTTCCAGTCGTCTTGGCATCGACACGTTTCTTGAGAGATTTTGCCCCATTCTTCTTGTAACACTTTTTTTAAGGGCTGTCCAAGATGAAATTTGGTTTTGTCCGATCCACGGTTCCAAATGAGATCCTAGTTTTCAATGGGGTTGCTACCTGGGCTTTGTGGTTGCGTTTTGAGATATTTAGTGTTGTGAAGGAGCCATATTTTCACATCCCAGGCCGTGTGTTTGAGGTGTTTGCTTGTTGGAACAAGGAGTCTTTATCACGAAATCCCATTTTAGAGGCGCTGGAGTGAAGATTTTCTTTCAAAAATTTTAAATTTGAAAAAAAACATTTAGGCGTTCATGGTTCCATCAATAAAAACTAAGTTTCATTACACTTGTTTTTACATTTTTTATTTTCAAGGTTTCCCTAAGCTTTCGCCGTGAAAATAAAAAATGTCGAAAAGTGTAAGACAAAAGTTTTTATTATTTTAAAATTTATTAAGAAAATGTAACCATTAAAAAAATTAGGTTTATTTTAGTTATCGGAATTATTATTTCTTCAGCAACTTAACTTAACTTTATTCATTTTTGGATTATGTTTGTATAATTAACCCTCTAATGCCCCAATTTTTTGGCCATCTGAATAAATATTTAATGTTAACGACACAAAAGCAAGAAAACTAAACAAGAAAATTTTATAGGTAAAATTCAGTATATGCTGCAAAGCCTCTTGAACAGTTCCAACTGTTTTCTTTTTATTTTACCCATTTTTATTGTGTTAAGGTGTGTTTTACTAAAAGCTTCCTTATTTATTGAAGCCCGCCTAAAGGCGGGATTGGGCATTAGAGGGTTAACTAAAGAATAGAAAAATTATACACAAATGAAGCGTAAATATCTAAAAAATTCATGAAAATTTTAAATTTTACCGCAAAATCCAAACCAAAATCATACTGTCTTGGTGAATATTTTCTAAATAATGATGAAGAAGGCAATTTTATTATTATAAACTATTCCAAATGCTATTTTTATACCCTCCACCATAAAATGGTGGTTTTTTAAGTTTGTCATTCCGTTTGTAACAGATCGAAAAATTGCTCTAAGACCCCATAAAGAATAGGGTGGTTAAATTTTCAAGGGCCGATGTTGATTTTGAATAAAACACAAACTATTTAGGACATTATTGTAATATTATTTTATTATGATATATTCGTATTACTCAATTATGTATGGAACAAACTATAGGCCAAATAGACGCCGCGACCTCGGTGGCACACCTCCATCCGATGGTCCAAATTTTCGATGACGCTGGGGCATAATTGAGGTTCTATGCCGTTAATGTGCCGAATTATCTCGTCCTTTAGCTATTGAATTGTTGCTGGCTTATCGACGTACACCTTTTCTTTCAAATAACCACAAAGAAAAAAGTCCAACGGTGTCAAATCACATGATCTTGGCGGTCAATTGACATTGCCATTACGTGAGATAACACGGACATTAAATTTGTTGCGCAAAAGAGCCATTGTTTCGTTAGCTGTGTGGCAAATTCGGGCCATACAAAGTTCGTTATCATCTTATGATAGCGAACACCATTCACAGTAACTGCCTGACCGGCCTCATTTTGGAAAAAATACGACCCGATGATGGTCGGTCCGTCTGTTGAAATCACGCCAACTTCCGTTCGAAACAAGCTATCGACTTGAAACTTGGCACAAGAAGTTGTTATTGATATAGGTCGTATCTTATTGGAAAAGGGCCATATCGCATTACTTTACGTATAGCCCCCATATAAACCGATCCCCAGATTTGACCTTCGGAGACTCTTGGAGGGGCAAAATTCATCCGATCCGGTTGAAATTTGGTACGTGGTGTTAGTATGTGGTTTCTAACAACCATACAAAAATTGGTCCATATCGGTATTGGGCGGGGCCGACTATATCATACCCTAAACCACCCCATGCGAATTAGTAAACATAAGCAAGGGTATCCTTGGTATAGGTTTGGGAGATGAACCGAATTTCCTTATTTATGAAAATTATGCAGTGTACACTCAAAAAAAGGCATGTCCTGTTAACGAGTTAACAACTTTATTTTCCAAATTCAGACTCGACTTCCAGTATACTCATAGAAAAAGTCTGCTAAAAACAGCAGTAGATGTCTGCTGTTATATTTTTGTACTTCACGGCCTAATGAACAATAATTTATAAAATTTTATAAAATAATTTATAAAATAATTTATATAATTTATAATATTTGCACTAGGAGTACAATTGGTAGTATAGTCAAATGTGCCAAATTTTATTGAAATCGGTTCAGATTTAGATATAGCTTCCATATATATCTTTCGTCCGATATGCACTTATATGGATTCAGCCTGAGTTTTACCCTGATTTGGTTGAAATTTTGCTCAAACATAACCCATATAGTCACGAGTGCAAAATTTGATTGAAATCGGTTCAAATTTAGATATAGCACCCATATATATCTTTCGTCCGATTTAGACTCATATGACAACAGAGGCCAAAGTTTACTACCGATTTTCGTGAAGTTTTGCACAGAGAGTAGAATTAACATTCTAGCAATGCTTGGTAAATTTGATTGAAATCGATTCAGATTTAGGTGTCGTTATGTGTGTTAAATTTGGTTAAAATCTTTAATATTTTAGATATTTAAGTGTGTTAAGTTTGATCTGATTTGGTTCAGATTTAGATAAAACCCCCATATATTCGTGTTTCCAGTTATTACAAATATGACCAAAATTCCCACACTTTAGACAAAACTCTGTGATGATTTCCTCATATCTTAGTCATATCCTGTAGTGCCAGAATTTCCACAGAACAGTTGATTTTTAAATAAGGCTCCAAGTCGCTCGACTTGACCAAATAATATGTTACAACCCACACTTGACCACATATCTTGGCGAGATCTACCAATATCCTTTTAAAATCGCCACTGGTGAGTAGCAAAAATTGCAAATATTACTAAAATTTTCCTATATTTGGTATACATATGTATCGCCTGATAAATCATAAATGTCCTTTTGTACACTTGCATTAAAATTTCTCTCGCTTCATATTTTACTAACATTGTGTTTCATCCCATGGTGATAGCCGATTTTAATTCTAGTGTTTTTGTACAAATATTCTCTTCATTATAAGTATTTGTATCTGGAAATGCAAACCTTTGCATAGCTCCCAGCAAATTTGAAGTAGTTAAGGTGGTAACACAAATGTTGGTATACATAGTGGTGAAGGGTATAATATAGTCGGCCCAGCCGGACTTTAGACTTTACTTACTTGTTTTTTACTAACATTGTGTTCCACCCCAGGCCATTAGCCGACATAAATTTTAAGTCAATAGAATTTTGGTCTTAAATATATTGTCGGTTCAGATTTAAATGCATGTATATGGGAACATAAATCTTTATATATACCACTCAAAAAATTTGAAAGAATTCAGATGGTGTCGAAAATGTAGATCACAAAGTGGTGCAGGGTATAATATAGTCGGCCCTGTCCGACTATAGACTTTCCTTACTTGTTTTTCTATAGAAAAATTTGTCAAAATTTTATTTCTATAGAAAATTTTCTCAAAATTTAGCATATTTATTGAAAATGTATTTCTATAGTAAATTTTCATATAATGTTATTTCGTGTTGATGGTCACTGATTCTTAAAAAACCTCTAATATAAATCTTTCGACCGATTATAAATTCAATTTTGCGAAATTGCCTAAAAATGTATACCCTGCGTCGCACTCTTTATAGAAGTATTACAATATACATTGTCCAAATACAAAGCACTCAACAAAATTGAAGGATTGAGATTTTATCAAAATGTGGATCTAAATACAAAGTTGTGTATATTATAGTCTGCCCCGCCAGACTTCAGATTTTCTTATTATTATTATTATTATTTTTTTTACTAAAATTATGTTTCGTCCCATAAAGTTAGATTCAAATATTCATACATACATACATAGATACATAGATTTTGTTGAAGTGTATACAATTTTGTCCAAATCGGTGCAGATTCAAATTCATGCATATGGGAATATCAACCTTTATATAGCTCGCAACAAACTTGAGATGGTATCAATGAATTTGGTCCACAATGAAGGGTATAATACATTATTTTTTTATTAAACATAGGAACGACATTGGCCTGAATTCGAAACATAGAGTACAAGTACACACACTTTTTCAGTAGAAATAAGTTGTTTTAGCACACTATACGAGTGCTGGAGATCATGATCGCACTGAATAATCCATGTAGACGGTATTTCCCGTGATTGTTATGGTAATATTACATGGGACAAACTGTTTTTGAAGATTTCCAAAAGCATAGTGCCCTCTATACTCTATAAATCGGAGCCATAACATGTCCAAAAAACGACCCCCAGACCATAATATTACCCCCCACCATTATTGAAGGAACTGTTTTTATTTCTTGGATTAAGACTTTTCTTTGGACCTTCGTACTAAACTTCCACCACCCGAGCCATGCAATTTAAACTTTGATTTGTAGGAAAATAAAACACATTTCACTGATTCTCATGCCATTTAAGGTGTTTTTGTAAAAATTTAAGGCGCGGTTAAATTTTTTCGAACTCCATAATTATTGTGAGTCTCACGAAATACAGAGAAGGCCTTTGACGAAATGTCCAAATGAAACCGTCACTTCCGTGAGAGTTCCTTTATTGGAAGTTGTTAGAGACGCTACATTTAAAGTTGGGCCACTATATATTTCTACATAATTCGATACATATTCCTGTTTTTGTTGCAGTGAAACAAAATTGAAACAAATACTTCTGTTTTGTTTATTTACATTTGCTTTTGTTTCTTCTTCTTTTCAGTATGTGACATTCACTTGAGATGTGTTCCTCCCCAGTATTTTAGTTAGTTGCCAATTCATATTTTGACAACTACAAAATTCGCATATAATGGTGACTCTGGTGCGACTTGCACTGATAGTTGCACTGGATAGAACACCAGTGCAACGATTGCCATACAAAAGTTCTATCCAGTGCAAAAAGAAAACAGCCCTAATGTAAAACCTTTTTTCGGAGGGTTCAAGTGTGGTTTTTGTTGGGTTTAATAAACTGCCTGAATTTATTCTGATAATTGGTTGATAGTTTTGCTGCAAGTAGAGGATGCTGATGAGGAATGTGGTAATTCCGAAACGTGCGTCCATCCAACCATCTTGCAGTCTATAGGGCTTTGCCCAAATAAATTTGACAAACATTATTTTCCTCTGTTGGTTAAGCTACTCTTGTAGTTTAGTCAATGTATGGTTTTAAGCTGAAATAAAAAAACAACAACATTTTTAAGAATTTGTAAATGATTAATCAAATTAATAAATATCTAAACAAACGTGTTTTACTCGACCACAATGATTCTTTTACCACTATCTTAAAATGTGCTTTTTCTGATTGTTTGGAGGGTCTCTTATTGGCGTCGTTCTAAATTGATCTATAAAGGCACCTAATAATTGCACTCATGCGAAACCTTTTTGTAGTAACTTGGCGTGGTACAACTTCTCAATAGTGACGGCGCTTTTCCGACGAGTTTTTGATATCGTATATGATTGTTTTCGACGTACTGGGGATTCTCAGAAGCGCCCCCAAATTCAAAAAATGTTGGCAGGGTAGCTGTCGAAGTTAAGTCCGAAGGCATAATCGATACTGCTGCATGTTTATGGGATCGATAACACATTAACCGATTATTTAGTCATCGACGACAAGTCGTATCGATCCGACACACTGTAATGCGCTTTACAGATTATCAGTTATTCCGGACGACAGTGCTCGTGTCGAACTTATCCCATATATTGTGCACATTATAAGTTAAGTCCGAAGGCATAATCGATACTTCTGCATGTTTATGGGATCGATAACACATTTACCGATTATTTAGTCATCGCCGACAAGTCGTATCGATCCGACACACTGTAAGATTCCTTACAAACACCGACATTCCGTCCGGAATAACTGATAGTCTGTAAAGCCCATAAGATTCTTTGCAAACACCGACAATCCGTCCGGAATAACTGATAGTCTGTAAAGCGCACAAAATTCCATCCGGATAAAGTTATAGTCTGAACGGCGTAGGCGCTTTGATTGTGTTTCAAATAACTTGCTGCTATCTAAACTCTGACGTGGCCTTCGTTACATCTTTAGAAAATCACTTTGTCTTTTGCCGGTGTTGTGTGTGTTTGGGCGTTGAGGAGTTAACAGCTTACATTACTTCTGCAAGGCAAAATGTATAAATCAATTTTAATTTTGTGTACCATCATCGCATTGGGGTCATACCGAACCCATGCAGCAGAAAGTGATGTCTTGGAGTTAACGGATGATAATTTCTCGTCCACTTTGGCATCACATGAGACGACCTTAGTCATGTTTTACGCTCCTTGGTAAGTCGTTAACTTTTTTCAGTCCGGCTTTTTTAAGCGAGAAGATATTAAGATACACGTCATCTCTGCTATTTTGATAGTGTAGAAATTCTATCCTTTGTTTCTTTTATTATAACGTTTTAATACATAAGGAGCAAGGTTATTTAATGATTGTAAATGAATATACATATTTTTATGTCCATGTGTGTGTAACCGACCTGACAACGTTACTTAACTTGCAATTTCACTTTATATTAACCCATGACATATCGGAATATAAGTATATAATGGTCCATATTATGATATTGACGTTTTCACATTGAAATACTTATCAGGTAGTTCCGTTTAATAATCTTATTTCCACATTCACGTACAACGATGCAATTGTAACTTAAGGTGGGTATTAAGTTCGAGTTTAAGGTGAGTATTAAGTTCGAGTTTAGCCGCTAAAATCGCCATTTTTTCACGATTACTTTTCTTTAATAATACTTTTTAAGGAATACAAACTACTAAATGAGTAAAAAAAGTCATAAAATTATACATATTTGTCGCAGATTTCATTATAACTTGATGGGGAATATCCCAAAGCAAATTTTCACTAAATTTATATTCCTTAAAATGGATTATTAAAGAAAAGTAATCGTAATAAAATGACGATTTTAGCGGCTAAACTCGAACTTAATACCCACCTTTACGGGCAAATATTTGACAGAAATCCATCCACAGTCAAACTCGCAAAAATTTTTAACTAATATTTAGTATATAACGTCACGATAGGAGTATTTTTCGAAACTAGTATCCACTCATTTTGGTCAAATATTTGTCTAGTGTGACCATAAACTTAAGAAACCTGATCATCCGGTATCGAGTTTTATAAATTCCGGGATTTCAAAATATTGAACTCGGAGATCTCGGGATTTTTTGTTTTTGGATCCCAAACTTGTTGAGACTCTTTATATTATCTGAGTAATTACCACTTACAGCACCAAAAATCCCGGGATTTTGGGACGAATCCCGAATGACAGCCCTAAACCTGATCAACCTAAATCCAAGTTGAAGTCTTTGTAATTACGAAAGTTTGAAAGTTGAAATTTTGCGAGTACTACAGAAAACCAAACTATTTAGTGAAACCAGCACAGAACCACATTCTAATTAGAACTATTGTCTAACCACATGAATTTTAGTATTTCCCCTCCAATTCAAACTTTTATTCCCCATTTTTTCCTCTCTTAAAGGCTTTAGGTTAAAGTGGCAGGCTCACTTAGGCTATCCATTGTGATATCTTAAAGAGTTTTTTGAAGTATAGTACGCTGCCAAAATAAATGGAAATATCATCCATATATTTGCTAAACGTAATAAGTTATTGCTCCATGAGGGCTGAAATTTGAATAAGTATCTCCTATAAAAAAAAATAAGTATCTAAGTATATCCTACATAAATATGGTCCATTATTACTTAAACTGCCTCTTAAAGGAGAGTCGCTATGGCAAGCGGGAACCTCCGTGCTGGGTAACATACCCGTATGCATTCAAAAGGTCAATGGGGTTTATCTTAGCTTTGGCACAACGCCAAGAACATTTCGCAGTATTACTGGTTTCACACATAGTTGGCCCTACAGTAGCGACAGCTAATGCATTTTTATACCGCTGATACAAATTCATTAGCTGTCGAAGTTTTGTGTTGCCAAAAACTCGTAACTAACACGTTTAAATTTTCAATAATATGCCTTTGCCCGATATAACGTCTTACTTGGAAAACATGGTTTTTGTCTTTCGATAACACAGTGCAACACAAAAAATCCAAACAAAAAAATCTCTTATCCCAGCCGAAAGTACTCGATGAGAGGAGAAAAGTGATATCTGGATTTTCCAAGATTGGTTGCCGTTCGTCTTTTATGAGCCTCTAAAGTTTGGCCGCCAAATTCGATTTTGAGCACTTTTTGCAATTCGTTCGTATTCAGCATTTTTGTTAGCTGAATCAAGAGCTACAACGAATTCGCAGCATTTTTCGAACTATGGCCATACGAAAATTGCCAAAAAAAGTGCCCAAAATCAATTTGATGAAAAAAATGTAGAGCCTCATAAAAGATGAACGGCAAGCAATGCAGAAATTACTTTCCTAAGTGATTTTTTGTTTGGAGTCAAAAAGTTGAATTTTGCCTCACAGTGTAAGTATGACACAGTTTTTATTTTAGCTCAAACTCAATACCTCATATTTGTTAGAAAACTGCTTTTTGTGCTGATATGGCTACATACACTGATAACATAGGTTTATGACTTTCAAACCATTGCTTCAACTTTTCGAAACATCTTAGGAGATTGTTTCCACATTATATTTAGATAAAAATGAGGAACATTCTAGGAATCTAAACTCATTGTACATCGTACTGCACATGATAACAAACACATTTTGGACTCGAATTTTTTGTCTGATAAGGAATACATTTTTCAAATTATTACTTTATTGCATTACAACCACGGAAAGATTGTCTATTATCTATATGTAAAATTTATGTAGGACATCTAAACATCATTGGTTTTTTATGAAGCAAAGCCTTATTTTAATGGTCCATTCGATCTAAATAGAAGTTTCTAAATAAAATTTCTTTTTTAAGCATCAACTCAAAATCAAATGAAATATCAAGTAAATATAAATAAAAATTCAAGTATATATAAATGCTACATCCCAAGGCATATTTAGGAAGGATTTTAAAAATAAATCCAAGATATTATTAAATGTATGTAGGCAAATTGAAAATTCTAGATTAAAGTTATTGTTATTATTCAATTTATTAAAGTCTTAAAGTGAGTACTAAGTTCGAGTTTTGCGCTAAAGTGAAAACGAAATCAGTAAAAAAAGGCATACAATTATGCATATTTGTTGCAAATGCTATTATAACTTGATGGGCAATAGCCCAAAGCAAATTGTCACAAAGTTTGTATTCCTTAATATGGATTATTAAAGAAAAGTAATCGTGAAAAAATGACGATTTAGCTAAACTCGAACTTAATACCCACCTTTAAAATTGCTAAAATGGGCTCGCAAGAAGCATAATTACTCCTATGAAAAGGAATAATAATCTCTAGAAGATTATATATGATTGCATATCTTTCAATTAAATATTCTGTTTCTACCATCTACACGAATTTATTTTTTTCTCTTTTTGAGGTATCTTAACAATGAGCGGCCAATCTTGTAACTGACAATTGCGACAAAAAAAAATAGAAATTAAAAATAAAAATATTGTATACAAAAAAAAATGAAATATTCAATTGCTTTAAAATGCCGATAGAAAAGATACGAAAAAATTGTCCTCATAATTGATGGTATGAATTAATTCAATTATTCTTGCGAACCGTAACCATATTTCGAAGCAAACATGGATAAATTCCTAAATTTCCTGTTTTATATTTCCCACTTGTTGAGCAATGTTTCAATTTGACTGATAATCAAAATGACATTGTTGTTTCTGCAATACTGAAAATACCTTCCTTAATATGCTATGGCTCATATAAACAAATTTGTTAGTAACATAAGAATAGAAGAAAATTTTTCTGAAACATATTGATAAATTATAGAAAGCAGTCATTGTAGTAGCAAACATTGTCTGCAAACATTGTCTGCTATATTTTAAACTCGATTACAATAAAACATGGGCTATCATAACAAAAACGAAAAATGTTATTTGTATTTGATCAACAATCTGATTATTTCTAAAAATGAGACTTAAGTGAATTCACTAGAAATTTATGCCGGTCGCATTTAGCAGAATATATGAAAAACAATATTTGTGGTTCTTGAAAATACTTTGGGTAACATATTAAAAAGTACTACTATTCGAATTGTTGTGTTGTAGCCGTTTTTTTATACTTCGTATCAAGAATACGATATTAACTATTCGCAATTGACGCTTCTCTTTTCAAGGTGTGGACATTGTAAACGGTTAAAGCCTGAATATGCCAAGGCCGCTGAAATAGTTAAAGACGATGATCCCCCAATTACATTAGCGAAGGTATTATACACAATAATGTGGGTTTTGTATTTAGATAATATTAAGCTATTTTTTCAGGTCGACTGTACAGAGGGTGGAAAGGAAACATGTAATAAATTCTCTGTTAGCGGGTATCCCACTTTGAAAATATTTAAGGGCGATGAGGTCTCACAGGATTATAATGGACCACGTGAAGCTGCTGGCATTGCTAAGTTCATGCGCGCCCAAGTTGGTCCCGCCTCTAAGGACATTGCTACTGTCGCTGATTTAGACAAATTCCTTGGTGCCAAGGAAACAACTATTTTCGGCTATTTCAAAGACATAGACTCAAAACTTGCCAAAACTTTCTTGAAATTCGCTGACAAGAATCGTGAAAAGTATCGTTTTGGTCATAGCAGCAACTCCGATGTATTGGAAAAGGCGGGAGAAACGTTAGTATTGCATTAAATTTGGTATACAATTTCTTTTATTTCTCTATATGCTAACTGCTATTAATTTTACAGAGATGCTATTGTTCTCATTCGCGCCCCCCATTTAAGCAATAAATTCGAGGAAAATACAGCTAAATTCGAAGGATCATCAGAGTCTGATCTAAGTACTTTTGTAAAAGACAATTTGTAAGTACAATCAGCTTTTAAAAATATTATTTTCAAGGATAATTTTTTTTATTATTTTATAATAGCCATGGATTGGTCGGACATCGTACACAAGAAACTGTTCGTGATTTCAAAAATCCCTTAATCACTGCATACTATTCCGTCGATTATGTGAAAAATGTAAAGGGTACAAACTATTGGAGAAACCGTGTACTTAAAGTAGCCAAGGAGTTTGCTGGCAAACTGAACTTTGCTATCTCTGCTAAGGACGACTTTCAACATGAACTCAATGAGTACGGATATGATTTTGTTGGAGAAAAACCCGTCATTTTGGCTCGTGATGCTAAAAATCTAAAATACGCCCTTAAGGAAGAATTTTCAGTCGAAAACTTGCGCGATTTTGCTGAAAAGTTACTTGAAGGCGAATTAGAACCTTACATCAAATCGGAACCCATTCCAGAAGACAATAGTGCTCCTGTCAAGGTAGCTGTTGCCAAGAACTTTGATGAAGTAGTCATGAACAATGGCAAGGATACGTTGATTGAATTCTATGCTCCTTGGTGTGGACATTGCAAAAAGTTAACACCCATCTATGATGAACTAGCAGAAAAATTACAAAATGAGGATGTAGTAATTGCAAAAATGGATGCAACAGCCAATGATGTACCTCCCGAATTCAATGTTCGTGGTTTCCCAACACTTTTCTGGCTTCCTAAGGATTCCAAAAATAAACCTGTCTCTTACAACGAAGGACGTGAAGTGGATGATTTTATTAAATTTATATCTAAGCATTCTACTAACGAGCTCAAAGGCTATGACCGCAGCGGTAAGCCTAAAAAGACAGAGCTTTAATTTATAATAGAATTACATTTTATATAAAAAACACCATAAGGGAAAATCTTCATTTACATTTCCATTTTTCCACGAATTTTCGCAATACATTCAATCACTTCTGTAGTTTTTTCATAGCATTTAATGTGTAAACAAGAATCTTTTTTTAAGCAGATTTAAATTAATAAAAATGAGAATGAAAGTGTTCCAGATTATAAAATAATTGTTTTTTTTTTAAGGATAATATACTTTTTCTTATCTCTACCTTCCTACTTAAGTTATGGTAGTAGTCTAATTTTACCGACTTAATATAGTTACAACTCTTTATTTCAAATAACTTTGCTTTGAAAGTATTAGCATTTGTAAAGATGGAAGCAATTTTGCATACCTTGATTTTATATTTTAATAATGCATTCAGTGGGATCGGTATACCTATTTGGTATTTCTCACTCTGACTGTTCTCATCCACGAAAGCAAAGCCCGAATAGGGAACAATAGAATGTTTTTAAGGCCGCTCGGGGAGCAAAAGAAGGAGAATAGTAAAAAATGTTTATTCATAGTCTGATATTGTTTCCATGATGTTGAGGAAGAGGTTCCCACGTCTACGCATTCCTAGTGAACGTTTGGTATACCTAAGGTAGGTTTTAGATACACTTTCGTTTTGATATTGAGTTTTTTTGTTTGCTTTTCCTTTGTATTATATACACTCATAAGAAAAAGTCTGCAGTCTGTGTCTGCTGTTATATTTTATAATTCTTGGTCTTTGGTAAAATTTGTAGGTCTTAAAATGTTACCCAAAGCATTTGCAGGAACAAAATATAGTTTTGTCTATTCCAGTCCTCCAATATTCTTAAAAATTCCCAAATGCGATTAAGAAATATTTTTTTGCTGTTATGCCTTAATTTTAGAAGAAATAATATTTTTAAACAAATACAATAAATGTCCTAAATGTGTCGTTTTTATTGTGTTGCGGTAGCACCTAGTTTACCAAACTAAAACACGTAATAAAAAATAGCAGAGAGTGTTTTCTATTTCAGGATACAGTGACTGCTTTTCCCTTTTTGCTGTTTTAGCAGTTTTGGGTGTATCCAATATGTTAGTTGTATTACTCTGTAATTTTCTGGATTAGTTTAGGTTAGGTTACATAACCCGATGTATCAGGCTCACTTAGACTATTCAGTCCATTGTGATACCACAGAGGTGAACTTCTCTCTTATCACTGAGTGCTGCCCGATTCCATGTTAAGCTCAATGACAAGGGACCTCCTTTTTAGAGCCGAGTCTGAACGGCTTTCCACATTCCAGTGAAACCACTTAGAGAAGCTTTGAAACCCTCAGAAATGTCACCAGCATTACTGAGGTGGGATAATCCACCGCTGAAAAACCTTTTGGTGTTCGGTCGTAGCAGGAATCGAACCCACGACCTTGTGTATGCAAGGCGGGCATGCTAACCATTGCACCACGGTGGCTCTTGTGTATGCAAGGCGGGCATGCTAACCATTGCACCACGGTGGCTTCTAAATTAGTTTATTACAAATTAATTGCTATTTTGCTCTGATTTATGGTGGTATCTCTTTTGCTCGCATCATCTGCCATTGTTGTATGGATTCGAAATAAAAATCAAAAAATAAAAAATCTTTATACTAACTGTTAAAATTACATGATGACCATAGAAGTATAAAGTGACGTCGGCGGCATATATCCGTTGTTTACCATTTCACTATACACAATACAGTCTTTTCAGTTATGGGACGACTATACTAGTGCACTATCTTTGCTAATTTTGGTTAGGTAAGGTATAGAGGTAGCCCATATTTTAAGCTCACTAGGACTATTCAGTTTATTATGACGACATACGTGGATCCTCAATTTTATATGACAAAGACCAAAGTACTGCTATAATTTCCAATCAAAGAAAAATAACCAACACATTCAATATTATTTTTATTTAATCCTTTCTTTGAAACAATGTATTTAATAATAAAAATGAATGCAGTATGAAAACGAAAATATTTCAAATTTAAAGTAAGTTATTTCATAAAATCATTGAACTCATACAGAATATGTTCACCACGTACAACAATATATGTATGCTTTTAGCTATACTAATCGTTCCCCAAATTTATTGGGTGTCCCCCAATCAGTTTTTATTATTTGTTGAAAGTTTATCTAAATTATAAATATTGATTTGGGAAATTGGTTTGATTGTTACATATTTATGGTAGAAATGGAATGTAACGATGAAATTAATTGTCCGATTTCTTCAATAAACGGATAACTCGTTCAATATCTGCTCCTGTATTCCTAATTTTTACGAGGCAATCATAGGCACGATTATACTGCTGGCTTAAGAGACATCTAAAATTAAGAGTAAATCAAAGGTGCACATTAATAGTAACAAAACAAAAAAAGTTACAAAAGAAATAAAAAGTGAAATTAATCCATGACAAATAGCAACAATTAAAAAAAGAAATGTGAAAAATTGTACTAATTCTTGTTAATGTGCTAATGCAGACTAGCGATATAAATATATATTTAGTTCAAAAAATCAATTGGTTAACGTAAAATCTTTAATTTCGGAAAAAATTATCATTAATTTTTTTCCAAAATGATGTCTATCTAATCAATTATCTCTATTATAGACTATAATAAATTATTCATATACATATATCACTTACAATAAAGCAGCGCCAGTTAGATGTCCATTATTATAAAGGTGTGTTATCCATTGTTCGGCTATATTGTTATTCAATGGATCATCCGGTTGCAAATATATGCGCGATAGTAGAAGAGCCTCCTTAAAGTAATTCTTTTGCATGAGGATTTCTATGGCCTCACGTTCCATGTGTATAGCAAGCATATACACTACGCTTTGCAATGTGCATCCTTGTTCTTGTAATTGGTCAGCATATGCTTGACAACATTTTTGCCAAAAACTAAATTAAATTTATTTAAAATAAGTTTGGAAAATTTTGCCAAAATATATGTGGATTTCTAAAGAAACTTATTTGCACGATGAGAATTTCACGCTTGAAAATATTCTCTATGCATTGCGCGCCACATAAAAATATGTTCGTCAAAGCAGATAGAGTGAATTTTCAGTTCACATTAACCCAGATTCAATTTATTCCAATATAGATATTCAAAGAATGAGTTTCTTTTAGAATACCACAGATAGCTGGTATATACGTACCCATAAGAAATGCTTGGAGCTATTGACACATGCCACTCACAGAGCTGTTTAGCTTGAACACATTTGAGAATTTCATCTTTTATACTTCCATTCAATTGTGGCATAAGAATATTCGATATTCCTTTAGATTCGCTGTTTTGATGATTTTTTACTATTAAAATAAAATATTAAAAATGTTATGTTTTACTGTCGTAACAAAAAAACTCACATTCATCTGTCAAGAGTTGTGTAGCTTCAGATTTAGATCCAAATAATTTGGCACACAAAGATTTGTTTTCGGTCGTTTTTTCACAAACTGTTAGGCATAAAATATTGTACATAACATCCACGGCATCTTTATTCAATTCTTTTGTGGTTAAATATAACAAAGTAGTAGGTATCTGTAGATATATGTAGATGTGAGCAATAAAATAAATACTGCATATTATAAAACATACCTTCATATAAATTGAAGAGGAATTGGCAGAAGCTTTGTCGTCCTTTGTTAATTCAAGCTTCTCTAGCATATTAGAAACATCTTCACATGTACCAACGCTACTTTGTTCCGGACAATTTTTTTGTTCTAGACAGCAGCTAGGATTTAATTCCATGCCTTTGTTAGATTTTTTTGGCCCTTGTCCTGGTTTGCCGTCGTGCCGGGTAGAAGCCTTTGTAGCCCATTGTACGTTATCTAACGTACGATTATTAGAACGTTTTGGTTTTGCTAGATTCTCATCGCTTTGTTCCAGACGCATATCAATCAGCTCTAATGATGTACTTGTACCGGCGCATAACAACACGTCTTCATCCGTTGGTAGAAAAAGGCCACATTTCATAGGGCAATGATATAATTTAATAAAGCGTTCACTTGATATTTCAGCTGACAGATCCCACACACGAATGGCTCCATCAAAACCACAAGTTAGCAATAAATTGTCATTTCGATTACTCCACTTAGCACACGAATTTGCAGCCTTTGTAGATTTTATATCAAATTTATGCAACATTTCCAAAGTTCCTGTTTCATCTTTAAATTTGAGAATATTAACATTGTTGGCATTTGATACTACGGCAAACTTATTTGTAGCTATTGGGCTCCAGGAAATTTCGGTTATATAGCGGGATGACAGCTCTAATTCTATTTTCAATTCATATTGAAAATACTGTGATTTTTCTCCTGCTTTGCGACTATATAGGCGTAGACGACCATTTTGTGTTCCCACAAAAAGGTAGCTATTTCTAAGGGAGATGGCGGAGACACATGTGATATCGGGAATAATGTAAGCGTCTAAAAAATTTCGGAAATAAAAGAATGAATTATAATCCTCTTTAAAATATTTCAAAATATATGTCAAATTATCGAAATAAATTTTATAGAAAAAAGAACCAATAAATAAAGGATTTGAAGAACATAGGGACTATTTATTAAACTACTGATTTAAACAATATTTCGTTAAATTATTAAATTGGAATTGAATTGGAATTATGAAATTAAGGAACTTGTTTAAAAATTGTCTTTTACATATAAAATGAGAATAAACATTTTTTCCTTTGCGGTCGCGGTATTTATTTGAACAAACGTTGCATATATTTGAATTTAGAGTAAATGGAAATTTATAGTTTCCATGGCAACTGTCAAACTAAAACATCTCAACTCGGTGTGAACGGTGAAATGTTTTGGAGAACTGAGTCAGTTGGAACATAATATTAGGCTTTCTTTCGGCTTGCCATTGATTGTTTTGTAATAGTGAAACTACCTTGAAATAACATTGCCTTGGATAAATCTTTTTCATTATTTATTTGGTTGTTATGCGACCAAATCATTAAAAAAATGTCATACTCTTTCTTTAGTTTAAATTTGAAATCATACATTGCTGCTATTACATGACACAATAATTATATTTTCACAAAATAATTTTGGTAAACAAAGTAATAGCATTTCAAGAATCTCCAAATCACATCGTTCCATTTTCCTCAGAATGAATTATTTTATAAACATACGGGATTTTTTGCCGGATTTTCTTCAAGAGTTGTCGAAAGCAAATGTATCCAAGAAATTTGGTGACTTCCTCCTACATTTGATATTTGAGGACAAAAGTAATAAAGGAAACAATTGGGGAAACTTTTTAAAAAGGGCGTCATGTAAACCAAAAACTGATGTTAAACCTTTTATAACCATTGACGATTTGGTACCCTATTTTGTAGAAGAGTGTGAACAAAACTTCTTGGGTATTGACAAATATTTTGGCAGTTACCTTTTGCATATATTGATACGCGATGTAAACGAGGGTTTGCCGAAACCTAACCATATAACTGTATGCAAACTTGAACATTTTTTGCGAAAATGCGCGGAAAAACTTACGCACAAATTAGATGCTACCATTTGCAACATAAAGATGAGTTTCTTTTTCAAAACTTGTGTACCTCTTGATTTTGAATCTGCAAAGGGAAAATATGAACTGGATTCTACAGAAAAACTAAAGATATTAAGCGCGGGCATACTACAATATCCGGAAAATAGCAATTCTAAACAACTAGACGAAATGTTTGATAAAATGCTAGTTTTTATTATTACAGCATACAGTATTGGCTGTCCAACCGATACAGAAGTGAGTACATGTAGCATGTATCTTTGTCATACGGAAATTAAAAACAAATGTATTTACATTTTTAACAGCTTCTAAAACAAACAAGACAAAGCTTACATAGTGTTTTGGGAAAAGGCGATCTTCAGAAGTATGTTTTAAAAAAAAGATACCATCGTCTAGAATATCTACAAAAGCTAAGTTCAACCGTTTGTGGCATAGTCACTTTCAATAATTATAGGAAGAATGCCAAGGACGACAACAGTAAAAAAATTCAAAAATGTTTTTTTTTTTTTCAAATTACTGATTATTTCAAATTTTAGTTATAACGAAATTAGAGATGGCACAGCGCAATACAAAGAAAGCTTTAGATGAGGATTTAAAACAAGCATCCGAGTGTATTCAAAAGGGAACGCGGGTTATACAGAACCTTTTGAAAATTAATGTCTCCCAACAAAAGGTGGAATTTTACTGTACCCCGGCAAAAATTCATGAAATCAACAAGTTTGTCATACTTTTTGTTACATACAATAGATATTTGGAGCGTATAAAGGTCGTCTTTGGAAAGACAGAACATTTAATCGAAGCCACGCAAAAGAATTTTAAATCTGTCATAGACAAAATAAATGATATTCTCAAGTTTCGCTCGGCAATTGAAACAGAAATCATATTTGTAAGTGAAATTTACTAATAAATCAATCAAATCTTGCAACATAATATCGTCATTTCAGCCCCATTTTATATATCTTAGCAACGTTTGGTCTTCATTAGTTTTGCATTTAAATATCTTGGCCGATATCAACAGAATGAAGTCCAATTTGGATAATTTATTGAATGACAACATGAAAAATCATTTCCACTATACTGTTGAAACCGCATGTAGAAATAGCAGTTTTGTCATTGACGCTTCTTTCGACGAATCAAAGCTCACGAATAGTATTTTAAATGGACAATTTGACTCTTTGGAGTCAGTAAGTATGCCTTATTATTATATTCGTATTCGCTAACAAACAAAAATTTCATTTCAGCAAACTATTCTAAAAAACTATTGTGGATTGACGATGGCTTTAACTGGAGGACTTTTGGTACAAGCCAAGTATGTGAAAAAATTAAGTGAAAAATCGGATATAAACTTTGGGTTTGCCAATATTGATATGGCGCACTTGGCACAGCGCAGATTTTCTACATTTACGCACACTATAAAAAACGTTATTTTATCTTCTGCGGATATGATATTGCTTTTTGAACTTGATGACCAAATTATAGGCCAAGACATTGAATTATTAAAACAAACTATTGCGACCAAAACGGAATCGGCAACTCAAACCGAATCATTTATCCATCCAGAAAACCAAGTCGATGCCGTTTGGAATGTATGGGATTACCATAGGAAGACAATACAATTGGCTAATGTACGAACTCGGCAAACTATTTGTACACAAACTAAGGTTTCTTCTGGTAAACGGAATGTCCACAACCAATGTCAAGCTAAATCTAGCCGTTTCGTGCAATAGCATGAAAGATTCCACACCGATTACTTACCTTTATTATTGGGATTGTCTTCATAAACAGCAATGCGCTCATTGCACACCACGAAGATGTACCTCTCTTGCCAGTTTATTGAATATATGGTTTTTCCGCAAACAGAGTTGAGTGCGAGTGGTTGTTGTTTGTGGCCACCTTCAATATTGATTATACCAATCTGCAAAAGAAAAAATATATAAATTACAAGAATTACATAAAACCGCTTTCATTCCGCACCCTTCCTTCTACGGTACCGTAGGCCAATTTTTTACAATCAGGGCTCCACACCAAAGATGTAACCGGAGACTCTATACGTTGCACAAAATTGTCAATATGAATTAATGATGGAGATAGTTTGGATATATCTATTACTCCAATTCGTCGATCGGAGAAACCCAAAGCGATTCTAAAAAAAGATTCATTTGGTTATGACGGTAGTGGTAAAAATCCCGAAACTTACTTGTTCATATCTTCGGGGCATTCACGTAAGGCGGATATATTTGTCGAAACACAACCGTACTTCAATATAGTCCTATTTGATGCCAAATCTTCCAAAAATATTTCTCGGTTTGAGGACAAACACCATAACATTTGTCGCTTGGGGCAAACAGCAAATGCCACTATAGATTTCTGCTTAGTGCGTTTTTTATTACATTCCTTAAATTTATATTGCTTTAGTTGTGGCATAGTAGACACCGAAGAGTGTTGAGTGTTTGTTGTCGGGGACGTTAGGGACCATACTTGGAGCTCACCACTTCGATTTGAAGTTATGAATGAAATTGAATTGAGCCAGAATATTTCAATGTTCACGTCTGTAAATTGAAAAAATGGTTTGTTAATTTTGTTTATCTCAACAATTGGACCCACACATACTTTTTTTATTTTTGCCAATATGAGATCCTCGAATTTTATGATGGTCGCACACAGCACCAGATGAGGTATTCCAAACATACAACGAACCGTCCATTCCTGTTGAAGCGAGCAATATATCCCCTAGTATATCTTCCGGTGACAAGCATTTTACATCCTCATCTGCTACAGATGGCTCTGTCTGTATTTCTGCTACGTGGGAAGCATGGACATCCGCTTGACACACAAGTTGCTGTTGACGATCTAAGCCATCAACAATTAGGCTCTCCTCAGACGAAGGCGTTCCACATACTAGACGTACTATACTTCCTTCGGAACGCCCAGATCTAGCATTTTCTTCCTCGTTATCGCTTGCACTATCATAGGAAGACGTGTCGTCTTTTATATTGGAATTTTTGCAGTCGTCCAATGAAACCGACACATGTTCTGAGGACATATGTTCCCCCTGATCTTCTCTCAATGCGTTAATTTCTTCTTTAAGACTCTGACATGCCTCGGCAAAATCAAATTCTGCGGCAGTACCCGAAGACTCCTTGGATTTTTCTATTCCCACAAATTCTGAAATAGGATCCATCTTAGTTTGTGGTGTAGCACCGAACTCATTATCCAAATAATCATAATCGTATATATCAAATATGTCATCGGTATCAATAATAGTAGTATCTGTTCTTGCTAACTTAACTGGCTTTTTTCGTGCCTTTTCTACTTTTACTTCTCCTCCCTTGTCTAAACTCGGTTGGCAAAGATCTGCAGCCAATACCCGATTCCAGGCCAAAGAGGTAATGGCCGCGTCATGACCACGCAGTGTATATATCGTAACCATCTTTTGCAGATCGCAGAGTAAAACTAGTCCTCTACTGGTACCCACAGCGAAATAGTTTTCGTGATAAGGTGAACATTTCATCGCAGTTAATTGATGGTTTCGCGGCGAAATAAACATAGGTCGTCTACAAAATGAGTTGGATGCAACACAATATACGACAATGTCCTGATTGTCTACAGACAAGACATTCCGGTTGATCATATAGCTAATAAAGACGTCGCCAGCATTTTGAGGAGATGGACCATTGCCTTCCATATAACGCATACATGCTACGTGGGCTTTATGGCCTTGAAGTGCACACCCTTTGTTGAAATCCCAAATTTGAACAGAGTTATCCTGAGATAGGACAACAAAGAGCTTTGTGGTAGTATCATCGTTAATACCAACGCCTCCTTCTCTCGAATTTTCACCCCAATGGGGATCAATATCTATACTCATTGGGATGCTTTTGTTGTGGAACAACTTAATTTCAGGTGCAGTACCATTATCCGGCATTGGACCAATGTAATTGATGCTGCGAGACCCAACATATAATATGCCGCCATCTGGGCTGCAAACGCAACAGCGGCTTAAATTCCATTGTGCGACCAATGGAAACCTAGTCATTTCTGATTTTTAACAGGGCTATCTCGTTTCTGTCACAACCACAACAACGTGTTTTCCTTTAACTTTCCTCCTTTAACTTTATGCCGCTATCCTATCAGCTATTTATTCGGGGTTACCGCGTTTAGGTATACTTTTTACTAACTTTGAAACAGATGATAATTTACTGTTAGGAATAGAGTTGCCGAATATTTGGAACATTTTTGCAAGTGCTAAATAATAATACCCCAATAAACACAGGATGAGCGTTTTTCAAATGCAACAACTTTTCAGTTTGAGGGTAAAATATAATTTTCAACATAAATTCAACTTGACTTGAAATAGCTCATCTTCAATACATCTTCAAATTGAATTACTTCCAATTTGCTAAAATGTTGACGAAATCTTTGAAAAGGTGTTGAAGATAATATGAGAAAACTTTGACACTACCTAAAATGCAACGAAAACACCATGTGGTTTTCAATACTTATTTGTGCAACGAAGTTCGTGGTCTTGCAAGAAATTAAAAAAATGGAAAATTTTAGACAAATAACCAAATAGTTTATAAAAATAGGTAAGTGAAAATAAAAAATGAAATAAAACTTTAAGGAAGTCACTAAATGTATATCTCTTTGCAGAAAACTAAAATCTTTAGATGCTACGTTCTTGAAAACATTAAAAAGCTGACCGATGAAAAAATGGTGGACAATTAACTGGAACTGCTTCAAATAGTTTATAATAATTGGTACGTCAATATGAAAAATTTAATCAACACTTTAGAGAAGTCACTAAATTTAAATCTCTTTGCAGAAAACTAAAATCTTTGGATGCTACATTCTTGCAAACTTTAAGAAGCTGACCAATGAAAAATGAGTGGCTTATCGACAAGAAAAAGTTTCCAGAAACATTAGAAGTGCAACCAATTAAAATTGTTATAAACAACAAATTGTTGAAATCAACAACTTCTGGATGAAAATGTGCATCACATCGTCAGTTTAATTCATATGCTATTATCAGTTTAAAATGGATATTGTGAATTCCTTCTGCTGGAAATCAATTCTAACACGCGTCCAGTACGTTCCTAATTTCAAATTGCCCGCAGGTTAATAAATTTTAATGCTGTTTTATGACACCAAAAGGAAGGAAATCGAATTATCAATGCAAAAGTGTTTACTAATTGTTGGCGCAAATAAAAAGAGGGTAGCGAATTTAAAGTCGACAGAATTTATTTCTATTGGAAAAAATAGTTACATAAGTATGAAAAATATTTAGAATGCAAAATTAAGCCTTACCGCAGTTTTTTACTCCTCTCAGTTCAAGCGCCAAATAATTACTCCATTCTTTTTATGCAAGTCAGCTTATATGCAATAGTGTGAGGCAAGAACAAGAGAGAATGAAGAACTGCGGTAAGGAGACAATGATAATCGAACAACGGAGATGCGGATGAGTGATCGATAAATTGTAATAGGGCTTTTCATCACATCCCCTCCCCCGTGGAGCGCTCCGCTTCACCATCAACCAGATCCAGAATCGCCAACTTGGAGACCGGACGCTGAAGTAACCCACTCGCCGTTTTGACATCCGCCCGTCTTGCCACGCCATCAGCACCTGTATAAACCTTTGCCACTATGCCACGACACCATCGACTCCTATGTAAGCTTGGGTCACACACAAATACAACGTCGTTTTGCTTAATAGGTGTAGCCCTTTCGCACCACTTCACCCTTCTTGTAAGTGTAGGTAGGTACTCTAACACCCAACGCTTCCAGAAGCGATCACGAAGAGATTTCAAAATCCGCCATTGCTTTCGAAGAGCAAACAACTTTCCATCTGGTTCATCGATCGTTGGAGTTTGTGCCACATTGCCATAGCCTATTAAAAAATGATTTGGTGTCAAAGGCTCTTCACTGTCGACGTCCACAGGCAAATGTGTGAGAGGGCGAGAGTTAATGATGTTCTCCGCTTCAATCAATAACGAGTGCAGGATGTGTTCTTTTGGTGAACTTTCTTTTAAGGTGATTCGTAGCACTTTCTTCACGCATTGAACCATGCGCTCCCACACACCACCTTCTGAAGGATTTATGGGGCAGTTAAAAAGCCACTGAATGCCTTTCGCCGATAGCTCATCCTGTATCCGACCAACCTCAAACACTTCGCCAAACCGCTTTGCCTCCTCATTTGCCCCTACAAAATTCTTTCCGTTGTCTGACCGCATTATATGAGGTACACCGCGCCGATTTATGAAATTTTTCAAGGCTATTATAAACGAGTCTGTTGATAAATCATGAGCCAACTCGAGATGTATGGCACGAACGGACAAACACGTAAAAAGAGCCACCCACCGTTTTTCTGTTCTTCGCCCAATTGTCACTGCGAGCGGGCCGAAATAGTCAACGCCGGTATTTTGAAATGGCCTATCACAAGGCACTAATCTGTCTTTTGGGAGCTGACCCATCAGTGGCGCGTTAGGCTCAGCCTTCAATAGTCGGCACAACATGCAGCTCGAAACAACGGCTCTAAGCACACGACGAATATGAGGCACCCAATATTTTTTACGAATCTCACAAATAGTGGCCTCATGGTTTTGGTGTTTCATGTTGCAATGAAAGAAACGAACAACCAATGTAGTATAGAAGTGCTTTTGAGGCAAAATAATGGGACGCTTTGCACTATATGGTAAATAGCTTGCACCATCAATACGGCCATATACACGCAGCAACCCATCATCGTCCACATAAGGTGTCAATTGTTTTAAACTGCTGTCTTTTGGCAATGACTTCGATTCTTTTAAGCAAACTATTTCTGTTGAAAAGCATTCTTGTTGTGCTTGTGCTATTAAATATTTTTCTGCTTTAGCCAATTCGTCTGCTGTCAAACCATGTTCCAGTGAATTATCGTTTTTCTTTCGGCATTTGTTTACAAAGCGAAGTACCCATGCAACACAACGGGAGAGTTTTAAAAGAGAAGAGAACCGGGTTATCTCAATAAGAGCGGATTTTACAACCATAAGACTAAATTTTGTTTTTATTTCTTCCTCATCACCTTCTTTTAAGTTATCTGGGATCACATATTGAGGCCAATTATTTTCTTCCACTTTTAAAAAATCGGGTCCACACAACCAACGAGATTCTGGAGATAAATCCACATTTGCTGAAAATCTTGTGGCCTCATCCGCTACGTTTTCTTCTGTTGAAACCCATTTCCAATGAGTGATATCGGTTGACGATAAGATTTCGGAAACTCGATGTGCCACGTAGGGCTTGTATCGCCGGTGTTGGCTTCCAATCCATTTAATTACAGTTTTCGAATCACTCCACAATGTAAATGACTTTGGAGAAAATCTGTGACCACTCAAAATTATTTGAAGCAAACGCGTCCCCAGAACTGCCGCTTGTAACTCAAGACGCGGTATAGAAACAGTTTTCAAAGGGGCACATTTTGTTTTAGAAGTTATAAAACTTAAGTGTGTTTCTCCATTTAATTTGTACCGCCAGTAAGCAACGGCGGCAAAGGCGTATTCGCTGGCATCGACGAAAATGTGGAGGGTAATTTCTGATGGCATTCCCAAAGGAAAATAACAGCGAGGTATTATAAAATCTGCAACTGCAACAAGTTGTTTTCGCCATAATTCCCAGGAATTAGCCACATCTTGTGGTATTTGTTCGTCCCACTTACAATCACGACGCCATACTTCCCGAAGAATCAATTTGCCCCCTACAATAAAACAGGCTAAAAATCCTATTGGGTCAAATGTTGACATTATTATGCTCAAAAGTTCACGTTTCGTCGGAATTCTTTTTCCCAACATAACTGCATCATCAATTCGGTGAAACTTTGTTTTGAAACGAAAATTGTCGGAGGAACACTCCCAAAAAACGCCCAACACTTTCTCAGAGACTATATCAGACAGCATTTCTTTATTTTCAACATATCCACCCATTGCTGTTGAAACATTTTCAGAATTAGAAGCAAACCCTCTTAATTCAAAACCACCACTTGCATGTATATTCCGTACTTCGGTTGATATTTGAATTGCTTCGTCTTCCGAATCGAAGCTGTCTACATAGTCGTCAATGTAGTGGTGTTTTATAATGGCATCAATCGATCTTATGTCGCAATGGGTGTTTTCGAACGCATTCTTCTTCAAAACAAATCTGGCACAACAAGGAGAGCAAGCAGCCCCAAACGTCATAACTACCATTTCGTACTCATCAGGTGTTTTGTTTTGATCACCGTTTCGCCACAAGAAACGTTGGCTGATGCGATCTTCAGGCTGCACAAACACCTGATGAAACATCTCCCTGATGTCAGCACACACTGCTATTTTACCTCTTCGAAAATTAAAGAGTATGTTGGACAATAACTCGATGTCTTGAGGTCCCTTAAGAAGGTTTGAATTTAACGATACTCCATCTACTTGCGCGGCAGCATCAAACACGAGTCTAATTTTTCCAGGCTTATTTGGATTGGTGACGGCAAAATGCGGAAGATACCACTTTTTCGGATCTGATTTTAATTTTTCTTCATTAGAAAGTTTTCGCACGTATCCCTTTTTAATATAAGAGGCTATAATTTCTTTATAGGCAACAGAGAAATTATAGTCTCTTATCATTTTGCGTTCCATGCTCTGCAGTCTCTTTAGAGACATATCATAACTGTTTGGCATAATGACGTCATCACCTTTCCATAAAAGACCGGTTTGAAAGTGGTTACCTACTCGTTTTGTGGTGTTCTCAAGTATTTTTGTTGCTCTGGCGTCATCGTTGCTAACAATTGTGGGAGTGGATCTCACACCAATGCTCTCGACATTAAAAAAATCAACAACAAGTTGGTGAAGGCTGTCGTCTTTACACACGTCTACGAATAGGCATGAATTCGGTGTTTTTAAAACAGTGTTGTTACATGGGCCAAATACCACCCAGCCAAGTTTTGTGTTGGAGGCTATTGGAAAAGATCGGTTAGAATTTTGTGTAGCAACAGGCAACCCCAAATGAGCATGGTCTAATCCAATTAAGAGCTTTGGCACAACATTGGTGTATGGCCTAATTTGTCCGTGTATGCCTTTGATCCTACTTATATCATCTTCGGTTAATGTTTGTGGTGGTAAGTTAAGATCCGATACTGCATAAACATTTCTCAATAGATGGCGCTTACCTTTATTGTGACCACGGATGAATGTATTAAATGTAAAGGCTTTTTCGCTGGCTGACCTACCACCAAACCACTGCACGTTCAAATTAACATCTTTTCCCCGCACACCAAGCTTTTCTGCAACTCCTCTGTCAAGCATTGTTAAAGATGATCCTTCGTCGAATAATGCAAATATGTCCAGCTGACAGTTTTCTCCAATCAGAGTAACAGGGAGAATTCTGAAAAGGAGTTTGTTACTATTAGTCGAAGAAGAACATCTTAAAACGTTTTGTGATGACTGGGTGGCTGTTGTAGTGTTTTGAGCAACGGCATATTCATGTAGGAGTGGGTGGTGGCAACGTTGACATCCATCTTCGTTGCAGGGTTTTTTGCGACGGCAGTTGCGTGTACCATGTCCTCCATTTAGACACGAGAAACAAAGATGATGCTTTTTTATTTCATTCCAACGTTCATTTATTTGAAGATTCTTAAATTTAGGACAGTCGTTTAATTTGTGCTCTTCTTTGCATAATACACATGGCTTTTGTTGTTGCAGCCGGCTTTTTTCTGAAGTATTCAATAAAACACGCCTTTTGACGTCTTTCTCGCTGTCTTGTATACTATTTATAATCACGGCTACATCGTTAATCCAATTGCTGAAATCCATAATTGTCGGGTATGGCTGAATTTTGATTGCTACTCTTGCCCATTCTATCTTTTTGCTCATGGGTAATTTATGAACTAATTCTTCAAGCAGCGTTGGATTGGCGATGTGCTGCTGCCCATTTGCTGATTGTAAGAATACGGCAAGATTTTTTACCTTTGTGGCGAAAAACACTAGCTTCCCCATATTTTGCTCCGAAATTTGTGGCAATTCACGGACACCTCGTAACTGGCTTTGTATTAATTGTTCCGGTCTACCATACCTACATCGAAGTTGTTCTACGGCTTCGTTAACATTGTCCGGATGAATTAATAAACATTTCACAGTCTCACGTGCATCTCCTTTTAAACATTTTAGCAAGCGCTGGTTGTTTTCCAAATTAGTGTAATTATAGGCTGCTGTAGATTGCACGTAGGCGGTGTAAAATATTGGCCAGTCCTCCGGTAATCCACTAAACTGGGGCAAATCTTGTAATTTTCTTGGAACGGAAGAATTATGTTCTGCCGAAGATAACTGGGAATACACTGAACCATGATACTGCGAAGTGGCGCCAATGTTCTGTTGCGCTTGGGTATTTCCGTTATCTGCTGACGTCCCGATTGCACTTAAAGGTGTATTTGTTAATAATGGTACTGCTCTTGCAGCGGCTACACTCGCGGGCAGCATTAAATTCGGCTGTGTATAACAAATCACGTTTTGCGGGAGGACGTTTTGAGCAGAGGTTGTGAGGCTAGGCAGAATATGGGGATAAGTGAAAGTTTGCGTTGACGTTTGTATTGTGTTTGGAGCGAAGACTACGTTAGCGGTTGTGTTCGCGGTGGCTGCATTATTGGCAGAAAATGATGGCAATATAGTGCTCGCCATATTAGTTTGCGGCGTCGAAAAAATGGTGGACGTAGTGGCAAAGTTTGTTGTTGGGGCACTAAAGGTTGTATTTGTACTTACATGTGACTTTGATGGCAATGGCGGCATGGGATTTATTGGCAATGGCGGCTCTGGCGGTTCTCTGGTTTCTGCAGGGTTTAGTAATCCGTTGGATGATGAAAGTAGACTTTCCTTCGGCCTTGCTGCTATATTATCCGAATTTTGGCCTTGACCTGCGGTGGCGTTTTGTAGAGCTTTTTGCAAACTTTGACATTGTGTACTGCTCTTTGCTAAATATTGTTTAGTTTCCACTAGCTGACGTTTTAGGATTGCAACTTGTTTCTTCAATTCGTCAACTTCAGACGCTTTTTCCATTCCGGCATTCACTGTTTTTGCTGGTGTCAAACTTGGTGGCACTCCTTTCTCCACAGTCGGTTTGTCTGGCTGATTGTCTTCACCTGTTGCTAGGACTTCAGTTCCAGCGGCTTCGGATTGCAGGCGGGGGCTCCGGCGTGGAGAATGTAACATTTTCACATAAATTTTCTTTTTTACAATGGACACACGGCAAGGTACTAATGTCGACAAATTGCAATCAAATTTGCGAAATAACAATGTTGGCGCAAATAAAAAGAGGGTAGCGAATTTAAAGTCGACAGAATTTATTTCTATTGGAAAAAATAGTTACATAAGTATGAAAAATATTTAGAATGCAAAATTAATGGTGTTTTCTTTTCTTGTAAAAAATGTGCACTTTTTTTGCATTTTGCCCGGAAAATGTACTTTTTAGGTTCTTTTCTAAAAAAACAGGCAAAAGTGCGAAAAGGCTTCGAATTCTGTTGTGAAAATAGTGCCACGCATAGAGACAAATTACGGGCATTTTCAGCACTGCCAACAAACGAGAGTGCTGCGATTGCCCTGAGAAACAGAGTTGCATATTCTGTTGATTGTGACGTGAAAAACACATTTTCTCACATATTTTCTTAGCTGTCACAAAATTCAAAAAATTATTAATTTTAAAATGGAAAATAAAGACATGACTTTACTAGTGGCGCGACATATAATCGACGAATTATTAGATTCGTCATCATCATCCGATGATGAAGAAACCATAGCAATATTACAGCCAGAAAGAAAGGTTCATTGCCGAGTAAATAATTTTGTGGAGAATGTCATTCATGTGTATTCAGATGCAGAGGTAGTTAAGGTCATCAATGCAGTACATACATCAACATTAAATGTATTTCTAGTTTAAAAACAACTTCCGCGTAAGTCGCCAAAGTGTCACATACCTAATGGAACGTTTTGAGTCTGTTGTAATTGAGCGCTCGTACCAAGGAGGAAGACCTCAAACCAACGTAGAGAAACAATTGTTAGCATTTTTATGGTAAGTTCTTCTTGGCACTTACCCTACCAGTATTCAAAACATTTCAAACTAGGTTCTGTGGCAACAAAACCACTATCAGGGAAGTGGCAAATTTGTTTGATATGAGCCGATCTTGTACCCATCGCTCTATTAGCAATGTTTTGGAATTTATGACAAATGTCATAGCTCCGGAAGTAATCAAATTTCCACGAACTCCTGAAGAGAAGGACACCATTGCTACTGAGTTTGGAAAGGTTTGTCTGTCAATAGTATCTGCAACGTAGACTAAAATGAAAATTTTCAGGTTTCTGGTATTCCTTATGTTTTGGGCTGCATCGATGGGAGCTACATATCTGTAAGGACACCGAAACATAAGATACGATCTACTTACGCCAATAGACACGATACAATTTCTATCACAATGCAGGGCATTTGTGACGCTAAGCTGCGATTTCTAGATGTGTTTACCGGCGTTCCAAGCAAAATACATGATTCTAGAGTTTTAAAATTATCATTTATTTCGAAAGAATTGGCAAACATATGTGGCAACAAGTACTATCTCTTAGGAGACTCCGCCTACCCGTTGCGCGAATATCTTCTTATTCCTTATCGTGATTATGGAAATCTAACAGAATCGGAAAAGCTCTATAATTTGAAGTTTTGTCAAACAAGAGTTAAAATTGAAAATGCGTTTGGCGTTTTAAAGAGCAGGTTCCGGCAGCTAATGCGTTTAGATTTTCATAATGTCGATAAAATGGCAAAATTTATATTAGCATGTTGTGCTCTGCATAACATTTGTATCGACAGATGTGACCTTTATGACGAAAATGTCCCAGAGATACCAGTGGAAACTGCGGACGAATATTCCGATGAAAATCAACGCGATATCTTATTATCACAGTTGGGACATATTCGGAGAAATGATTTAAAGGACTATTTGTTTAATTCAAATTTTTAATTTTTATTGTGAAATGGTTTGTACTAAAGAATAGTTTATGCTAACTATATACTACATAACATAAATAAAATAACATGTAGTATAGTGTAATTCATTTATACATATTAGAAAGTAATAAAACAAAAAAATTAAAAATTGTTTTTTTTTACATTCATATTCGTAAAAAGTAATATTCTTTTGTCCGAAACTAAAAGTGTGTTTTATTCATTTTGTTTCGGAGAAAGTATTTTTTGAGTAAGTATCTTATTTAATACACCAGTCTTATTTGAAGGATTACGTTACATAGAAACTCAAAATTTAATTTTGATCAAAGGTACTGAGTTCATAATTATATTCTAGAAACATTTGGTACATTTTTTTCACGAATGCAATTTTTTTAAATAATAATTCATGTATTAAAATCATTCACTGTGAGAAAAGTCTGCAATGGCTTTCATATCGAGAAAAATCTTTGATTCACTTCATGGTATCCTTTTGAATGCATATCAATAGAAACATTTGTACCAAATGCTTATTACTATTTTATATTAAACTGCTTCAAAATTGTACTCAATTTCATTTTGTTCGGAGATTCTAAGCAAAATAGTGTGCATTGTATTCACTGCCTCCATTTTTTCCTTGTGACGACGTTCCTTGGCTTCCTCTTTCATTTTTGCAATTTCGAATAAGGTGTCATGTATGGTCTTTTTGGGGCCATTCTCGTAATTTTTGTATTTATTTTCTTTTTTTACATACTTTTGGCTACTCAACTGAACTTCCGGCTCCAAGGAATCGTCAAGAGAACAAATATTTTCCAGTTCTTCTTCAAAGTCAACGCGCTGGTGCTTAGCCCCAGAAGTGTTGTTGTTTTCAATAGCAATCTTTTTTCTTTTTAAAACTGTTTTGTATCGTTCCTCGCATTGCTTCGGAGTTTTTGTAGGTATAGCCTCCGATATTTTTGACCACATAGCCTTCTTATTCTTAAATTTTTTCATTGGTCCTATTTCTGGCATGTATTTCCCATAGAGGTCAAGCATCATCCGTGTCTCGCCATCAGTCCAAACTAAAAATAAGAATGTGTTTATATTGAAATACAAAATTGCATTTGTGTAGTTTGTAACACTTACCTTGTACTTGTTTAAATGATTGTGGACTAATTTCAATGTTTTCATCCATATTTTATACAAAAATTCTAAACAGATTTACGGATGAGATGTGAATGTTGTTAATATTTTACTGTCTATTTTTTTTTATTTTATTTCATTTTACGTTTGCCCTGTTTGCTCCTTTGAATTCTTTTCAGACCATTCAAATGATAGCACTTTTTTAGGTTGCTGGCAACATTTTAAAAATGTGCATTCTGTACAGACAAAATGAAGGCAAAGCACTTTTTTCAGAAAAGAAAACACCATAAGCCTTACCGCAGTTTTTTACTCCTCTCAGTTCAAGCGCCAAATAATTACTCCATTCTTTTTATGCAAGTCAGCTTATATGCAATAGTGTGAGGCAAGAACAAGAGAGAATGAAGAACTGCGGTAAGGAGACAATGATAATCGAACAACGGAGATGCGGATGAGTGATCGATAAATTGTAATAGGGCTTTTCATCACATAATAATGTTTAAGATATTTAAAGTTTTGTTGTTTGTTTGTTTTTTTTTGTTCTTATTTGTTGATATGTTTAATAAGATTATTATTTATCAATTGGTATTGTAGTGTATTATTATATATTTTATTTTGATAAAAATGAATAAATTATACAAAATGCATAGAATTTGGCTTTGACTTTCAATTTGAAGTGGGGATATCATTCATACAAATTTAGGTTGAAAAGTATTTGCAACGATGTTAATTTTGAATTTGACTCGCATCGAAAATTGTTTGACAAATTATCGAGTAGCGATGCATTTCAATTTGAGGATAACACTTGAGATATTATTGCTAATGTGTTGAATTTCACTGTTGAGGGTAATGTCTGTTTTTTGTTGAGAACACGATTTTCTCAACAATTTCTCAACTTGAATATTACCCTAATCCTTTGGAAAAATGTTTGAAAAATTGTTGAAATTTAGCATTTTTCAAACGTTTGTGTTTATTGGGACACTACATAAGCAAATCGAAATTTTAGTACTGAATAGGGCTGTCCTCCGGGATAAATCCCGGGATTTCGGGACGGGATTAATCCCGATTCCCGGGATTTTTTATTTAAAATCCCTGGATTTTTCGGGATCCCGAAAAAAATTCTAATTTGTTAGGTTTTTTCAGCAAAACACTAAATTAAAAGTACAAAAACATTTATGAAGACTATTATATTTTTATCAAGTCTTAAAAAAATGGATGGAAAAGATCCAATGAATTGATTGATAATCATTTTATATTTCTAAATTAATTAATTAAGAAAAGTAACTGTGAAAAAAGCTGGTTTTCAGCTTGAAAACTGAACTAGTATTCAGCTTTATTTATTAATAAATTGGAGTCCTTATTCAGTGCAAGTGGCCCTTACATTTCATAGAACAATGAGTTCATGTGAAATGGAATTCGTGCAACATAAAATAAAAAGCAATGATAAAACGACGATATGCCAAGCCGGTGTTTATCTGATAAAAGTTTGGATGCCTGAAGTACAAAGTGATTAACACAAGTGTACGAAAATATACCTAATATAACCAAAATCCTTAAAATTTTTTGTTGAATAAGATAGCAATATGAAATTAATTTTTAATTTATTTTTTTTTTTCATAAATTTTGCTTTTCTTTTTAGTTGGGCTTGTTTTGTTAAATATGATACCAATTTTGCTTTTTAATTTACTCTTCTTTTTTGTGGTAAAAAATTGAATAAAATTAAATTGGTTTAACCCTGCCAACATTTTTTGAATTTGGGGACTCTTTTGAGAATCCCCACTACGTCGAAAACAATCATATACGACATCAAAAACTCGTCGGAAAAGCGCCGTCACTATTGAGAAGTTGTACCACGCCAAGTTACTACAAAAATGTTTCGCATGAGTGCAATTATTAGGTGCCTTTATAGATCAATTTAGAACGACGCCAATAAGGGACCCTCCAAACAATCAGAAAAAGTGCATTTTAAGATAGTTGTAAAAGAATCATTGTGGTCGAGTAAAACACGTTTGTTTAGATATTTATTAATTTGATTAAACATTTACAAATTCTTAAAAATATAACATTTATACCACTATCACATTACATTTAACATAATTTTTGGCATTAATGATGATGTTGAGTTACAAGTAGAGAGTTACATGTTGCTGCGTCTATCAACCAGTGTTTTTATTCCATGGAGGCAGCGTGTCTGTAAAATATCTGAAAAACAATCACTTTATTCCATTTGGAAAATCACCAAATTGTTCACCAATATACCTTTCACAATTTTAAGCGTATAATCTATGTTTTCAGAACTTTATTTTCGTTTTTATTTAATTAAAATATAACAAGCTGGTTGCGCTTGGCGTTTCACAAAAAATGGCTTTTTTAACAGTAGGGATGGCAAATTACTTGCATGTACTTTTTGATGTACCTTTTCATGATGGTTGAAGTGACATTTACGAGTCTGTGGTAACGATGAGGTTGAAATGGAACTTTGAAATGCTGGCAGGGAATGTACATATATACATTTTTGCGAAGCATTTAAAGAATCTCGGAAAATCCCGGGTTTCCGGGATTCTATATTTTGAAATCCCGAAACCTGGGATTTATAAAAATCTTTCCCGAATGACAGCAGTACTGAAGTTTCTTTACATTATTAATTGTT
Organism: Haematobia irritans; assembly: GCF_050003625.1. Lineage (NCBI taxonomy): Eukaryota > Metazoa > Arthropoda > Insecta > Diptera > Muscidae > Haematobia > Haematobia irritans. The sequence continues at coordinate 173,212,213 of NC_134401.1, read as the reverse complement.
ATACATTTATTTATCCATTTTGTAATTGAGGCAAATAAAAAGTTTCATAAATTTAGTTTATTCATTTACGGCAAAAAAAATTATCTTATTAAGGTAAGTACTATGCTTAGTTTTCAAGCTGAAATACAGATTGTTTTCACACTTAAAGGTAATTACTATGTTCGCTTTTCGCGTTGAAATTTTCGCAGCTACTTTATTAAAACAGTTCAATATCAAGCAGATAAATTAACTAAATTGATGCGCAGGTTCCTGTTCCTCTAGATTTCGACAAGACTTTACAGGAATATGGTTGTTTTCATTTATAATTTTGATTATGTCTGGAAAAGTAATCGCGAAAATAAAGTAATTTTCAACTCGAAACCCGAACATAGTATCTACCTTAAGGTGGGTATTAAGTTCGAGTTTAGCCGCTAAAGGTATTAAGTTCGAGTTTTTCACGAAAACACGAAATTAAAAGTACAAATATATTTATGAAGGCGATTATATTTTGATCAAGTCTTGTCAAATAATGGATGCAAAAGATTCAAGGAATTGATTACAAATCATTTTATATATATATATATATATATATATATATATATATATATATATATATATATATATATATATATATATATATATATATATATATATATATATATATATATATATATATATATATATATATATATATACTCAGCTTAAAGCTTTTTTCAATTAATTAAATTATAAATATAAAATGGTTTACAATCAATTTCTTAGATCTTTTCCATTCATTATTTCACAAGACTTTATAAAAATATAGTCGTCTTCATATAGATTTTTGTACTTTTAATTTAGTGTTTTGGTGAAAAATACGAACATAGTACTCACCTTAAAATCGCAATTTTTTCACGATTACTTTTCTTAATTAATCCACTTTAAGGAACACAAACTTTGTGAAAATTTGCTTTGGGATATTCCCCATCAAGTTATAATAAATTTGCAACAAATATGTATAATCCCTGCAAACATTTTTTGAATTTGGGGCGCTTCTGAGAATCCCCACTAAAGACAGTCGTATACGATGTCCAAAACTCCTCGGAAAAGCGCCGACACTATTGAGAAGTTGTACCACGCCAAGTTACTACAAAAAAATATCGCGTGAGTGCAATTATTAGGTGCCCTTCTGGATACATTTAGAAGGACGCCAATACCCTGCCAGCATTTCAAAGTTCCATTTCATCTTCATCGCTACCACAGACTCGTAAATGTCACTACAACTAGAGGTCTGCATCGAATAACTTTTCAATACATGTACGCAATTCGCTGTCGAATATAGTACATACACTGTCTTTCTCTCAGAGCGCAAGTAGTGAAGTGAAGAGAACACTTGCTTGTCAAATACCACCAAGTACTTATCCGAAACAATATGTGTTCCGAAAAAAAGGAACAATAAAAATGTAAGTACTTGAGAAAAAGTACAACATGGATTCGCTTCACTTCACGTGGTACCACAAGTATTGCTCAGTTATGTGCGAAGCAAAACTTTACATTATTATTAATCATAGATATGTATGTATGTTACATATTTCATATATTTATGTATGTCACACACTTACCTTAACGTTTGCCGTTCTTTATATCAATCCGAAATCATATATTATGGAGAGTAACTGTTTTTTGTCATTTTGAAACTGCACGTGGTACATGGAGTACTCCATGAAGTTTTGTTTTCGCAACATACTCGACGTGATCACTCTGAGTACACTTCAATAAGAGAGAAAGAGGAATATGTATTTGTTGGTAGTGAAGACATCAGAGTAGCAACAAGAAGTTACTCGTGGCTTTTGGTGTTCATTAAAATGTGTACCAATTGTTTTGCGACTCTCTCAAATAGATGTACTCATTTAGCAAGTACACGTGTACTCTGCATTTACAAATGGAATTGTGCAGACCTCTAGTATATATACCTGGCGGGCATGTTAACCATTGCAGCTCTGTTCGCTTTCATTGATAAAGACAATTATTTGTGGAATCACAATTGCCTTCAAGAACTTCATGTCTCTGAACAGCTGACTGCCAAAGTATCTCAGAAGATCTCAACATCGTCTTCAGTTCTTTGCGAAAAGTCGCAGGTTTTCAAACTCCAAATTTCGTTTGTTTTTTTGTCATAATGATATGACATAATGATATTTATTTACTCAATTTACAGCCATGGTCGGAGAACGAACTTTTGCACTTTCGAATAATTCTTAAAGGGGCATTTTTTCTGAATCGTTGAATGCAAGGAGTTGTACATTTTACCAAATTTGTATGCAAACTGGAAGGATGGATGCAAATTTCATGGTTAGATCATGGAAATAAAAATAATTTTTTTTTTTAATAAATATATTTAAAAATGTTTCTTTGATATTGAGTAACTTCGCCAAAACTAAAAGAATTTCCGTATTTTTTTGCTGGAATATGAAAAATTTACAAAAAAATGGTCCCACACAAAAAAATATTTTGACTTTTAATTTCACCAAACCCTTAGTTTACAACCGACTTCTAAGAAATTTGTTTTATCTTTATAAAAATTTGTTTTATCTTTATAAAAAATTATTTCTGAATTTTACCAAATATAAAACATAGTAAGAACAAACAAAAAATAATTTTCAAAAAAAGGAATATTTAAAGTGTACTGTCCCATTTTTGAAAAAGGATTCATTTGGTTTGAAAAAGGTTTCATTAGAAATGTAAAAGGTTTCATTTGAAGTGAAAATGCTATATACACTATAGTTATATATTTTATTTTTTAAATTTCTTATGAAAAATTACAATATTTACTATAACTTGTGGATTTTCGATTGGATGAAATTTCCTTGAGAATATTGACATCGATTAGTATTAGTGACTTTAATTTATTTAAAAATCCTAATAAATTTTTGAATGAATTTAAAAACGAGTTTATTTACGAGGGCGTGATATTTTGTAAATAAGATGTTTTAATACCGTAATATTTGATTTCGTTTAATAAGAATTTGGAATTGGCACATAACTGCACTCGAACTGTTCCTTTGGCGGCATATGAGGACAATTACCGCCCAATATGAAATCGTAAAACATCCAAAGTTAATTTCGTTGTAAACGGATAGCTCCTAAAGGCCGGTACTATGTTCATTCTTGCGAAAAATTTTTATGGAAACCATTATTTCGCACATAGAAAGCGGCGTTTTTTTAGGTAGCTTGGAGCGCTATTTTACAGGGAGCGATATTGGATTAAGTTGGTGGTTGTTGCTTGTTTTTACAAAATAACATTTTATTTTTCCTTGGGCAATTGATCTGCTATTCCTTTGATCCTTTGTATAGTTTCGGAACAAAAATATGGTCCGTGTTTGATTTATAAGCCCGCACAAATAGTTTTTAATAAATAAATTATTTCTTAATTCACATTGCAAATGGCGCCGTGCTATAAACGTCAGTTTTTCAACACGAAAAAACAAAGTATCACAAATGGAAAAAATTTCGCAAATTTTTCGCATTTTTTGGTTTTGTATGGAGTTTCAACGCGAAAACCGAACAGAGTACCGGCCTTAATATAGAAAAATAATTCTTCTATCCATTCTGTGGAACATTTTTGAACATGTCTATTGAATATATATCTTCATTGCAATTAAAGAAATCATCGGCAATGAACTTGAACCCAGACAGGCAACTTTTTACTTTGCTGCATCCATGCGAATTGAAAAATATTATCCATTCGTTTAAAACAGATTCTGTAAATAGAATACACTTTAGTTTTAAGTTTAAGTAGCTAGCGAACAGCGCTTACCATAATTGTCTCTTGATAAATTAGAAAAACATTCTACGAATGCCTTCATTCTCTCCAAAAACTCAACCGTCTTTGCTTTTATCTCACTTTCTGGCTCTATTTCCTTAATTTTATTTATTATTCCGTTTGAGAATACATTCTGTACCGCTTCAAAGTCTCTAATGCCGTAGTAATATCCTTTTGGGCGGAAATGATTTACGCAAGCTTCCGGGTAAAAGTTTTTGGCTCTCGTTATCATGTCGCAATCAACGTCAAAGTGGCCTTTTAATATGGCATTAGTTATCCCTATTAGCAAATGTGTTAGATCGGGAATGAACCATATTTGCTTGTCTAACGGATTGCAGGAAGACAGTTGCGACAAGTATTTGGCCTTGAAATTATCCCCACTATTAAACGTTTTACAAATACTATACAATTTTTGGGAAATTGGACATTGATCGGCGGAAACGCAAATTACATCAAATCCACATTCATAGGCAACGTAAATGCGTTGGGCTATTGAATTCTTTAAGCGTCCGATGGTATTTAGACCATTTTCGATAATGTCGTAGGACAATATACACTGCCAGTCGCTTCCAATACCATTCAAAGCAAATATTCGACATAAACGTGTATCATCGTCAATATCAACCGTTACATTGATTTCGTCATACGATAAACAAACTTTGCGACGACGGCAGACTTTTCGCAAATGCTGTTAGTATTTCTTTAACTTGTGGATACATTTCTGGCATAGCTCGAGTAATGAGCCTAGAATTAAGTATTTCACGAATACTGCGACCAATACCTAATAGAAATAAAAAGAAGTACGGAGCGAGCCGTCCATATTATTACCGTTGAGAATTTTCAAAGAGTGGTACAAAAAGTGTGAAACGTCGAAAAAAGTGGCACAATTATTTTTGAAAAGTGGCACATTCTTTTTATTAACTTATACCAAAAAAAAAAATTAAAAAATAAATGCCGCTGCTATGAGGAAAACTAAAATATATTTAGCGAATTCATGCAAATTGGAAAACAATGCTCTTTAAAGCTTTTTTAAAATTATAACCCAAAAAAATGTGACACATTTATAAAAGATAATAATGTGTTCATGGAATTATATGGAATTAAAAAACCGTTAAAAAATTGTACACAGAATAATTATAAAGATTTAGATTTAACTTGAGATTAAATTTGTAAATTGAATTTCCTACACGGATGAAAAAGACTGTTTTTCATATGTTTGGCTATAAAAATTTAAAAATGTGTTTAGTGGCATACACCCTCACAAAAAATCGCTTCTGTAACATATACTCCCAAACATATTTTGCTTCAAGCATATACATTTTTGGGTATTGCCCAAACATTTATATGTTTGATCTCTTCCAATATATAATATGTTTGAAAGCATATTGGTCTAAACAATATATGTTTGGGTAGTCTAAGTTCCAAACATTTTGTATTTTTGCATCCAAATTCAATAATGTTGTCTTCCAAAAACCAATATGTTATTATGTGAACATATAATATGTTTGGAAGCATTTTGCACCCAAAAATATTATATGCTTAAAAAAATTCTCCCAAACAATATTGTGCTCAAAATTTTATTTATTTATTTATATATTTACAATCATAATGAATTATGAAAATAAACAGGTAATATAGGTGCTAACAACATAGGTTTTCGACCTGAATGCTCAAAATTTTGTTTCTGCCCAAGTGTATATTCCCCGACATCTTTCTCACTTCCACGAGATTTTTTAGTTCTTAGCACCTTTTTCTGTAATACAAACATTGTAGAAGAAATTATTCAATTGTATGATTTTTTTTTATTTTAATTTTACCTTTTGCCGGACGGGGATTCGAACAGCGCACCACACAGTTTGTAAGGATCAAAGAAGTAGCTGATCAATTGCCCAAGGAAAAATAAAATGTTAATTTTGTAATAACAAGCAACAACCACCAACTTAATTCAATATCGCTCCCTGTTAAATAGCGCTCCAAGCTACTAAACACATATATGTTTATAGGCTATTTCTAAATTAATATATGTTTGCAAGCATATTATATTTACAAACATTTTATGTCCCAAACATAATATGTTCTAACATATTAACATATATGCCCCAAACATGTTATGCTAGTTTATGAACATTATATGCTTGCACTCAAAAATATTGTGTTTAAAAATTTGTGTTCCAAACATATAATGTTTATAGCCAAACATATGAAAAACAGTCTTTTCCATCCGTGCGGCGGGAAGCCAGCATTTGTAATACTGTTTAGTTAAATTTTTCTAAAAATGTTATTTTTTTTAATATTCAAAATTTTATAAAAGCAATTGACTTTTTTTTATTACACTGTAAGTGTAATAAAATTTTAGAATATTAGTTTTAACTGTAATATCAACTTTTGGAATGTTTCTGAAATAATTTGTGATTTGGCTTCGTGGTCTATGCATAGTTTCGCAACGTTGGGTGTAAACTTCCCAAAAAGTTAGTTCTGTTAACTAACGAACTTTTAAATCGTATTATGGACATAGCTGTAATCTTGCCTATATATTCCATGTGCCAGTTAGGAACTTAACTGTCGAAAATTTTATCAATTAAAGTTAACCGGAGAGAAGATATTTGCAATTTACTTTCTGTTAACTGCACCCTAAAAAAAAATCGCTTCTCTAACATATGTTCCAAACATATTTTGCAGGAAGCACATATATTACTGGATACTGCCGAAACATTAATATGTTCGTTTTATGTGAGCATATTATATGTTTGGAAGCATTTTGAGTCCAAAAATAGTTTATGCTTGGAAGAATTCCCCAAAGAAGATTGTGCTGATTCCCTCACGTAATTTTCACTTCCACGAAATTTTTGAGTTCTTCGCATCTTTTTCTGTAATACAAATATGCTGTTTGCAACAGTTTTCCGAAACAACAAACAAGCGGTTTCCCAGAAATTGCTCTCATTTCATTCTCTCGCTCTGTTATGTTGATATCTTTTTATTCAACCCTCCCGGTTTCCATCTCTATTTCTTTCTCTATACTAACTCTCTCTCTCTCTCTCTCTCTCTCTCTCTCTCTGTTGCTCTCTGAATAAAGTATCCCAACATATATATGTTTACTGGAAATTTGTAAATTTATATATGTTTACATTCACACATATTATTTTTATGAAATATTCATGCCCCAAATATAATATATTCTAACATATTAACATATGTGTCCCAAACATTTTGTGTTAGTTTAGGAACATTACATGTTTGTACTTAAATGTATTGTGTTTAAAAATTGTGCCCGAAACACATATTGTTTATATCGGAACATATGAAAAACATATTTTTCTAACAGTGTGGGAGTTAACGCCTAACGGAGCTACATGAAATTGGCCGTTAGTGGCACAAACAAAAAGTGTCACCAACCAAAAAAAGTGGCAAATTTGCCACTAAAGTGCCACACCGGTAACGCTGTATGTGTACCAACTACTGCACTAACTTATAATACCCTATACATATACATACCTCCTCCACAAGTGCTCTTATAGTATTCGTTGTGAGTAAAATATTGATCGCCAAATGTTCCAGAGGAACGTAGTCTTCCATCATCTCAGATGGGTTCCCATAAGCAAGTCGTTCCGTATGAGTTAGGAAGTGGTCGCTACAAACACCATGTTTGCTGTGAATTTTATTGGGGTCCAATCCAAGTACATTGCACCATTCCGCTTTATTTTGTGGACGAAATGAGTACAATGTAGCTCTTCCACCCATAGTGGCTTTACAAATCACGCAAAATCGCTTCATTAAATTTAAATTAATTTTAATAATTTAAGTTATAATTTAAACGAAACCGAAAACACTCCCGAAGCGTTGCAAAAATTCGAATGTAAACAAAGAATACCTTAAATACCTCAGGTCGTATACCCCCGCGCACCCCCTCTTATACAACAACCTCCCTTCGACGATCATACGGCCTCAGGTCGTATACCCCGCGCCCCACCTTTTCATAAATGTTGCTCTTCTTTTTAGTTGGGCTTGTTTTGTTAAATATGATACCAGTTTGAAATTGCTTTTTAATTTACTCTTCTTTTTTGTGGTAAAAAATTGAATTAAATTAAATTGGTTTAATGTACATATATACATTTTTGCGAAGCATTTAAAGAATATCGGAAAATCCCGGGTTTCCGGGATTCTATATTTTGAAATCCCGAAACCTGGGATTTATAAAAATCTTTCCCGAATGACAGCAGTACTGAAGTTTCTTTACATTATTAATTGTTATACATTTATTTATCCATTTTGTAATTGAGGCAAATAAAAAATTTCATAAATTTAGTTTATTCATTTACGGCAAAAAAAAAATTATCTTATTAAGGTAAGTACTATGCTTAGTTTTCAAGCTGAAATACAGATTGTTTTCACACTTAAAGGTAATTACTATGTTCGCTTTTCGCGTTGAAATTGTCGCAGCTACTTTATTAAAACAGTTCAATATCAAGCAGATAAATTAACTAAATTGATGCGCAGGTTCCTGTTCCTCTAGATTTCGACAAGACTTTACAGGAATATGGTTGTCTTCATTTATAATTTTGATTATTTCTGGAAAAGTAATCGCGAAAATAAAGTAATTTTCAACTCGAAACCCGAACATAGTACCTACCTTAAGGTGGGTATTAAGTTCGAGTTTAAGGTAAGTACTATGTTCGCTTTTCGAGTTGAAATTTTCGCGGTTACTTTAATAAAACAGTTCAATATGAAGCAGATAAATTAATTCAATTGATGCGCAGTTTCTTGTTCCCCTAGATTTCGGCAAGACTTTACAGGAATATTTTGGTTTTAATTTATAATTTTGATTATTTCAGGAAAAGTAATCGCGAAAATAAAGTGATTTTCAACTCGAAAACCGAACATAGTACCCACCTTTAGCCGCTAAAGGTATTAAGTTCGAGTTTTTCACGAAAACACTAAATTAAAAGTACAAATATATTTATGAAGGCGATTATATTTTGATCAAGTCAAGTTATATTTTGATCAAGTCTTGTCAAATAATGGATGGAAAAGATTCAAGGAATTGATTGCAAATCATTTTATATATATATATATATATATATATATATATATATATATATATATATATATATATATATATATATATATATATATATATATATATATATATATATATATATATATATATATATATATATATATATATACTCAGCTTAAAGCTGAGTACTATGTTCAGTTTTCAAGCTGAAAACCAGCTTGATTTCACGGTTACTTTTTTAAATTAATTAAATTATAAATATAAAATGGTTCACAATCAATTTCTTAGATCTTTTCCATTCATTATTTCACAAGACTTTATAAAAATATAATCGTCATCATATAGATTTTTGTACTTTTAATTTAGTGTTTTGGTGAAAAATACGAACATAGTACTCACCTTAAAATCGCAATTTTTTCACGATTACTTTTCTTAATTAATCCACTTTAAGGAACACAAACTTTGTGAAAATTTGCTTTGGGATATTCCCCATCAAGTTATAATAAATTTGCAACAAATATGTATAATCCCTGCAAACATTTTTTGAATTTGGGGCGCTTCTGAGAATCCCCACTAAAGACAGTCGTATACGATGTCCAAAACTCCTCGGAAAAGCGCCGACACTATTGAGAAGTTGTACCACGCCAAGTTACTACAAAAAAATATCGCGTGAGTGCAATTATTAGGTGCCCTTCTGGATACATTTAGAAGGACGCCAATAAAAGCCCCTTCAAACAATCAGAGAAAGTGCATTTAAGATAGTTGTAAAAGAATCATTGTGGTCAAGTAAAACACGATTGTTTAGATGTTTATTTATTTTATTAAATATATAAATATAACATTTATACGACTATCACATCACATTTAACATATTTTTATGCATTAATATGTTGAGTTACAAGTTACATGTTGTAGCGTCTATCAGCCATTGCTTTTATTCCCAATGGAGGCAACGTGTCTGGAAAAATATTTGAAAAACTATCACTTTACTCCATTTGGAAAGTCAAAAATTGTTCACCAATATACCTTCCACAATTTTAAGCGAAACAATTATGTTTTCAGCACTTCATTATCGTTTTTATTTAAATAAATTATAAGAAGCTAGTTGCGCTTGGTGTTTCACAAAATATAAAATGGCTCTTGTAACAATAGTGATGGCAAACTACTATCACAGTTGGCGATTGTTGCAGTGTCACTCTGTGGTAGCGATGAGGATGAAATGGAACTTTGAAATGCTGGCAGGGATTTTATGCCTTTTTTACTGATTTAGTTTTCACTTTAGCGATTTTAGAGGCTAAACTCGAACTTAATACCCACCTTTACTTTTTAAATCAATTAATTAAGAAATATAACGGGTGTCGCAATTAGGGCTGTCATTTAGGATTCATTTTTAAAAATCCCGGGATTTGGGATTTCAAAATATTGGGTCACGGTATTCTACGGGATTTTTTCGGGAGCTTTCTTAAACTCTTAATATCCACTAAAACTGTGAATGAATTCAAGTCCTAAGATTTTTATATTCGTGAGCGTATTTTTCCGAAATTCGATACTCACGCACATTCACGAAACTATTATTTCCGTGACTCACGCTCACGTACGACATTTTTTGGTTAATCACGCACACTCAAGTCGTACAAAGGATCATGGGTTCAATTCCAGTTTCGACCAAACACCAACATTTTTTCAGAGGTGGATCATCGCTTCTCAGTAATGCTGATGACATTTCTGAGTGTTCCAAAGCTTCACTAATTAATTTCACCACAATGTGGAACGCGTTCGGGCTCGACTATAAAAATTAGGTCCCTTGTCAGTGAGCTAAACATAGAAACGGGCAGCACCCATTGATACACAGAAAAAATATCACCAAACTATTTCCAATTAAAAAGTTGATTGAAGTTGAATTGATTGCCTTAATCAATTAAAAAATAGAATTGTACGTAATTGAAAATTTTGTTTTTTGTAATTTGCTTCTACACGCTCACAAAAAATCGCTTCTGTAACATATACTCCCAAACATATTTTGCTTCAAGCATATACATTTTTGGGTATTGCCCAAACATTTATATGTTTGATCTCTTCCAATATATAATATGTTTGAAAGCATATTGGTCTAAACAATATATGTTTGGGTAGTCTAAGTTCCAAACATTTTTGTATTTTTGCATCCAAATTCAATAATGTTGTCTTCCAAAAAACAATATGTTATTATGTGAACATATAATATGTTTGGAAGCATTTTGCACCCAAAAATATTATATGCTTAAAAAAAATTCTCCCAAACAATATTGTGCTCAAAATTTTATTTATATATTTACAATCATAATGAATTATGAAAATAAACAGGTAATATAGGTGCTAACAACATAGGTTTTCGACCTGAATGCTCAAAATTTTGTTTCTGCCCAATTGTATATTCCCCCACATCTTTCTCACTTCCACAAGATTTTTTAGTTCTTAGCACCTTTTTCTGTAATACAAACATTGCACAGTGGGCCAAATGACAGGTTTTTGACGCATTAAATCAACGGAAACACCCAGAGCTCTGAAATTTTGTACATGTACCACTGGGGATGGGAATAAATTATGATAAAAAATTTGGACCGACCCGCCCATTGCCACGCCCACTTTAAAATGAAGGGCGTATTTCAACCCAAAGGAAGCGCTTAGAGCTCTAAATTTTTGTACATGTACCACTGGGGATGAGAATAAAGTATAATCAACATTTCGGACCGATCCGGCCACTGCCACGCCCACTTTCTAGTGTAGGATGTATCTCAACCACATTTATCATACACCAAATCAAATATTTCAATATGTAGTAACATTGGAAACTGAAAATCTAGATTAGAACTGATGCTCACTGTTACTCCATCTTGATCACTGCCTTAAAGTGTATATGATTTCAGCAATTTTAGTTTAATTCAATCGCTCATTTTAGCTAAAAGTTTCAAATACCATCATTTCTGCAACACTATGTTGAAATGGGAACATATTCGTTAAAAAATAACATTTTGTTCTTGAAACATGTTTGCAGTGATCATATTACTTCTGTACGTGTCACTACCTTGACACTCTGCTATATGTAAGTCTATATGTAAATATTAGCTTTATGATTAAGCATATTTTGTAACTGAACTTGTATCGACGAATCAGTTGCAGTAAGACACCCAGGACGACATTTTATTTTATATACCTATTATTAATGATATGGTAGATATTGCAGATTTACCTAAATTTCTCATTCGTTACCATTGGTTTGTCCAGATGTTTCTACTAAACAAAGTAACGCTACTTCATTCTATTTCCCTGCACAATTATTTTACTTTTTTCTTGATGGTAGACTTATCACTTTTTAATGTTTTTGCATTATTATTACAGCACTGGGAGTTGTTTTCTATCCAATATTTAACAATTTCTGCGTTTTGATTGTAACACCATAATTATAACAGGGTAGCTTTATTAGCACTTATAAGCAGACAAATTTATGTTTGCAAGAAAGACAACATCTCAACCTTTCTAACGCAGTATAAAACTCAACCAATACGTTCCAATATAGTAAGTTCTACTCCAGAAAACATGGGACATACATTATATTTAGCAAAGAAAAAATATGCTTTTTGTCACACATTTTTCTTAAACAACCAAACAATATTTACCATCGCTGTTAATTTTTACTAAAAGTACATACTTTGACTTAAATTTTACATTTTAAATTAAGTTTATAACTTTAAACACTTTTTTTACCAGCAAAATCTCTAAAGCACCTTGCTAAACTATGAATTCAAGAAAAAAATCAATGGCAAAGAGTTGCCACTTCGTCGGCCTGAGACGGCCAAACGGGTTGCCATATTGTTTTACCATTTTGGATTTGTTTTTCGTAATGTGTTGTCAACTTTTTCGTACCACCAAATATTTAATTTTCACAAGTTCAATAATTGATTTTATGCGTGAGAGTACGGTCATTTGGCCCAATGTGCATTGTAGAAGAAATTATTCAATTGTATGATTTTTTTTATTTTAATTTTACCTTTTGCCGGACGGGGATTCGAACAGCGGACCACACAGTTTGTAAGGATCAAAGAAGTAGCTGATCAATTGCCCAAGGAAAAATAAAATGTTAATTTTGTAATAACAAGCAACAACCACCAACTTAATTCAATATCGCTCCCTGTTAAATAGCGCTCCAAGCTACTAAACACATATATGTTTATAGGCTATTTCTAAATTAATATATGTTTGCATCCAAGCATATTATATTTACAAACATTTTATGTCCCAAACATAATATGTTCTAACATATTAACATATATGTCCCAAACATGTTATGCTAGTTTATGAACATTATATGCTTGCACTCAAAAATATTGTGTTTAAAAATTTGTGTTCCAAACATATAATGTTTATAGCCAAACATATGAAAAACAGTCTTTTTCATCCGTGTATATGCAATGTAGAATCATTAAATCGTAGCTCAAATCCAAAGAAAAATAAAAAATAGTTAAAAACCGCTAAATCGTATGAAAGAAAATTACTTAATCTAAAAATAAAATAATTATTAGTAAAAATATATTGATGATCTCATTTAAAAATTTATTGATTTTGTGGTAAAAAACATTAAAATTTTAATTACACCATTTAAAAACTAATTGAATTTGTCGAAAAAATCAATTAATTTTTTGTATGTATAGCTCAGTCCTCAACCACTTACATCTCCAAACCGAATGTAAATGATCAAGAGACAGTCGCTAATTGTCAACCCCAACCTACCTATCACGGCCTCAACTCCCACTGTGATATATAATCACATGACCCAAATAATGGGAGGCCCTATATCCAGTCATTGTACATGTCCAGTAGTAAATAATAGATAGATAAATAAATAAATACGATATAAATAAAATTGTAAATATATAAATAATGCCCTATGACCCTATCCAACACTCCCACCCTACCCAGCAAAAAATTTTAAGAAATCTAGAAGCAGTAAAAAATTTCCTTAAATACTGTATGCGCTAATATTAAGCGCATACTTTTTTGCTTACAAAAGAAGGAAGAAAAAATCGTCGATATTTAATTCATGCTGATTCGGAAACAAGAAAGTAAAGGACATACGATTTAATGCATACTATGTCGTTTACAAAAGTATGTACCATTGGAAAGTCAAAAATTGTTCACCAATATACCTTCCACAATTTTAAGCGAAATAACTATGTTTTCAGCACTTCATTTTTATTTAAATAAATTATTTAAATAAATTATAAGAATTAAATTTCATTACTTAAATAAATTATAAGAAGCTAGTTGCGCTTAGTGTTTCACAAAATATAAAATGGCTCTTGTAACAATAGTGATTGCAAAATACTATCACAGTTGGCGATTGTTGCAGTGTCACTTACGAGTCTGTGGTAGCGATGAGGATGAAATGGAACTTTGAAATGCTGACAGGGATTTTATGCCTTTTTTTTACTGATTTAGTTTTCACTTTAGCGATTTTAGAGGCTAAACTCGAACTTAATACCCACCTTTACTTTTTAAATCAATTAATTAAGAAATATAACGGGTGCCGCAATTAGGGCTGTCATTTAGGATTCATTTTTAAAAATCCCGGGATTTGGGATTTCAAAATATTGGGTCACGGTATTCTACGGGATTTTTTCGGAAGCTTTCTTAAACTCTTAATATCCACTAAAACTGTGAATGAATTCAAGTCCTAAGATTTTTATATTCGTGAGCGTATTTTTCCGAAATTCGATACTCACGCACATTCACGAAACTATTATTTCCGTGACTCACGCTCACGTACGACATTTTTTGGTTAATCACGTACACTCAAGCCGTACAAAGGATTTTGGGTTCAATTCCAGTTTCGACCAAACACCAACATTTTTTCAGAGGTGGATCATCGCTTCTCAGTAATGCTGATGACATTTCTGAGTGTTCCAAAGCTTCTCTAAGTAATTTCACCACAATGTGGAACGCGTTCGGGCTCGACTATAAAAATTAGGTCCCTTGTCAATGAGCTAAACATAGAAACGGGCAGCACCCATTGATACACAGAAAAAATATCACCAAACTATTTCCAATTAAAAAGTTGATTTAAGTTGATTGCCTTACCCCCATTTTCATGTAGCTCCGTTAGGCTTTAACTGGCAGTTAACAGAAAGAAAAATGGAAATATCTTTTCTCCGGTTAACTTTAACTGAAAATTTTTCAGCAGTTAAGTTTATAACTGGCATATGGAATATATACGCAAGATGACAAATATGTAGATATCACGGTTTAAAAGTTCGTTAGCTAACGTAGCACTAACGGAGCTTCATGAAAATGGGGGTAAATCAATTAAAAAATAGAATTGTATGTAATTGAAAATTTTGTTTTTTTGTAATTTGCTTCTATATGCAATGTAGAATCATTAAATCTTAGCTCAAATCCAAAGAAAAATAAAAAATATTTAAAAACCGCTAAATCGTATGAAAATCACAAGAAAATTACTTAATCTAAAAATAAAATAATTATTAGTAAATATATATTGATGATCTCATTTAAAAATTTATTGATTTTGTGGTAAAAAGCATTAAAATTTTAATTACACCATTTAAAAACTAATTGAATTTGTCGAAAAAATCAATTAATTTTTTAATCAAAAATATATTATTTTCGTGACTGAATATTTGTTTTAACGTTTTTTTTATACCAACCACCATAGAATGGTGACGGGGGTATAATAAGTTTGTCATTCCGTTTGTAACACATCGAAATATCGATTTCCGACTATATAAAGTATATATATTCTTGATCAGGGAGAAATTCTAAGACGATATAACGATGTCCGTCTGTCTGTCTGTCTGTTGTAATCAAGCTACAGTCTTCAATAATGAAGCAATCGTGCTGAAATTTTACACAAACTCGTCTTTTGTCTGCAGGCAGGTCAAGTTCGAACATGGGCTATATCGGTCCAGGTTTTGATATAGTCCCCATATAAACCAACCTCCCGATTTGGGGTCTTGGGATTATAGAAATCGTAGTTTTTATCAAATTTGCCTGAAATTTGAAATCTAGAGGTATTTTATGACCATAAAGAGGTGTGCCAAAAATGGTGAGTATCGCTCCATGTTTTGGTATAGCCCCCATATAGACCGAGGTATAGAGGTATTTTATGACCATAAAGAGGTGTGCCAAAAATGGTGAGTATCGCTCCATGTTTTGGTATAGCCCCCATATAGACCGATCTCCCGATTTTACTTCTTGGGCTTATAGCAACCGCAGCTTTTATTCAATTTACCTGAAATTGGAAATCTAGAGGTATTGTAGGACCACAAATACGTGAGCCAAAAATTGTGAGTATCGGTCCATATTTTGGTATAGCCCCCATATAAACCGATCTCCCGATTTTATTTCTTGGGCTTATAGAAACCGCAGTTTTTATTCAATTTACCTGAAACTGGAAATCTAGAGGTATTGTAGGACAACAAATATGTGTGCCAAAAATTGTGAGTATCGGTCCATGTTTTGGTATGGACCCCATATAAAACGACCTCCCGATTTGGGGTCTTGGGCTTATAGAAACCGTAGTTTTTATCCAATTTGTCTGAAATTGGAAATCTAGAGGTATTTTAGGACCATCAAAAAGTGTACCGCAAATGGTGCCAATCTGTCCATGTTTTGTTATAGCCCCCATATGGACCGATTTTGCTTCTTGGTCGTCTAGAAAGTGTATTTTCTATCCGATTTACCTAAAATTGGAAATCTAGAGGTATTCTAGGACCATAAAGAGGTGTGCCGAAAATGGTGAGTATCGGTCCATATTTTGGTATAGCCCCCATATAGACCGATTTCCTGATTTTACTTCTTGGGCTTCTAGAATCCGAAGTTTTTATGCTATTTGCCCGAAATTGGAAATCTAGAGGTATTTTCGGGTCATAAAGAGGTGTGCCGAAAACTGTGAGTATCGGTCCATATTTTAGTATAGCCCCCATAAGAACGATCTCCCGATTTAACTCCTTGGGTTTCTAGAAACCGTAGTTTTTATCTGATTTGCCTGAAATTGTAAATATTCTGGCATTTTAGGCTCACAAAAACGTGTATCGGATTAAGTTTTTATCGGTCCATTTGGTAATGCCTCCATATAGACCGACTTCACTTCTTGAGGGTGTAGAAGGCGCACTGATTATGAAAATTGCTTGAATCTCAATGTAAAATTTCCAGATTTTACTTCTACAGATTTAAGATTTCAAATCAAGACGTTATTTTATAATTTTCTTGCACACTTACAAGAGATGTTAATGATTCCTCTAAAACTCAAACAAAAACGGTTCTTATAAATCCAGAATCTCATATAGACTTCAATTTATCTTCGGGAAGTGTCCTCAAACCCTCCTGAAATTTCAAAGGAAACCCTAATATTTGGTTCATGGTGGTGGGTATTTAAGATTCGGCCCGGCCGAACTTAGTGCTGTGTATGCTTGTTTTTAATTAAGAAACTATTTGCTCCCTAAAAAATGTCTTTATTGTAAAGAAGCAGCATCTTTGGTTCGGAATTAATGCCAATTTCCAGTGTCAAAATCTTTGAATTCAAATAAAATGTTTTATTGCAGGCTACCTCCTCAACACTTAAATCCTATAATTTCCACCCAACCAGGTAATATATTACTAATTTGAAGTAACAACATTCGACTACGGACTCCAAATATGTAAACTATTATTAAAAATGTATAGTTAATTTATTTTATTTCTCAATTATATATAAATATATACATATATATTTGTTGTATATAAATATGTAACAACAACATTACAATAAAACCGTTTCTAAAATAAGTATTATCATTATAAAGAGTGTATTGAAACCTGTGGAAGAAAGAATTGATTTACTTGTATTTCTGGAAGCACAACATTCTATAGCAAAATCAATTAACTTTGGATAATAGTCATTCCAAAAATTAATTTTATGATTTTCGGCCACAGCTCTCACATTGAAGTCCTCATTGATAACTAAATATGACTGATTGTTAACATTGTAAGAGTTCCATTTTATGTATACGTTTGAAGTGGTTGGGTTTGATGACTTAGCGAAGTTAGCCCACAATGTCATAACTATTTCAGAAATTTTCTTATCTGTCCCGTTCCAGCGGTTTATAAACATGTTATTATTCATAGAATACGGAACACCCCATATGAAAATTTGATCAAAATATTTTGGGACGCTAATCCAACTTGGTATTGTATAGAATTCGGTTTTTGGCCTAACATTAAAATAATACACATAGACATCTTCCTCAGCGCTTAGTAAATTTGCCAAAAGAAATAGTGGAGCCAAATGCATTCTATCAGTATGGAAGCCAATAAAATTGTTTAAAACAGTTTCTTGATTAAAGTTTTCTTCATTTTTATACATCAAATTGATCGAGTCCAAAACTATGGGATAATCGGTACACCATAACTCGCTTTGATTCGCCTTTTGTATGTCATTCATGGCCACCTTGGAAGCAAATGTTTCGAAATCCTCACTTGACATTTGAGTACCATCGCGCTCTTCATCGTCCAAAATTTGCAAGACATCTTCCATATCGGTCATTCCCATCATGACAGGCACTTTATTATAATTTCCACTTTTCAGAAGTATCATTGGAAAGTCCTCTATAAATCCTTTGGATGTATTGCTAAATCCTTTGTCAATTATTGGACCGAATTCAACATCTGGTAAATTATCCATTAGTCTTTTTGCATCTACTCTTTTCAAACATTGTATAAGGTTTGCAGTAGGCTTACGGTTACATCCAAAAATGTTTGCTATTAAATCTAATTCCGGGCTGAAAGCTTCGAATGTTCGCACGGTATCTTCTGTCAACGGATTTCCTGACATTAAAATTGCTTTGTGAAATCCATTTCTTGACCATTCCCCGGATGTTAAATGAAGCCCAGCACTTATAGCCCCAGAGGATATACCGATTATAGTAACTTTTTTCGCATCACCCCCAAAATGAGCAATATTCTTGCGAATCCATAGCAAAGCAGCCGATTGGTCCATAAGGCCAAAATTTCCAGGAGCCTCAGCATCACCAGTTGATAAGAATCCCATTATGCTTAATCTGTAGGCTACAGTTACTACAATGACTTTTTGTTTGAAAACCATTTGAAATGGATCGATGTCAGTGGGACTGCCAGTTGAAAAATCGCCTCCATGAAACCATACCATAACCGCATAGCCGGATAAACCCGGAGAACCTGATGAGAAAAAAAAAACACTTAATTTATTATTACTAAATGAAAAATATAAAATAATGGTGGAAATTAGGCATACACAGAAATAAAGGAAACTGGCGAAAATGAACTACCTCGTGTAAAAATTTAACTAAATCATACACCTGTTTTTGAGATTACTCCTCATCATAAAAAATGAACTAAAAATAAAGAAAAAATCATTGGAGTTAAGGCATGATCAGTTTTACACCTGCTAGAATTCCAAAGTTCGATTTTATCGATACTATGGGCTCTTAAGTGGCACTATAACAATCGCCAACTGTCATAGGAAAATGGACAAAAAAAGTAAAGTATTTTGCCATCAATAGTAAATAGCTCATAAATTTTTGGAATAAAACCAAGAAATTAGTTCTGAAAACATTGGTATATTGGTGAAAAATTGTCGACATTCCAAATGGGCTAACGTGCTATTTTTCAAATATGCTCCTCGATCAAGTTTAAACACACTGACTGATAGACGCTGGCACATCAACAGGATTGCAACTATTAACTCAACATCATTCCCTTATTAAGCTGAGTACTATGTTCAGCTTTCAAGCTGAAAACCAGCTTGTTTACACGGCTACTTTTTTTTTAATTAATTAATTTAGAAATATAAAATAATTTGCAATGAATTCCTTGGATCTTTTCCATCCATTATTTGGGAAGACTTGATCAAAATATAATCGTCTTCATAAATATATTTGTATTTTTAAGTTAGTGTTTTGGTGAAAAAAAACATTGTTAGAAAAATATGTTTTTCATATGTTCCTATATAAACAAAATGTGTTTCGGGCACAATATAATTAAGTGCAAAAATGTAATGTTCCTTAATTAGCATTAAATGTTTGGGGCACATATGTTAATATGTTAGAATATATTATGTTTAGGGCAAGAATGTTTGATAAAAATAATATGTGCGAATGTAAACATATATAAATTTAACATACAAATTTCGAGTAAACATATATATGTTGTGATACTTATTATTTTTCATTTTAGCAGCAAAACTCGATCCAAAGCAACAATTGAAAAAGTTTATTTGCTTTAAAATGAATTATTAAAGAAAAGGACACGTGAAAACATGGCCATTTTAGAGCGATAATGCCAACTTAAAACCGGCACTAAAGGTAAAAATGAAATTAAGTACAAAATTATTCGTTAATAACTACTCATATTTATTTGTATTTCAAAATACGAGAAATTTTAAATGCATTTAAAATGGTGTTAAATGCTAATAAAAAATATTTCACGCCTAAATAAATTTATGTGTATATTGTAAAATTATTTGTTTTTATACACGACTTCACGTTGTTCTTTTGGTAGAGTTTTTGAATTTCTTCGAAAATTTCAAACTTTTATACCAAAACCATTTTTTGTTACAAAATTTTTATTTTTGCAATTAAAAAAACTATATTTTATCCAAGCTCAGTCCATTTCGTTTATATCAAGCACTGTTCTTTTCTGACTGTAAATCTTTAATAACACACATTTCGAAGATTCCTTGTAAAAATTTAATTCAATAATATATAAATATAAATATAACAAAAATGAAAAAAAAATTGGTGTTCGGGCGTAGTAGGGATTGAACCCAGGACCCTTTGCACGCAAGACGGACATGCTAACCACTGCTCCACGTGGCCAACAAATATATGTTTCTGTTGAATAATGTTTTGTTTACATCGGCTCGTTGGCGCTGCAAACTATGCTATATAAATGTAACTTATAACGATAATTGGTGACTATAACAGCTACGTAGCGCAGTGGTAGTGTACAAATTGCATGGTTCCCGGTCTCCGTCCAGGCGAAAGGTGCAATTAAAAAAAAAAAATATATATATATATATATATATATATATATGTATATATATATATATATATATATATATATATATATATATATATATATATATATATATATATATATATATATATATATATATATATATATATATATATATATATATATATATATATATATATATATATATATATATATATATATATATATATATATATATATATATATATGTGTGTGTGTATTTTGGGCTCAAAATGCTTCCAAACATATAATATGTTCACATAAAACAAACATAATTATGTTTCGGCAATATCCAATAATATATGTACTTCCTGCAAAATATGTTTGGAACATATGTTAGAGAAGCGATTTTAGGCCGGAACATGAAAACAAACATATCCCTTTAAATCTTAACGAAATCTCGACGACAAAGAAAGTGTTTATCAATGGAGTTAAATTTTCTACTTTGAATTAAGCTATTTTAATAAAGTAACCGCCAAAATTTCAACGCGAAAAGGGAACATAGTACCGGCCTTTTAATGTTAAAAATTATGTTCAATGCGATTTTATTCGTATAAATGTTATACATGGGACAATTTATATATTTTTATTCAAATTCAAATAAATAATCAATATAGTAACATGGCGTGGTACAACTTCTCAAATATTACCAAATATTTTTTAATACAAATATGTTAAATTTGGGCATTTTTCTGCGTAGTTAAAGTAATAGCATTAAATTACACCACCATGATTTGATGTACTAATTTGTAAATCCAAATTGTTTACGAGTGACACGCGAGAAATTCAAACTAAATCTCGTGAATGTGCGTGAATGGGACTATACAAAAATATCAATTTTTGTTCGTGGGTACACGGATGAAAAAGACTGTTTTTCATATGTTTGGCTATAAACATTATATGTTTGGAACACAAATTTTTAAATACAATTTTTTTGAGTGCAAGCACATAATGTTCATAAACTAGCATAACGTGTTTGGGACATATATGTTAATATGTTAGAACATATTATGTTTGGGACATAAAATGTTTGTAAATATAATATGCTTGGATGCAAACATATATTAATTTAGAAATAGCCTATAAACATATATGTGTTTAGTAGCATGGAGCGCTATTTAACAGGGAGCGATATTGAATTAAGTTGGTGGTTGTTGCTTGTTATTACAAAATTAACATTTTATTTTTCCTTGGGCAATTGATCAGCTACTTCTTTGATCCTTACAAACTGTGTGGTCCGCTGTTCGAATCCCCGTCCGGCAAAAGGTAAAATTAAAATAAAAAAAATCATAAAATTGAATAATTTCTTCTACAATGTTTGTATTACAGAAAAAGGTGCTAAGAACTAAAAAATCTCGTGGAAGTGAGAAAGATGTCGGGGAATATACACACGCTCACAAAAAATCGCTTCTGTAACATATACTCCCAAACATATTTTGCTTCAAGCATATATATTTTTGGGTATTGCCCAAACATTTATATGTTTGATCTCTTCCAATATATAATATGTTTGAAAGCATATTGGTCTAAACAATATATGTTTGGGTAGTTTAAGTTCCAAACATTTTGTATTTTTGCATCCAAATTCAATAATGTTGTCTTCCAAAAAACAATATGTTATTATGTGAACATATAATATGTTTGGAAGCATTTTGCACCCAAAAATATTATATGCTTAAAAAAAATTCTCCCAAACAATATTGTGCTCAAAATTTTATTTATTTATTTATATATTTACAATCACAATGAATTATGAAAATAAACAGGTAATATAGATGCTAACAACATAGGTTTTCGACCTGAATGCTCAAAATTTTGTTTCTGCCCAATTGCACGGATGAAAAAGACTGTTTTTCATATTTTAGCCAAAACCGATTAATTTATCTTCATTTGTTCTCATAAATTGCAAGTGAAGTTCATAATAACATAACTACACCCTCACAAAAAATCGCTTCTGTAACATATACTCCCAAACATATTTTGCTTCAAGCATATACATTTTTGGGTATTGCCCAAACATTTATATGTTTGATCTCTACCAATATATAATATGTTTGAAAGCATATTGGTCTAAACAATATATGTTTGGGTAGTCTAAGTTCCAAACATTTTGTATTTTTGCATCCAAATTCAATAATGTTGTCTTCCAAAAAGCAATATGTTATTATGTGACCATATAATATGTTTGGAAGCATTTTGCACCCAAAAATATTATATGCTTAAAAAAATTCTCCCAAGCAATATTGTGCTCAAAATTTTATTTATTTATTTATATATTTACAATCATAATGAATTATAAAAATAAACATGTAATATGGGTGCTAACAACATAGGTTTTCGACCTGAATGCTCAAAATTTTGTTTCTGCCCAATTGTATATTCCCCGACATCTTTCTCACTTCCACGAGATTTTTTAGTTCTTAGCACCTTTTTCTGTAATACAAACATTGTAGAAGAAATTATTCAATTTTATGATTTTTTTTTATTTTAATTTTACCTTTTGCCGGACGGGGATTCGAACAGCGGACCACACAGTTTGTAAGGATCAAAGAAGTAGCTGATCAATTGCCCAAGGAAAAATAAAATGTTAATTTTGTAATAACAAGCAACAACCACCAACTTAATTCAATATCGCTCCCTGTTAAATAGCGCTCCAAGCTACTAAACACATATATGTTTATAGGCTATTTCAAAATTAATACATGTTTGCATCCAAGCATATTATATTTACAAACATTTTATGTCCCAAACATAATATGTTCTAACATATTAACATATATGTTCCAAACATGTTATGCTAGTTTATGAACATTATATGCTTGCACTCAAAAATATTGTTTAAAAATTTGTGTTCCAAACATATAATGTTTATAGCCAAACATATGAAAAACAGTCTTTTTCATCCGTGTAAGCTGCGAAAATGTAGGTTTATTTTAGTAAATTTTAACTATTTTACTAATTGCAATATGACACAAAACATTTAATACATTTTCCTCTTATTTAAGAAAATTTCATAATTTGGAGCAAAAAATTGTTAAATTAATTGTCTATAATGCTATACAAAGTTACAGACTAAGTAAAATTTACCCATTTTAGAAAAAAAACTCTTTTGTGAGAATTTCGAATTTATAAAATTGTGTATAAAACAATTAAAAGAAGGTATGAAAAATAATAATAATGTAAACAACTGTAAACAAAAAATAGGAATAATAATGACATCCATAATTTCCTTGGACATAGACACATGTGATTTATACATCTGGTCCAATAACCCAGAATAATCCCAATCTTAAAATTTGACTTTTTATGCGTTTTTGAAATCTCCGTTGAAATTTCCAATAATTTTGATATATGAGCCTAAATATAAACTGGAATACGGATTTTATATCTTCAGGTGTGTTCCTTTACTTTACTCGTAGTAAAAAGTAGTAGTACAAGAGAGAAATGTTGAAACTCCTCTCAGATTTCTATATTTGTTACATGTACAGGAACGAAAATATAGTAAAAATTGTAAAAATGTCAAATAAAAAACAAAAGAAGCATTGTGATTTGAATAAATATTTTCAAAACATGTAGGTAAATTAAATACTTTTATATATAGTTTTTTTTTTTTTTGCATATGGCAGATTTTTTGCAGGAAACTTTGAAATCCTTATTACGATAGAAAGAAGCTATGGTTTTTACTTTGTTATAAAAAGTACTCCTTTTG
The DNA here is from genome assembly GCF_050003625.1 of Haematobia irritans. Lineage (NCBI taxonomy): Eukaryota > Metazoa > Arthropoda > Insecta > Diptera > Muscidae > Haematobia > Haematobia irritans. Next base: position 173,187,652 of record NC_134401.1, on the reverse strand, counting down.
CAAAAATTTTAATCAAAGTAAAACTCTGGCTTCTGGGCCATAAAGTAGAGTAATAGCGCATATTATCAGTATCTTATAAGGTGGGGTTTTTCATTCCGTTTGTAACACATACAAATAACGAATTCTGACTATAGAAAGTATATATAGTCTTGATCAGGGAGAAATTATAAGTCGATGTCTCTCTGTCTGGCTATCTGTTGTAATCAGGCTACTTCCTTCAATAATGAACCTATAGTGCTGAAATTTTAACAGACACGTTTTTCTTCTACATGCAGGTCAATTTTGAAGATGGGACTACTTCGGCCTAAGTTTCGATTTTGCTTACATATGAACCGACCCCCGAATTGGGGTCTTCATGACATAGACATTAAAACTTTTATCCGATTTGCATGAAATTCAAAACGTAGAGGTACTTTTGGTCCATTAAAGGGTGTGCCGAATTTGGTGTGAGTCGGTCAATGTTTTGGTACTTTTTTTGAAACAAGTGGTATTGGTTCGGCATTGTTTTGAAATTCCAAATTGTGGACTCTACACGTTAAATCTAAAGCACAAACGTGCACAAAATTTTCCTCCAGAATACGTAGAATTTTATAAGGAATGTAGTCCTTCTAGACTCAAAATACAGACCCCACTTTGTTCAAATTTTGCAAAAAAATAAATTGTAAGGCCCTATCTCGCAAATATTAGATATATTCGCACACATACACAATCTTTTTATGGTAGTTTATAAGTTCTATTTAGCAAAGCAAAAATCATGAAAATCGGTGCATAATTGCGCGTTTGCCAAGTAACACTAAATTGCATACATCCGAGGTGTCCAACTTCCAACGTCTATAGACCAGCCCGTGAATCCACTAGGGACCTACAAATCTCTAAATATAGAGAAAAACATTTCAGCTTTGGCACAAAGAAAAAATTATGATGATATCTTAATCCATTAAAAAGTTACAGATTTATTTCCAAAAAAAAGCGATTTGGAACTACTTTAGTTTGGAAAATTTGAAAACAAATAATTATTTTTGTCATGACATATCTACAACTTTTACTCGAAAGAATTTGTCGAGTAAGAAGGGTTTTAGACGATGCAATAATTGCATGCAATAATTGCACGCAATTCTTGTTTGTAGGCAAACGGGGTAGAGAAGCAAAGGGGGTAGAAAAAATTTCATGTTTTCCGTTCCTCTTGCAATTTTTTGACATTTCTGAAACTTGAAATTTCAAGCGATTGCATGAAAAATTTCAACGTATAAATGCTGAAGTTTTTAAGAAGCAACTTTAAAAGAGAATACAAAAAATTGCACGCAACCAATTGCATCGTCTAAAACCCCTCTAACTTGTAGTAAAAAAATTTTAAAAGAGACATGCATTTTGACATTGTTCTCTTAAAATTGTTTACTACTTTTACTATTTTTTGGGGTTGAGGAACGGTTTCTAGTAAAAACTAGTAAAAGTAGTAACTAGTAGTACGTAAAGGAACACAACTTTCATATCCCATTAACATCAGGCTCACAATTTACTACGTGGATTTGAAATCCCTCTTTTATAAGGAAAATGACAGCTGAAATCCAGTTGAAGTGAATGAGGTATAAGCGTCTATAGATCAAAGTTTTCCTTAAGCTTTGCACCGCGGTGATTCCGAAGCATCTATTGCAAAATCCCCTTGCGAATTCCTTTAACATATTAAGTTTATATGTGATCTACAATTGTCAGCAAACTGCAGGTTCAGCAATCTTAATTGCTGAATGATTATATATAAATATTCAACTATTTTTGAACTTTGCAATTTTTTTTAGAAAAATATATCGTTCTAACCAAATATTTTTATCGAAACAATAAATTGGACATTTAATTTGTTAACACATTTTTAACAACTAAATGTGCGATATCATCGGATAAGCCTTAATTATACTTCAGATGATAAATAACCTTTAAAATTCCGAGCAAACTAAGATAAAACATGACTTATTTTGTTAACACTCGCCAAAAGTTTGAATGAATTTTGTTAAGTTATTAAATCAGCATATATTTTGCTTTCAAACTATTTCGTTAACAAAAAATTCGAATAAAGGTAAATGTTCATATTTCACCATTCATTTTCATTAAATTAATGTCTTTTTATCAGTTTTTTTGTGCCAACCAAGTTTTAGTGTATATTTTAATTTGAAAGATTGAACAATTCTATCATTTTGTCCCTCAATTAACATATTTTATAAATGCTGTCACTCTATTATACGAAAAGTTTAAACGGCACAGTGCTTTTCAAAAGCATTTAAAGCACTAAGAAAAATTTAGTTAGTTTAGGCCAATACATAATTTTACTGACCGTCAGGTATGAATATATTCAAATATAAACACTCTTCATCGTATCCTTCGCGAAAACTGCTGCCGCCAGCATTGGAAGTCATCAGCAATTCTTGTATTATCGCTGTTTGTTTGTCCATTTGTTTATTGTCTTTCAACCTTTGCCAGCATTTTGGTCCATACGAAGTTGCGTTGTATATCATATTCCACTTGTTCACTTTTATTTCGACAGGAGGAGCAAATCTAGGAGCTCTCGCATATTTTATTCCAAGATAGGCTTTAATATTTTGCGTTCGAAACATTTTCATATACATTCCCACTATTACACCCTGATTTGGCAAATGTACTGTGGGGGCTTCCAAGCAACATATCACATCTATATGTTGAGCCACTAAGTGGACGAACAATAAAAGAAAATATTTCATTGAGATGATTTTTCGATTGTGACAAAGTTTCGAATCTGATGTTGACATGTTCGGACTTAAATAATAACTAAAGGAATTCCATATTGGCAAAAGTAGTTTGGTAAAGAAAGCATTGTTCTCGATTCATACGAGGGTGAATATAAAATTACTACTATTTCGTTGTCATGGCGTTAATTGTCGTCGTTGCCAGGATATTCATTTCGTGACACAAAACCGATGATTATTTTTGGGTATGGGGGTGAATTTATTACTGGTTTCTCAATTGCGAATTATTATATTTCGATGTCCTTGATTTGCTGTGAATTTGGAGTAAACATGAACTGAAATCATGATGACTAAGACTGACGCTCTCAAGGCATACTTTTTATGAATTGAGGCTGTGTACACTCAAAAAAAAAAACGTATTCTAAGAATACAATTGACATTGTCCATTTACAAAAAAAAATAATACATTTTGCCTTTACGGGTTTAAATCGAAATTTCTGATGGTTATCATTCTTTTATGACCATTTGGATAATTTCTTTCTATTTATAATTTTCATTTACAAAAAAAATTATAACCACAGACAATGTTTTTGTAATGTTTGGTCTAGCAAAGTTTGTAAAATGTTTATGTTTCAAAATATTTTCACTTACAAAATTTTGTTATTCATAACAGGAAAAAGGTTTGCAAAAACATCAGTTTTTGTCCACTGAAAAAGGGAAAGCTATCAATGCAAAAGCAAACATTTTTCTCTGCAGAAATAGCAAATAAATACTGCCGAATTAGGAAATGTGTTTGCTAAGGGTTTTTCACAAACATCAGTGCTGAAAATTACTTCATTGTGCATTGGTACAGGAAGACGTTTCTGATTCAATGACAAATGACAGAGGAAGCTTCTGCTAGCCAAATTTTCACGCAGATCAATGTTATTGTACATGATCACATAGAAGTTTAGTGTATAAGAAACCCATGTCCGTTTAATTAAAAAAAAAATATGTTAACTAACGCTACATTGAGGATTTTTAATCAATTTAAATCCGTTTTTACTAACCAAAAATTGCTACCTGTCTAATTCAGATAGTTCACCGTCGTTTTCCATATGATATTCTCATGTAAATCGGAGTAAAATTTGGCCTCTGTGGTCATATGTGTATAAACCGGACTAAAGATATACATGGGAGCTATATCTAAATCTGAACCGAAATTTGGCATGCATAGTAAGAATGATAGGTCTACACCCTGTGCAAAATTTCACGTAAATCGGAGTAAAATTTAAGCTTCTGTGGCCATATCTGTGTAAATCGGGCGAAAGATATATATGTGGGAGCTATATCTAAATCTGAACCGATTTCATGCATAGACCGATTGGCATGCATAGAAAGAATATTCACCCTTATTCCTGAAGTCGCCCTCGCCGTCGATTTTCGTCAGTCGCCACCAATTGGTATTCCGTTCGTCGATATGTTCTGCTATCGAAGAAACTTAGGTAACAATTCTGTCGAACTTTGAATGATCCTTGGACACATAATGTCAACGTCGTTTCAATTGTATATGCCGGATGTTGTTATTGTCCTAATGTAGTTATCTAAATCATTTCCCGAGTCAAATTTATCATTTATTTTGATTTTCCAAGTCAACATTGGATTACAAACAAACAGCATTTTAAACGCAAATAATTAAAATTCAGTTTTGCACATCAGCTGATTGTTTTCTTTCACGATGATCCTTGTGCTATTGATCTCAGCGTCGTCGCCATTTTTGTAGTTTTGGAAGCTTTAATTGTCCTCTAATATATATCCACATTTTTTCCACGTCAAATTAAATATTTTTTCTTGATTTTCCGACTTAGAATTGCGTCAGAAATAAAAATATTTTAAACCGAATCTGAATCAATAATGTCGAACAGATAATGTTCTAAAACAACAATATTTTTTCTGTAGCGAATATCAGAATGCAAAACAAACATAAAAAAGCGGTTATGAAGTTAAAAATAACAAAGGAAACAAAATATTTACATATGTAAATAGTGCCAGATAATGTAGAATCACATTGGTGCCTAAGCTAGGGTAATAGTTATATTGTTGTTCAGGGAATCGATTCTAAAAAATAGCATCAAAACATTGGATGTAGGGAGCCACCGTGTTGCACTGGTTAGCATTCCCGCCTTGCATACACAAGGTCGTGGGTTCGATTCCTGCTTCGACCAAACACCAAAAAGTTTTTCAGCGGTGGATTATCCCACCTCAGTAATGCTGGTGACATTTCTGAGGGTTTCAAAGCTTCTCTAAGTGGTTTCACTGTAATGTGGAATGTCGTTCGGGCTCGGCTATAAAAAGGAGGTCCCTTGTCATTGAGCTTAACATGGAATCGGGCAGCACTCAGTGATAAGAGAAAAGTTCACCAATGTGGTATCATAATGGACTGAATGAGCCTGATACATCGGACTAAGAGAGCCTGATACATCGGGCTGCCACCTAACCTAACCTTGGCTGTTTTGTATCATAAATATTCAAGAAAATTTATTCAATCAGTCCAAAATTGCAAAAATGTCTTTAGTGACATACGAAGTTCAAGATGGGCGCACTATTGGTAAAATTTACTAATTTTAAGGAATTCTTAACTAATTTGTGGGAGACAAGAATTTAGTAAATCTATATGCTTCATTTGTGTATAACGGTACGGTCACACTAGGCAAATATTTGACAGAAATCAAAAAAGAATTCGTCGCCATAGTAAAACCGTCAAATATTTTTAGCTCATATTGGGTATATAACATCATGATAGAAGTCTTTTCCAAAAACGGCATCCGGATATTTCGAAAATTGTCCTGGAAAAAAGTTTGACACTCATTTTCGTCAAATATTTGCCTAATGTGACCATACCCTAAGTCTTATACTTTATTAGTTAAGCGTAGCCAAAAAATTCTTAAAGTCTCAAAACAAAATAATTCCATGAACTAAAATAGAATTAAGTGGGCTTTAGTGACATATATGGTTAACTTTTTTTGAGTGCAGTGATTCACTTTAAGACGAAAAATAATAAACACACGAATTCAAAGCAAGAACTCTCAATGTTTTTACTTGAGTGTATTGAAATGTGTAATTTCGATTTTTATGCATTTGCACACGTACACTTGTTTACATATCCGTCACTTGAAAAAGCTAAACACATTTTAATTCAACATACGGGGAAAATTGTTTTTATCGATTTTGTTGTCAAATTCAAGGATTCTTAGACTTTGAAGTAATAATCCTTTGGGCCTATTCTTTGAGAATAAGCTCTTATTTCTCTGGTAGATTACCATAATACATTGGAATTATTTCCACAGAAGAACGTACACTCAAAAAAGTGAACTCCTAGGGCACTAAAGTCAATTTAACTCGTTTATTAGTTTATGGAAATTATTATGTTTTAGTTGAAATTTCTTCAACATGAGAAAGTTTCCTTGACACTAATAATTGTTGGTGAACGTTAGTTAAACGGCATAAAGTTATGTTAACATTTTCTAGAATTAACCTACCTTTTCCTTTCTGGTGGGTTCTCTTTGTGCATTGCAGTAATTACAGAGACGGCTAAAAGATCACAAAACCTGAGAGAGGTGTTATAGGATGCACTTAATTTTTCCCTAAGAAAAAAGTCAACGGAAATTTCTGTAGCCGATCTAATTTTATTTCATGACAGTTAGTAAAATTATGCCAAATCCGAGAAAATTGCCCTTATTTTAATTATTTTAGTTTATTTTAATTTTAACTATAAATGATAAATAACACCTTGTACAAATGAAGAACACAATATATTTAAATACTTAAATCCATTATTTTTTTCGTTCAAAATACGATTTTTTGTAACCAACAGAAAGAAATTATTATTTTTAATAAATAATGTTGCAATTAGTAAAATATTTTAGTTAAAATATAGTAGTACTTTATCTATATTCGCTTGGACGTGTCACGGACTATGTCCGATGCTTCTTCCTTCAGAAGATTTATTATTTTACAATATTTTTAAAACACAAAATCCTCTTTTTCTCGACAACTTGTTTGCTTTTGGACGCTCTCGTCCCAATCAATTAATTATTCCAATTGCTAGTCGATACATGAATAAATCATTTAATGTGAGAATTGGTAGTCTGTCGAATAACTTACATTGAAGCATGTTGATATATTCTTCAACAGCTACCTTCTTCAATATTTTACATCAGCTGGATGATTAAAGATAAAGATAATTGATTCAAAGATAATAAAAACATTGTTTAATGAGTAGTCTCTTGACTCACTCAATGGGATCCAAGAATATGATCAAATTTCGAACCTGCGAACATATCATATCTTACAATTTGCTAGTTTTCATACAAGATAGTCATTTTTAATTTAATTTAATTTATTTATTTTCATATGTAACTAAGCCTTACAAAGGCTTTCTACAGTTACTTAAAACAACATTTTAAATACTACTCAAAACAATTCTCTTATTTCTAACATTAATATACTAACAATAATACAACAACAGGATACTACTTTATATTTTTATATAAAATTGTAATATCCGGGGCTGAGCTCAGGCTACCATTGGCGACAGCAGGTGGTGGATAGCTGAACGACATATAGGTCAGCTGTGAAAAATAAGCAGCCCCCAACCAAGAGCGGCAAAGTGGCTGGGAGTGACATCCAGTGAAATGGCAGCTGCCTCCGTCCCGTTAAACCCCTAGCAAGACTTGGAGAACGCTCTGCGCCGGGTCACCATTAAGTTGGCTATGTAGGTTCTGTTGATACGATATCCAGATCAATTCCCGACCTGGTTCTGAACGCAAGTACTAATAAGGTCTTGTGTCGAACGTCGCAAAGGGACGAATTAGCTACTACATCTACAGGTACAGATAAAGGTTTCTGTGGCAAACCAGAGAAACACAGCGGATGAACATTTCTTCACCCCTGGAGATAACTGAGCTGAATCGCTTCACAAAGGAAGTAAATACAAGGGAAGCTCTCCCCGTCAAGAGTTCATAATAATGATACGACAATCAGAAAAAGCGATTGGAAAATATGGAGACGTCCTCAAAAAGATGCGAAATGGCATCAGCAGAATATAAGCAAGGAAGTCCAAAATAGAGTTTCCGAACTGGATGAACTCTTAGATGTTATGAGCAAATATCGCAGAAACTGGCAGATGGTCACAAAAGATAGAGACGAATCAAAGACTAAACAAGTGAATTCAGATGACAGCTCAAAACCACGACCAGCGACGGAAAGGAAACGAGTCACGTCAAACCGAACAGATGAAAATCCTGGTAAGAAGGTAAAGGGCAAAATGCCAGCAGGAAAACTAGGCAGCTTCTAATGAAACCTATAGTGGCGAGAAATACTGAATCTAAAACGTCAGTAGCACCGCACTCCAATAGGAAACAAAAAGAGGCTTACACTGCCTAGGAAACTGTCCAAGGCGGTAATAATCAAGCCGAGAGAGTGACACAGCTACGGAAAAGGGCGGAGAAAAAGATGGATTTTGTGAATCCATCAGAAGCACTCGTAAAGACGCCACCGTGGTAGATGACCTAAGACCAAAAACCATAATAAAATGTAAAACCTGATGAAATAGAAGTGGCAATTCACTCCATCAGCAAGACAAAGTCAGGTGTGCAACTCTACTACTAATGGGAAAAGGGCGGAGAAAAAGATGGATTTTGTGAATCCATCAGAAGCACTCGTAAAGACGCCACCGTGGTAGATGACCTAAGACCAAAAACCACAATAATGGTATAGGACGTGGACGTGGACTCCCTGTCCACATCCGAAGAAGTTGCAGCTGCAGTAAAAAAGCTAGCAATACTTCGGCATTAAACAAACGATTTCAGAAGAGAGCGTTTCTCTCCTTACCCGTCCAGGGAGCAGAAAAGATAATGGATACGATCCGAATCAAGATCGGCATGACGAACTGCAGGTTGAGGTACTGTCAGGAGTCCAAACAGTGCTACCAATATGACTGCAAAAGCCCTGGGAAAGGCACGGGTCTTTGTATATGATGCGGCGAAAAAGGCCACAAGTAGAAGCAATGTATAAACGCGCCCTGGTGCTGTGTCTGTTCCGAAGCTGGTAAAACGCGTATGCTATTTTGCCACAAATAGTTCTTGAACAAAAAGCAGACATTGCGATTATCAGCGAACAGTATACCCGGAAGTCAAGCGGATTATGGTTCGAAATCATCACTGCTATCTCGCGCGAAGTCACTGCATGGACGACTTCAAGTCAAAACATGAAAGAATTGAGGACGAGATCAGAGGAATGAAAGATTAGAGAAGCTTTGAAACACTCAGAAATGTCGCCAGCATTACTGAGGGGGGATAATCCACCGCTTAAAAACTTGTTGATGTTCGATCGAAGCAGGAACCGACCCCCCGACCCTTTGTATGCAAGGCGGACATGCACCATAGTGGCTCCCTGATATGGAAGGGTACATTGTGCTCACAGGAGAGGCTTGCCCCTTTGAATGGTGAAAGGGTTACACTGACACAAGAGGGTGGCGAATAATGAAGATGGTTGCAAGGACAAGACTAATCGTAGCGAATGTAAGCAACATCCCAAATTTTAGACGATCCGGTTGCGAAGGGATGATCCCAGACGTAACGTTGGTTTCGGAAAGATACGCAAACAGAATTATGAACTAGAAATATACACAGCGAGCTACCTCCAACACATAAGTTTTTTTTCATACGAACCGACGTAGACAGCCACGAGTAGACAAAAGTGGAACGTGAAGAAAATAGACAAACGGCTCTGATAACGGAGATTGACCGACGACTCTGCCCGGAAATACAAGGCGACGCGCGTCAAATTGTGAGACAAAAAATGGACACCACAATCGAAGGAAGCAACAAGGAACAGTGAAAAAGTAGCGGTCCACTGGTGAAACGATGTAGTCGCAGAACTGAGACGAAACTGCTAAGGGCGAAGACGAATATACACAAGAGCACGACGCAGAGGCTTGGCTGAACAAGAACGGGACAAATATAAGGAAGCCAAAATAGCGCTCAAATTCTATAAATGACAGCAAAAGGTATCATTGGGAGGACCTCCGAAACGACATTAACCTAGACCCCTGGGGTATGGATCATAAAATCGTAATGAAGAAGTTAGGTGCAAGGAACTCGATACAAGATATGGATGACGAGACCATATACAACATAGTCAACTTCCTCTTTTCGCAACACACAGTGTTAGAGTCAATGACCATACAGAAGAAAATACTACAACCTTCAACTTATTGACGAAGGAAGGGCTTAAGCTAGCTGCTTTCCAGCTAAAGAAATACAAGGCTCCTTAGTCTGATGGGATATCGTCAGAAATACTAAAGAACATCGCAGATGTTATAAATAGCAAAATTAGTACTTATAAATAAAGTAAAAGGAGACCCATGAGAACCATCCTCATACAGCCCTCTATGGTAAACAGCTGGAAAGTCTTATCAAGCCAAAGCTAAGACAAGCGATCTATATAAGAGGAGAACCCTCTGACAGACGACACGGGTTCCGCTCAGGAAAATCCATGATGGGAGCACCTAGAGATGTAATGGACGTGGCTCTAGATACCCGTAGGGTCAGCCATCATAGCAGACCTGTCGTTCTACTTACAGCCCTAGACGTGAAAAATTATTTTAATAGTCTCAAATGGATGGACGTCTTACAAGCATTGGCGCATAATCTTGAAAACCCGGTGTACTTCATGCGGATAATAAGAAGTTATCTGAAAGGCAGAATTTTGATATATAACACCGACGGCTGAACTAGTAGGGTTGAAATCACATTAGACGCTGCCCAGGAATGAATACTGGGCCCAATCTATGGAATATTAGCTACAACGAGATCCTAAGAATTGATGCCAGTGGATACTTTTTTGGTCGGATACACTTTGGAGTGACCACGGAAAGTGGTGGAACATAGGAAACCTACGGTCTGGACGCAGAAACGGTAGATGAAAAGGTCAAGCACCTACGTGGAAGTAAAGTGGAAACGGTACCGAGGTAGTGCAAAACTCCAAGAGCGAGAAGGTTCGGGTTTTGTAGCCGGCATTATGGATATATATCCGGCATACGACGGGATCCGGAATACGACGGGAAACGTTCTTGTCCGATGCGTATAGGAATTTTTTACCCACCCTCCCCCTCCTCAAAAAAAAAATTGTAATATCCGTTAGATTAGTACATTGCTAAATCTTCGAATTGGTCAAATAAATGGAAATAGAAATAAATAAAATTTTCTATAATAAACCTACATTTAAATACAACAGCATTTTTATACCAACCACCATAGAATGGTGACGGGGGTATAATAAGTTTGTCATTCCGTTTGTAACACATCGAAATATCGATTTCCGACTATATAAAGTATATATATTCTTGATCAGGGAGAAATTCTAAGACGATATAAGCATGTCCGTATGTCTGTCTGTTGTAATCACGCTACAGCCTTCAATAATGGCACTATCGTCCTGAAATTTGGCACAGATTCGTCTTTTGTTTGCAGGCAGGTCAAGTTCGAAGATGGGCTATATCGGTCCAAGTTTTGATATAGTCCCCATATAAACCGACCTCCCGATTTTATTTCTTGGGCTTATAGAAACCGCAGTTTTTATTCAATTTACCTGAAACTGGAAATCTAGAGGTATTGTAGGACCATCAAAAAGTGTACTGCAAATGGTGCCAATCGGTCCATGTTTTGATATAGCCCCCATATGGACCGATTTTGCTTCTTGGTCGTCTAGAAAGTGTATTTTCTATCCGATTTACCTAAAATTGGAAATCTAGGGGTATTCTAGGACCATAAAGAGGTGTGCCGAAAATGGGGTGTATCGGTCCATGTTTTGATATAGCCCCCATATAGACCGATCTCCCGATTTTACTTCTTGGGCTTCTAGAATCCGTAGTTTTTATCCAATTTGCCTGAAATTGGAAATCTAGAGGTATTCTAGGAAAATAAAGAGATGTGCCGAAAATAGTAAGTACCGGTCCATGTTTTGTATAGCCCCCACCCCCGATTTTATTTCTTGGGCTTCTAGAATACGTAGTTTTTACCCAATTTGCCTGAAATTGGAAATCTAGAGGTATTCTAGAAAAATATAGATATGTGCCGAAAATGGTGATTATCGGTCCATGTTTTGATATAGCTCCCACCCCCGATTTTATTTCTTGGGCTTCTAGAATACGTAGTTTTTACCCAATTTGCATGAAATTGGAAATCTAGAGGTATTCTAGAAAAATGTAGATATGTGCCGAAAATCGGTCCATGTTTTGATATAGCCCCCATATAGACCGATCTCCCGATTTAACTTCTTGGGCTTCTAGAATCCGTAGTTTTTACCCAATTTGCCTGAAATTGTAAATCTAGAGGTATTCTAGGACCATAAAGGGGTGTGCCGAATATATTGAGTATCGGTACAGTTTTTGATATAGCCCCCTTATAAACCGGCCCTCCGATTTGGGGTCTAGATTCTAGAACTTCAATTAAATGTGCTGAATACTGTGTGTATCCTTCCATGTTTTGGTATAGCCCCCATTACACCGAACTCCCGATTTAACTCCTGGGGTTTGTAGAAATTGTAGTTTTTATCAGATTTGCCACAAATTGAAAATATACTGACATTTTACACCCATAACAAAGTGTATATGATTTAGTTTTATCGATCCATTTGGTAAGGCCTCCATATAGGCCGATTTCACTTATTGAGGGTATAGAAGGCGCACTGATCATGAAAATTGCTTGAAACTGAATGCAAAATTTCCAGATTTTACTTCTCGTAGTCATTTAAATATTTGGGATGAAAATGCACAGATTTTAGATTTCAAATCAAGGCGTTATTTCATCATTTTCTTGCACTTACAAGAGATGTTTATGATTCCTCTAAAACTCAAACAAAAAATGGTTCTTATAAATTCAGAATCTGATCTAGTCTTCATAGGTAAAATCTTTACATTTATCTGTGGGAAGCGAACTGGTTGAACTGATCTGCTTGGGAAAATATCTGTCATCAAACCCCCCTGAAATTTTCAAAGGAAACTATTATATTTGATTCATGGTGGTGGGTATTCAAGATTCGGCCCGGCCGAACTACTACTGTATATACTTGTTTCTTATAGGACAGGCTCTTCGTATAGTATTCCTTATTACGTTTGTTCAACAATCTTTCATTTGGACGTTAAAACTGCTTGGTGATATAAGGCAAACATAAATAATAGAACTTTATAATATAAATATATTATATTTATAGATAAAAGGAATCCTTCGATAATATTTGATTAATCTATGCATGGTTAGCATGTCCGCCTTGCATCCAAAGGGAATGAGTTCAATCGCAGTATCGTCCTGTTTTCACGGTGGAATACCCCCTTAGATAATGCGATTGTCGTTTCTGAGAGTGTCGAAGCTTCTCTAAGTAGTTTCACAGGAATGTGGAACGCCGGACTCTGTTATAAAAAAGGTCCCGTTTCTTCGAGCTTAACGTGGAATCGGGCAGTACTCCATTGATAAGAGAGAGGTTCACCAGTGTGGTATTACAATGGATTGAATAGTCCAAAGTGAGCCTGAAATATCAGGTTGTCACTATACCTAACCTTACCTACACCCACAGATTTGCTGAGACAGCAAAAAGTCTTCTGAAAAGTCTCTGTTTACTGAAATACCAAACATCTGTCATTTTTAAAACATAAAAATTTAACAATTTGTTGTTCGCTAGACGCTGGAGTACACTTTTGAATTTTCATATCCAGCTACTTAGATTTAATATTTACATGTCTATTAGAGTTTAAAAAACTCATATTTCCAATGCATACGTATCTAATATATATTTCTCAATGTGAATCACTCTCACTTTCTTTTGAAAACACCTATCGCGTTTTTTGAGTGAATCATTTTTTTTAATATATGTTTTAGCAGTACACTAATCAACAAGGCCAATGTTGTATAAATGGAATAACTTTTTTTTAAACTAAACAAATCAATCAAGAAAAAAATTCTTGAAATTTTTAATATCAATGGAAAATGCGTATAATTATAAATACACCCAAAGAAATTTGTTAGTAAACACCACAGAAAAATCTGCTAAAACAGCAGACTTTCTGCTGATAAAGGGAAAACAGTCACTGATTGCTGAAATAGCAAACATTGTATGCTATTTTTCTTTTTGACTCGCTACATTTCATAAAATGTATGTTGCGAAAACCACGAGATTAAATCGACGAAGGTCGACTTCATGGGATTAAACCTATGACCTTTATTATGGACCTATCTTCATTTTGCCCAAAAATTCTTTACAAGAGAATATTCTGATTTTTACGGAATATTTACATAGTCACAAATCGTAAATTAAATTTACAAAGTTTAAAATCTTTCTTGGGTAATATGTTGTTATATTGTGTAGTTCAACTAAACCATGAATGAACCTTAATAATGAGTCTCAACGAAAATCTAAATAGTAACGATGTTATAGATACTAATATTTTCTATGTGGGGAAAATTTATGCTTGCTTCACGCTTCAAAAGTATCGAGCCTTTCTGTGTGCATTCGAACACATGACTTATTCTTTTAATCAGTTTAGTCTTAACGTTGCATTCAACATAGGCAAGTTGAAACGAGAAACATCATAACATCACAAATTAACTGGAGAAAACAAGAAAGTACTTTCATAAAAGATGTTCGGTCTTGCATTGTTGTTGTTAATAAGTTGTGGTAAATATTTTTTTCTAGGGATGTTGTACAATTGCCTTTTTAGATCTATATTCAAATTATTCGTTATTGTCTGTTTTAGTATTGCAAATGTTAATCTCTCAAAGAAAGATACAACATAATTTTTGTAAAAAAAAAACGACAAGACACATTGAATAATTATAATTTTACCCGTTTCAGAGTCCCTTTTACTACCCGGAATAAAAGGCATTCATTTTAAACAGGAAAAGGTTTGTATACTAATTTTTATGCTACAAAGAGATAAACAAGTAAATATATACCTATATAAATATACAATAGCAATGGCGCCCAAACAGCCGCCAAGACCTATATACAACTCCTCGGTTTTATGTATGGAAATCATTATTCCCTCAACAAATGTACATAGGTCAAAAAACTCCAATAATACCAGCGCAATTTCCAATGAATTTTTACCGCTATGGATTTCCCCATATATCTCAGTCAATGCATAAACCTAACTATATCTTACCATTGCCTGCGAACATACAAAGGAATTATCCATATGGGATTGTTAAGGATAGTATGGACAAAAGGTTTGTAGTTTCTTTGTCTATATGAGAACTGCTTGTACTAAAAAGGTCACATTTATTCCAAACAGAAAACCTGCCGGTTATCACCATATTACTATCATAAACGCACTTATACCAAAGCCACACATACCACCGCCCCCAACTCATCAAACCCCACAGCATTTGTCAACTTTTCAAAACTACAGAAGTAACCGCCAACTTTATAATCCATATCCAAATATAGAATCGACCGCTACTGCATGGTCGAATATAACAAGAATCCCTATTATTTATCGATCCCCGCAGATAACTCTACAAACGCAACAGAACAGATTTTGGAACCGGAATGAATCATATGGGCAACAACAGGACAATGAATTGCCATGCGGTAGAAAATCTATGAATGAAGATTTAATTCCTTTAGGTGCTACTTATTGCAACGTATATCCAAAGATTGAAAATATATCCTTTCCACTCGAAAATACTAAGAATGCTCCAACATCGAGCATAACTGAAAAATCTGAAATAATTACAACTGGATCCATACAAATACCACTCTTACCCAAACCTTTATATCGAATTAGTACAACCCTTCCACCGACAACGGCTCATACAACTACAAATTATTCAACTTTCTTTCCGATAAAACAAAGTGGAGAGAGTATATTCAGTATAAAACCTACACTTTCTCATATACGTAATGGAGCACAACATAGTTTTTTTACCATCGAAGATGCCATAACGAAAATGGCACCTCTAAATAAAGTTTTTAATAGTCCTATGGATGCCTATGAACATGCGAAACAGCAAAAATTCCGCTCCGAAAAAATACAACAGTTCAAAAGGATTAACTTAAAATCAACAGCTAAAAGCTTTTTTCACAACTTTTTTGATGATAACAACAGCTTCGAATCCATTGAGGCTATGGACGAATATTCTCCAGTTGGTAGTGAGAAAAAAGAAGCAATTAAACCCAATTTTTCATACAAGAATGAAAATATTGAAGATGAAATATTTTATGAAGGCCAGCCCAATTTAAAAAGCAAGTTTTTTGAAAATTGGAATGTAGAAGAGTCAACAGAAAGTGAACAATACAAACATTATAGTACAACTCCAAGTACTTTTGCAGGAAAAGGAATAAATGGAACAACTTCTAACTCTTTAGAAAATGGGGAAACATTCCCAACTCTTTCAACGATGTTAATAGCAACTACTACTGATTTTCCCAATCGCAGTGATGAGATGCCAATCGAATCCACAACCACAATAGCACCGCCAAAATTGCTGTCATCTACATTGTCATCAAAAATTAAATTTAACAAAGTGAACTTGAAACGACCATTCTTTCAGGTTCTGGCATCGGCTCAAAAATATCCCAAGACTCTGAGAAGTCAAACCAATGCATTTAAAACTATAAACGTAACATCTACATCACAACCATCTTCTGCAATTACAAAAAAACCGAACAAGTATCGTCGATATAAATCGAAAAAGAATAAACACCTTAAATATGCAATGTCTTTTACTACCTCGACCACACAAACTCCTTCCGCAGATGCAAACAATATTCCAACAACTACACCATCGTCAATAGTTTCTTCCACATCCCCGAATCCAAAGAAGGAAAAGCCACAAAGAACACAAAGCACAAATCGCAGAAATTCTAAACGTGTGCAAAGCACAAGTTCGACGGAAAAACCACTTGAAACTGCTTTAAATAAAAGAAGGGGAACTAAAAGTCGAAAACGGCAGATAATAACAGCCAAAACTACTCCCCTCTCTGTTCAAAACCTTAAAACGTCTTCTACGACCACAACATCCCAAAGACCAGCTTTAGTATCTTCTCAGATTTCAACGAACAACTCCAAGTCTACCATAAGACCACATCATCAGTTAGAACCTAGGACGAAATATAGCAATACTATTCGGAATGAGACACATGATATCGAAAACAACCAAACAGATAATTCAAACGTGTCCCAACATAAAGACAGTAGCAACAATGTACCACCTTTGCCAATAGAAATATATTTTAAGAAAAGTCAATATGGGAAAAATGTGAACGGATTGTAAAATCTCTGTAGGATAAATGCACTATATCAAAACAAGCTTTTAATAAAACCCCATTTTTATATAGATTTTCTACATATATTACAGGGTTACTTACTATAATTTACAAGTGGATTATCTCGACTACAAGTTTTATATTAAGTAGATACGTCTACTTTGATGTCGGAGGAACAGCGGTATGAATCCGTACTCCATGCATTTCCCTGATTTGATCCTTGAGAGTGTTTGTTACAAGTTTATGCTGTTTTAACGTGTTTAGTCCTTTGAATTCATCTGCTTCCACAAAAACCTCAAACATTGCTCCACATCCTCCCGATACATCCCTTACTTCGATGGTAGCGGC
Source organism: Haematobia irritans (assembly GCF_050003625.1). Taxonomy (NCBI): domain Eukaryota; kingdom Metazoa; phylum Arthropoda; class Insecta; order Diptera; family Muscidae; genus Haematobia; species Haematobia irritans. The sequence goes on along the minus strand of NC_134401.1, from coordinate 173,170,289 downwards.
TTTAGGGAATCGAGAGGCTAGTGCCTGCTGAATGATTTGCTCTGCATTTGTATTTGTACTGCTACTCCGCCTTATCTACAATTATTTTCATATTAATATTATTTCGTACTTTCAATTCAATATCTTACCGTTTGCAAAATACTCGACTGTATGGTACGATTTCCGGAAATGTAGCTACTAAATCCTTTTGCCAACTGCACGAAAAATATCCTTGAATAAACAATAAATTGTATCTCAACAAATAAACTTACAAAATTTCTTCCTGACATGTTGTTACTTAACACCAACCACTGTAGGTATGTGATTGGTAAACAAAACTGTCAGCTGATTATTGAATTTTTCGTGATAGAACAAGTGTTGCCAACTACTGAGAAACAAAAATGTATAGCTAGGTTTTTTAAAAACTTTCCAAAAAAAAAAAAAAAATAGCTAAAAAAGTAACTTTCGTATTAAAACTGATTAACATTTTCTAGTTTAAAGTCAAGAAGTCAAATCTGGAAACCCGATATGTATCAATTTTTGCATGATAGCTAGAGAAAGCACCACATGTGGAATTTTTAATCGGGTGAAAATGCGGCACAGGAAGCTCAATTAATTAAATATAAGAGAATATACCTAAATTTGGCTCGATGCACGCTTGCAATGTCATCAATAACAACTTGTGCAAAGCTCAAACCCACATCTCGTTTCGTTAATGCGCTTTACAGACTATCGGACGGAATGTCGGTGTTTGTAAAGAATCTTATAGTAGTATCGATTATGACTTCGGACTTAACTTATAATGTGCACAATATACGACACGAGCACTGTCATCCGGAATAACTGATAGTCTGTAATAAAGCGCATAAGATGAGTATTAAGTTAGAGTTTAAGGTGAGTACTAAGTTCGAGTTCAGCCGCTAAAGTGAAAACTAAATCAGTAAAAAGGCATAAAATTATACATATTTGTTGCAAATTTTATTATAACCTGATGGGGAGAAGCCCAAAGCAAATTTTTACAAATTTGCGGCTAAACTCGAACTTAATACCCACCTTTAACCTATAAATTAATATTTCGCAATAGCTGTAGATGTTCATTCCAAAGAAAAACTTACCTGCCCATAGGCATTCAGAAAATCTGCTTGTAGTGAGTGTAGCCGCTAAAATAAATCTGTAAAAGCAGAGTAAAATTATGATTGTTTTGACAAGTTTTATCATAACCGGGAATTTATTTAAAAATAGTAACAGTGAAAAAAGGTTATTTTAGAGAGATAATGAGAACTTAATACCAGTCTTAAGGTGGGTATTAAGTTCGAGTTTAGCCGCCAAAAGCAAACATAAATCTCTATTTTTATTATTATTAGTTCTTGTATTATTTTATTATTAGTTCTTGTGGATTCATATCTAGAAATTGTAGGTGCTGTTACTTGTTTGTTGTTGTTATTTTATATTACTTTGGTATATAGTTGCTTTCTAATACGTTATTGGCCAATAGGCTTTTGTATTATAATGAATAAATAAATAAATAAGCAGAATAATATTTATTTATTTATTCATTTAATCAACTAACGCCTCTATGGACTAAATGTTGATATTTAATATAATTCAAAGCAAATTGCTTAACACTAACTCTTAACCTAACCTAGCGCACAATCTTTTAATAATATGTAAATTTGAATTAAAATTAGTAAAAAGCAGTAGGAGATAAATTGTCAGTATCGGAGCCCAACAAAGTACTACATCAAACGTTCGAGAAATGTAATAAGAGTTTACGCTTAAATGAAGAAGGGCTAGCTGAGAATTTTTTTAGATTGTGAGGCAGCGAATTCCATAACCTTGCCGCACGCACTGAGAAAGAACGTTCAAGCACTACATGGGAGAAATGTTCAATAAGAACCTGACTGTTTCTACTAGAATTCAAGAAAGTAATAGAATTAAAAAGATACAAATAAAGACCATACTTGACCACACAGAAGAAAAAATAAATACACCTAAATCGCAAGAAGTTGTTAAACGAACAACCTAAAAGACGAGAAGCATACATTTCATAATTATCACGAGCATTCCTGCCATATACAAATCTCAAGATGCTATGAAAGCAAATATCAAGTTTACGTAAATTAATACAGTTAGTGCCTGTGTATACTTCAAGACCATAAAGTAAGATTGACATAAGCAGTGCATGAGCCAGTCTAAATCTGACTGTTTCAGGCATAACAACGTTGAGACTGTAAAGACGCCTGAGAGTAAAGTTCACTTTAGAACACACATGAAATTGTTCGAAATTTTATTATAACTTGAAGGAGAATGATACAAATTAACAATTGATACAAAAATAACCGTAAAATTTGCAATTTTAGCGCAATAATGAGAACTTAATAACGGCTTTTATTATAAAAATTGTCCACACTAAGAGCATAATATCAAAACAAATCCCGCAAACTTTTGTTTTGTTTCAGTTTTACTAAATAAACAAGTAAGTAAAGTAGAAAGTCGGGCGGGGCCAACTATATCATACCCTAAACCACCCCTACTGAATTAGTAAACATAAGCATTTGTGGGGTAACATTGGTATTGGTTTGAGCGATAAACCGCATTTCCATATTTAAGAACATTAAGGGGCAATTTTTATGGGAGTTTTGGCACAATCTGAGCAGAAATGTCTGATATTATATATAGTTGTAGCTGTAGTTGATTTTGCACCTACAGAGTTAGTATATAAATAATATTGAGTCCATTATTAAAAAAGAGGAAATCTCTCAATTAATGTGGGTAATGAATCAAAATTGGGAAAATCGGGCAATTTTGTTATGTAAGAGTTACATGTAAGTGTAAATACGATCGGATAGTACATAAAAATTTGAAACTTGAGTAGCATTGGTTAATAAATAAGAGATTTATGGCCAAATTTGGGAAAAATCGAGCGATGTATGATATGGGAGCTCTGAACTAAATCTGAACCGATTTAGATGATATTTTCCAGGTTTAATTGAGATCACAGAAGGTAACCTTGTGCTAAATTTGAGTAAGATCAGTAAAGAAATGGGGCCAATTTTTCAAAATCTACATCTGAACCGATTTCGATGAAATTTTGCACATACAGTTAGTACTATAGAGGACTGGATCTAGCCAACTTTGAGTAAGGTTAGCTAATAAATAAGGATTCTATGGCCAAATTTGGGAAAAATCGGGCTATACATATATATGGGGGCTATATCTAAACCTGAACCGATTTTGATTAAATTTTCCACATATATTTAGTGCTACAGAAGATTACATTTAGTCATCTTTGTTGATAAATAAGGGTTATATAGCCAAATTTAGAAAAAAATGTATATGGGAGCTATAGCCAAATCTGAACCGATCTCGATGATTGTTTGCACATATTGTTAGTGCTATAGAAGATTATAGTAAGCCAAATTTGAGTAAGATCGGTTGATAAACAAGGCCCAATTTGGTAAAATCGGGCGATACATATATATGAGAGCTATATCTAAATTTGAACCGAAATTTTTGAATGAAATTTTGCAGACTTGAAGGGTCAAATTTGGTGATGATCCGTTTGTAAAAAAGCGCAATGTGACCCCATTTGTCGAAATCGGGCGATACATATATATGGGAGCTATATCTAAATTTGATCCGATTTCTTCCAAATTCAATAGCTTTTGTCCTTGTGCCCAAAAAACACCCTGTACCAAAATCGGTTAATAATTTCGACCGGAATCCTGTGAACAACAAATACATGGACAGACGGACCGACGAACAACAAGCGCTAGATTGACTCAGGAGGTGATTCTGAGTCGATCAGTATAAAATTTATGGGGTCTAAAATCAATATTTCTGGTAGGTACATTTTTTGGCAGGTCAAAGATATTATACCACTATTGTGGTTTAGGGTATAAGAACAAGTAATGATGAATTTATGTGCAGTATTTAGCATTCTGCTAAATGAGGAACTAATTTTTTTTAATATGGACATACAAATTTATTCTGGCACTGATCGCAAAAACAAAATGGTATTTGGTTATAATATTTATTTTATTTTTTATTTCAAACATCAATACATAGGAAGCCTAATAAGGCCTATAATACATGTATTGTAAGATTAACTACTACGACTAAGTTGTAGTATAACTAATTTAATGGTAAATTTCTTATCAATGATAAATACATTACAATTAAAACTTGGTCCCCCAACCAAAATTAAATAATATAAAACCCAATAACCAGCACATTTATTAAGAAAATGGTAACTCATTAAGAATGTGTGTCATTTACATGATCCAAAATATTACTCTTGTATGATTGGTAAGAAAAGGAAAAATTTCTTAGTGAATTAGGCAAATGATTCCAAAAGCGAAGAACTCGAATCAAAAAAGACTTTTCATATATTGAGGAATGTATCATAGGGACATCAATTTGAACATTACGCGTTGAATTTATAAATGAAAATTTATTTACAAGAACTTCTGGTTTTCTTGATTGCATAATCTTAAAAAAATGAAGAACAGTACGCAGATTCAAGTAACCAAGTGCAACCAAGAAAATCAGAAGTACATGCATGAATACGATCATGATCATACCATTTAACATCATGTATATAGCGGACAATTCTGTGGACAATTCTCTCTAACCTATCTAAATTGTAAGACCATGTTCCAGAAAATATTTCAATGCCATAGTTTACAAGAGACATAAGACATTCTAATCCAAACATTTTTGTAATATATTGGCAATCGTCGTATATAGGAAATATTGCCATTAATTTCCCTTGATTGAGATTCTCACACTATTAGTCTGCTGAGAAGGAATCATTACAACACATACGTTAACTGCTCAACTCACCTCTATATGATACTAAATATTTAGTATAAAATCTTTATTACAGCACTAAAATTTGGATAACCCTCTTTCTCTCATCTAATAAAAAGATATTGTAGGGAATACTTGTAACGGTATTGGACTATATTTGGAATGAAGTAGTTTAATAGCAATATTATTAATTATACATCAATATTATGTAATAAATAGCATTTAACATTCAAGCTTATCTTAAACAAATAGTGAGATTAACAGAGACCTCCTTCTTCGTCGTCTTCGTCATTTTGTACTCCAGCATAAGCTCCTGCATCACCACCTGATTTTGATGCCTGTATGTGATATTATAATTTATATTTTGTAGCTCTAAAAAACATGTTGTTACAAACCTCCATATTAGCAGGAGTGTATGAAGCAGTAGCATTTTTAATAACAGCAGGTTTGGAAGCATTCGGTAGTCCATGAGGTAATGGTACAATTAGCGCTAGTTTCGAGTACTCGACGTCCATATGTCTTATGAAAGGTGAGGCTAATGCACGCTTAGCCGTATCGGGATCTTCATCATCATAGGCTTGTAAGAGCATTTCCAATGTTTGTACTTCCTGGGGATCACAACAATTTCCCCATTCTTTGAATGCTTTCTCGGCAGCCACTTGATCTCCCCTGGCTAATTGAACAAGAACCAAAGCAACTGCTAATCTTCCAATTTGACCATAGGATTCTGTTTGTTGGTTGATTCCTATTTCACGTCTTAGTGCATCTGTCGCTTGATCATACCTTCATAATTTCCCATTACAAGTAATATCAAATGCTAAAATATTGTAAACAAAATACTTACATTTGCAATTTCACTAATATGCGAGAAACTTTGCCGGCGTATTCAGCTGCAGTACGTGACGAGTCTTCAATCTGTTAAAGAAATGTTAGGAACAACTCAAAAATTGGAAATGCATTTTTATCACCATGCTAATTTCCAGTGCCTTCTGATAAAAACGGAGAGCTATTTCTGGATGTTTCTGCTCTACAACTTTCGATGCTTTGTCTAATGCGGAGGCGGCAGATTCTGGCGATCCGTGTTGTTGATACAAGTGACAAGCTCTACCCGCATATTCTTCCACACTAAGCAAGTTGTTGGTTTCTTTGCATAACAAAATGATCTGTATGATAGTATAAATATGAAATCGCAACAAATAGTCAACAGAACAATTGTTAAATAGTTGCATAAATTCACCTGCTCATAGCATTTGGCAGCATGGAACCAAGAATTGTTGTTCTTATGACAATCAGCAGCTTTCAGAAAACAGTCTTTACTTTGATCGTAAGACTTGGCTATTCGAAATGCAGTTGCTAAATCATGCAATGCAAATTTTGGGTAAAATATTTTATTTAAACAGTTTTATAAATAAAGCTACCTGCTTTAGTGTAACAATCGGCAGCAGTATCGTATTCAGGACGCCACTTTAATAGCCCTGTCTTGAGGCTGGAAATTATGAGGTAATCATTAGTATGCAAATATTTTCCCAATATGTAGCCACAAGTCATGTCATTTTATATATAATTTACAGACACACAAAATAAAAAAAAAAGGTAAAGTTAAAATAAAATGATGACACATCTTGTCTATTTTGTCAATTATGATACAAGTGGCAAAATTCTTAATTCACGTACTTAACAATAGAAACATAAGTCCTTAGATTGTTTTTACTCTTTCTCAACTGTTTAATCCTAATTAGGATAATTTTGTTCATTGCACAAAGTACTACACAATGAATTTGGCCAATTTTTCATATTTGCTTGGAAACAACACCATCAGAAAGTATGATGGTATGATAAGTATTTCTTTGCGCAACATTGTTTATTACAATTAACATTGTTTATATTTATTTTAATGCTATAGGTCACGATGGATTCAATTTACGTTTTTTGGGCATTGTTTTTCCCCTAGTTGGTAAACACATTCTACACCTTGTTAACACATTACTGACAACGTCGAAGTATCCCCGGGAATGGAAGATAGGCAAGGTAATTCCTATACCAAAGGGCAAATATGTGAATGAATTTAGGCCGATCTCTATTATGCCGATTTTATCAAAAATGGTTGAGCATGTAATGAAAGTGCAAATTCTTGAACATGTGGAGAAATTGTCTTTGTTACATGACAGCCAATGTGGGTTCCGCCGTGGTCGTAGCACAACAGCTCTCCTTGTCGGGTTGACTGATAATGTAAAAGAGAGGGTTAGCAATGGGGGCTGTTGTGTTCTACTATCACTTGATTTGGAAAAGGCATTTGATAAAATCAATTATGGTATAATGATCGAGAAGCTACACGGTGAGTTTGGCTTTTCTACGCCTGCTTGTAGACTGATGCTTTCTTATTTAAGTGATCGGACACAGTATGTAAGTTGTAGTGGTTCTGTGTCTAGCGTTTGTCCCGTCTATAGTGGTGTGCCGCAAGTTTCTGTTCTGGGGCCTTTATTGTTCATAATGTACATAAATGATTTGTTTAGTTGTATTAGTTCCAGGAATTGCTTAACCTTTGCGTTTGCTGATGATGTCCAGATTTTGTTCAAGGGTGACCCAGTCTTTGTGGATGTTTTACAAAGCATCATTGACTTTGCAGTAAATGTTTTAGTTACCTGGTTGGGGAAAAATAAGCTTTCTATTAATGTCAACAAGACAAAGGCAATGTTCTTTGGTAAGATACCGTCCGATGCTATTGTTTCCATTTATAGTGTACCTATAGATGTTGTAAGCAAAATTAAGTGTCTTGGGGTTTTACTTGATGGTGAACTGAGTTTTGAGGCGCATGTAAACTCGTTAATTTCAAGTGTCAACTTTACTTTGAGGAAGTTGTACAATTTGGATTTTTGTTTGCCACGCAGTATAAAGACCTGTGTGGTACATGCCATTGTAATGCCTAGATTTTTGTATGGTCTTGAAGTGTTTTCCGGAAGTCGTGGTTATGTTATTCGTAAGTTACGTCTTCTATTTCATCGTGTTTTGCGTTATGTGTTTGATGTTAAGTGGTATCAGCATATATCGCATTATGTTCTTGATTTTCTGGGTTGTACTTTTGAAGAGTATATTTGTATGAGAAGTTTGTTGTTGTTTTATAAGGTCACTAAATCTGGTTCACCAAGATTTTTAGCAGATTTATTTACCTTCTCCAAATCGTCGAGGAATCCGCAGATTATGATTCCGAAACTAACATCTGTATTAGAAAGATCATTCCAAGTGAGAATCGCCCGTACATACAACCGCCTACCCCTCTTTTTGAAACTATTTAATTGCAACTCGAAAACATATAAAAGTAAACTCCAAGAATACCTTATTCTTAATGATTTGTAATTGATATCTCATGTTTTTTTTTAGTAGTTGTTATCTGGGATTAATAATAAATAAAATCAATTCATTTCATTACATCGGTAAAAGTATTAGTACAAATATAATTAAATTCATTATCTTCAAAAGTAATTGCCATAATTCTTTAATTAATGTACACAATTGTTATTTATGCCCAATAATTTTTTAAATAAATTTTTAAATTTTTAGTTTTAGTTTATTAATGATTTGTTTTTTTTTCAATTTTTTATTAGTTTAATAATTTAGTGTCATGTAATCAAAATGTTTGTTTGTATTTTTATTATCATTGTTATTATTTTTACTTTTAGAAACTTAGTAGTTTACATTAACGGTCTCATTAAATTTTTTTTTGAACTTAAAATTGATTTGTCAGTAGGATATAGAGATACGTTATAGATATCATATTTATTTAATTTTTAATTATTATTATTATTAGTGTTTAAGAAATATTTGAAGTTAACTAACAACACTTTTCTTGTTTTCTCTTTCTCTGGGCGTTAGATCCTATATAATATGGAATATGGATTCATTTTTCGTTGACTTATACAAAATATCTTAATTTTACATAGTAAAACAGTTTTTGGAAAAACCGAAGACATAGTTTACCTTTTCTCTGCCTGCCTGATCAATTCTTGGCCTTCTTCAATTTTACTACTCATTTTATTATTTTTAATTCCTTCCTGCAAAAATCAATAACAAAAAGTATTTGAAGTAGTGTTGGGAGAGTAACGAGTATTTGATTACAAGTACTCGTTACTGAGTACTCAATATCTTCTATACCATCCCAATAAACACAAACGTTAGAAATGGGACGACAATTTTTCTTGCGAGAAATTTTCTTCCCATAATGCGCTTTACAGACTACATTCCGTCCGGAATAACTGATAGTCTGTAAAGCGCATAAGAAATGCATTGCCATTTATGCTAACGAAATTTTAGGTAGCGTTCAATTTCGTAAGCTGGCATGCACCTCTTATGAAAATTTATGTTCATAACAGGGTTGTCAAAAGCATATTTTGGAAAGCAAATATTTAATTTATTACAATTATTGTGTGTGTAAAAGCTTTAAAAGGTCTGTTAAGAATCTACAATTTATTTAAGGAATATTTGGAAGGAATATTAACAATTTTTAAGAGCGATTAGCTCGTTTAATATTTTTGTGTGCATTCCCTGCCAACATTTTTTGAATTTGGGGGCGCTTCTGAGAATCCCCAGTACGTCGAAAACAATCATATACGATATCAAAAACTCGTCGGAAAAGCGCCGTCACTATTGAGAAGTTGTACCACGCCAAGTTACTACAAAAAGGTTTCGCATGAGTGCAATTATTAGGTGCCTTTATAGATCAATTTAGAACGACGCCAATAAGAGACCCTCCAAACAATCAGAAAAAGCACATTTTAAGATAGTGGTAAAAGAATCATTGTGGTCGAGTAAAACACGTTTGCTTAGATATTTATTAATTTGATTAATCATTTACAAATTCTTAAAAATATAACATTTATACCACTATCACGTCACATTTAACATAATTTTTTGCATTAATTATGATGTAGAGTTACAAGTAGCGAGTTACATGTTGCAGCGTCTATCAGCCAGTGTTTTTATTCGATGGAGGCAGCGTGTCTGTAAAATATTTGAAAAACAATCACTTTATTCCATTCGGAAATCAAAAATTGTTCACCAATATACCTTTCACAATTTTAAGCGTAAAATCTATGTTTTCAGAACTTTATTTTCGTTTTTATTTAAATAAAATATAACAAGCTGGTTGCGCTTGGCGTTTCACAAAAAATAAAATGGCTTTTGTAAAAGTAGTGATGGCAAACAACATGTATGAAGAACATTTTGTACTTTATGATATGCTGCCCCCTATCACAGTAGGATGGTTGTAGTGACATTTACGAGTCTGTGGTAGCGATGAAGATGAAATGGAACTTTGAAATGCTGGCAGGGTACTTACCTTTAGAATTGATTTTCAGCAGAAGGAATTCACAAAATATCCATTTTAAACTGATAATAGCATATGAATTAAACTGACGATGTGATGCACATTTTCATCCAGAAGTTGTTGATTTCAACAATTTGTTTTTTTAACAAGTACGCATAATTGTTTCAATAATGGGGGCGCTTTTTAGAATACATTTGAAACATCGTGGTGAGACCCATAAGTGTACCCAAATCAAACAAATGCTGCCAAGCTAGTTCTTCTGATGCCATGTTGTCATCAGTCTCATACTTGTTAATACAGTAATCGGCATTATTTGACGTTTGTTTTATTGTTATCGATTATTATTTGTAATTTGACAACACTTCTTTTCCCTCTTTTGTCTCAAACAAGGAAGACGAGATGGTGCGTATTTCAGAATTAATCCATAAATATAAATGCAATCTCTACATAAAACAAATTTGTGATATTGACAATGTTTACTGATCTTTGTTATCTACATGTTCCAAATTACAGGCGGCCCATAAAACTTTCAGAATCAAGCAGAAGCTTGCCAAAAAGTTGAAGCAAAATCGTTCTGTGCCACAATGGATTCGTTTGCGTACAGGCAACACCATTAGGTATAAATAAATACTCCAATTTTATTATGAGAACTATAATAATGTCTTCCGTTATCTAGGTATAACGCCAAGAGGCGCCACTGGAGACGTACCAAGTTGAAGTTGTAAGCTCTCTCCATTTCTTTCCCGCCAGTGGAATGATTCCGGTAGTTCTACATCTTCAATAATTTAGTACATTCATTGGGATGATGTGTGTCACGACCAAAACAAAAATAAAAGAAATCGCCTTGATTTACAAAAAATAAGATTGTGAGATTCTTATTTATTGGTTACGAGAAACAGTTTGAGAAAAAAATTGCCTTATTTTTATTGGGAATATACTATGAAGAAACGAAGTAAATTGATTAATACTGGGCCGACTAGCACCCATAAAGATATCACCGTATAGTATGTGCGGCATAATATAACATTAAGGGCATATAAAACCGCTAATACATGGTCACTATGTGAGCTAAATTCAAGGTTAGTATCGAGTTCAAACCCGAGGGAAGTAATAAAACTAGGGGGATTCCGCAGTACAATATAATTATTAGCACGCAAATTGTGGGATACACCACATACCCTTCACATAGTTTTATATTAGTATCATAGATACAATCATCATCAAGATTTGTAACACGTATCGAAAACCTTTGTATCGCATGTACTGAGCCACTCAACATTGCAAGCATATATAGCTGAATTAGCATGCTGAAACTGAAAATGGGTTTATATACATCGTAAATAGAATCTGCACCACCTTGGAGTTACACCGCCAAGTACCGGATTAATACCTGAACCTAGATCTCGATTAGGAACAAACAAATTGAATTCATGATTATGTACGTCTCTTCGTTTCTTTAAATTTTAGGTGATTTCAAAAAAAAAAAAATCAGTATTATATATTATTCAATTAAAAATTATTATATGAAAAACAAGAGCGTAATCATTTTATTTTTTTTTTTAATTATGCCTTCAACCTTACGCTTTAATCAAAACCCGAATAAAATTGGTTAATTTCATAGAAAATTGTAACGTTATATTCGAAATTTCCTATTTAAAAAAGTGAAAATTTGGCCATTTTGAATATATTCGAAATTTTTTATTTAAAGTTTTAGTTTCAGTAGTTTCGGGAGCCACCGTGGTGCAATGGCAAACAGTTTTTCAGCGGTGGATTATCCCACCTCAGTCATGCTGGTGACATTTCTGAGGGTTTCAAAGCTTATCTAAGTGGTTTCACTGCAATGTGGAACGCCGTTCGGACTCGGCTATAAAAAGGAGGTCCATTGTCATTGAGCTTAAGATGAAATCGGGCAGCACTCAGTGATAAGAGAGAAGTTCACCAATGTGGTATCACAATGGACTGAATAGTCTAAGTGGGCCTGATACATCGGGCTGCCACCTAACCTAGTTTCAGTAAAAGGAAATTATATTGCACACAAAGTGCAATAAATGGATGAAAAGAGCCCAGTTGTATTTCTTTAAAAATATACTTAACCCATTACCGCCCGTACCCACATGAGGACGCCTGTTTAAAGTCAAACAACTTTAACTAGTTGGTTGACTTTATTTTTGTAATTTTAAATAAATTACAAAATAAACGTATGACAGCTTTATACTGCATCTGATCTATAAAGAAAGTGTCCGTTTTTATGTATATATTTCTATTTAGTCGTTACTGAACTAATAAATCAATTTTTGTCCGGCAGTTTCATTTTGGGTGTTAGTGGGCTAAAAACATTACTGTAGTCTTTGCAAACATTTACCTAGTAATTTATAGTTTCAGAAAATATTTCCAATGAGAACCATATTACTCGTGTGGCAAGTGTTGGATTTTAAATATTCTCAGAGGAAAACCACCTCTGTTTGACCAAAATTACATTGAACACTTAAGGCGGACATATATAAAATAAATTAATAAAATAAATAAAAAAATATTATGTCCTATAACATGTTATGTTAAAAATCGATAAAATTTAAAAATAGCACATAAATAAAACCAATTATGCACTAATCTGATATTCAATAATACCAGTTAAACTAATTCAAATTTATATATGAAAGGAAATTTTCGATACTATTTTTCATTGGTCTTTTATTATATACGATTATGTTTCTGCCTTACATACATACATTAGGTAGGGTATATGGGGCGGCAGTTAATGAGAAATACTTTATCCATTTTACTTATTACTTTGCTCTAATCAATAATTATGTCAAATTAAAACGTTTAACTTATTATAATGTACACTATGATAGATTTTCAAAAAGGTTGGATATTTTACTGCGACACTATCGGACTCTTTTTGTCTATATCGGCCATATTTGCATTATTCTGTACTGACCCACTCCCGGGACTAGCTGGTATTGCACCTGATCTATCCATATTCCAAGGATTTGCACCAGAGATAGGGGAATCCGAATGACCAAATCCGGTGTGATTTTCGTGGTCCATGGCATTGGAACCATCATATTGGGTATTTTCCAAACGAGTAATTAGACGCTCATCTTCTTCACCAAACTCCCCACCCATTAATGTTGGTTCACCTACAACCATAACGTCTTGTGACGACAGTGAAAAGTTATGGCCGGACGGGGAACGCTTTTGATTACTCACGGGCGGCGTGTTTGCGTTTGCGCCCCCGCCCGAGTTTGACCCCTTTCTTTTGCGTCTTTTGTTGGCCGGCCTCTGCGGGTCTTTTTTCCCAGGGGGTGCGACCATCCTTTGCCACTTCTGAAAAAGGGTCGTCTTTAAACAATCGCGTGGACTTAAAGCATATGCCTTGTGGCGAGACATTAATTCCTGCATAGGTTCCAGTATAACGCAGAGCCGCAAGTAATTCAAGGTAGAGTTTGTGATTCCAGCCCGGGTAATATTTTTGGTAATTTGTTCCAGTATCATGGGGTCAGATGGTAAAGATGTTCCAATAACAGATCTGGGAATAAGTTCTCTATGTCCTTTAATGGTCATATGCCATGATTTAATACGCATGTAATCGTCATACATAAATTCCAAAATCAAACGAGCATCAGCACATACTTTGGTAAAGAATGGTTTTCCGTGCTGCGTAATAACTGTGCACTGATCACAATCCAATGTAATAGATGTGTTATGAAATGACTCTTTAGCATGTTTCAATTGGAAATATAAATCCGAAACACCTCCTTCGTAGATGCTTCGGAAAAATCTTGGTATTAATGTGCGTCCAATCGTATAACGTTTGGGTCCATCTTCTAAACAGAATAGAACAGTTAACTTAGCATCGTCCTCAAAGAATTCTGTGGTAAATGAGTCCCACCAGCAGTTATCACTTTCTTCTGTTCTTTGTTGTAGACGTTTATTCATTTCGAATACACGGTGTTCCGTATGGCTAAAGTAAGAATTGTGTCGTCTATAGCCGGGGTCAATACGGTCCATCTGTGGTCCACCCATCATAGGGTGGCCTCCACCATGACCAAAACCTGAAGCAGGAGGCATAGAATTAAATTGGCCACCAACATTAAATACTGCCTGTCCAGGAAAATGTCCACCTTGGTTGTTAAAAGGCGTGCCAGAACTAGCAGGACGACTAAATTGACCCATCCCCGAAGAAGGTGAGCCAAATGGACCCCCTACAGGTCCATTAAAATTTCCCGAATTTGAGGGCTGTGGATATGGGCCAGACATATTTTGTTGCGATACGGGACCTGGTGTTGAAGAACCTGATGGTGCTGGTGATGATGTATACTGTGGCGTATTAGAACCTGTAGGATTAGCATTTGGAAACACCAGTCCCTGGTTACCCGCTGGGGAGTTCTGTCCTCCTTGCGAATATTGCGCATTTGAGCCTCCATAAGGCATATTACCTTGAGCAAAGCCTCCTTGATTTGATCCATCTGGATTTAACGATGGATTGTTGCCGCCGCCGCCCATCATTGAAGGGTTTTCGGGCACATTAACGTTTTTCCAACTTGCATCATCCATTACTGATTGTGAATTTAAATTTGTATTTGTGTTGATACCTCTACGATTCATAACTCAATAGTGCATTTCTTGCCTAAAAAACAAGAAGAAATTTATGTTAACCATTAAGAGAAATCATATATATTTTGAGGGTTCGTTTCCGTGGAGCTCAGGATAGCTAATATTCGATATAGGTAAACATCTCTTGATTGTACTACTATGCCTATCTATTTCACAAATAAAATTTTAAAGGATATGGGGACACTGCTAGCAAACTTGCACTACAATTAACCATTACTACAGATCGTATCACATCTAGCCCTTGCTTAAATATGCCAAAACGCTGGACAACAACGATATATTGATATTTTGTGAACACAGGGGCAAAAAAACAGCAGGATATATTTTCAAAAATATATGTAAAGGATAAATTTAAAAATTAATCACCTTTATTTTTATTGCTCAAGCAAAATTTTCCAATATAGACGCGTATATAAGTATAGACAATTTGTCAAATACATCTAACCAGTGAAGGACGTACCTGAATACACACTTAAAACGTATGGCGCTTTAGAACAGACCTTCAGTGCCAACTCCTATTTGCAAATCAGGCATTAAGAATAATTGTACAATACTTGAATAAAACAGAAACAGCTGTCAACAGTATTCCATTTTCTGCCAAAAAAAATTAATATTTCACTAAACTAATTCAATACCACAATTCTATAATAATTTTGCAAAAATAATGCTGTTGTGCATATGAATAAAATGTATATTTGATTCTAAATTTTTCTGTACGATTTATCTCATAGTGGATCCGTTACTTTTATTTTGATATTTTAAGGCCGGTACTCTGTTCGGTTTTCACGTTGAAACTCCATACAAAACCAAAAAATGCGAAAAATTTGCGAAATTTTTTCCATTTGTGATACTTTGTTTTTTTCGTGTTGAAAAACTGACGTTTATAGCACGGCGCCATTTGCAATGTGAATTAAGAAATAATTTATTTATTAAAAACTATTTGTGCGGGTTTATAAATCAAACACGGACCATATTTTTGTTCCGAAACTATACAAAGGATCAAAGGAATAGCAGATCAATTGCCCAAGGAAAAATAAAATGTTATTTTGTAAAAACAATCAACAACCACCAACTTAATCCAATATCGCTCCCTGTAAAATAGCGCTCCAAGCTACCTAAAAAACGCCGCTTTCTATGTGCGAAATAATGGTTTCCATACAAATTTTTCGCAAGAATGAACATAGTACCGGCCTTTACTGGATAATTGACCCAAGCGGAGTTGCGTCGGTTCAGCCGCTAAGTAGAGACGCAGCCGACGCCGCCAATCAATATTCAAAAATATTTACTTAAAGGCGAGTACTAAGTTCTAGTTAATGCGTAGTACTAAGTTCGTTTTTGCGAAAAACGAATATCTTCATTTATCTCCGTAATTAGGGTCTCAGCCCCAGGGATATTAACTTATTTATGCGAAATAATATACCTGCCTATTTTTTCGTGCGAAAAATCCAGGGTTGTATAAATATGTGTTTGAAAATGCTCGAAACAAAGATTTCGCACTTATTCCGCGCTAACGTTTTTTATATGGAGTATAACAGTTTTTCGTGCGAAAACGTTATTAGTACTAGGCTTAAGCCGGTAAAATAAACAATAAATCAGTAAAATAAATATAAAATTATACATCTTTGATGCAACTTGATGAGGAATAGCCCAAAGCAACTTTTTATAAAGTTTTTACTCTTTAAAATGGATTACTAAAGAAAAGTTATCGTAAAAATGGACGATTTTAGCGGCTAAACTTGAACTTAATACCCACCTTAAATAAGAAAGAGTTATTTATATTTGTAGTATTTTCTGTAAAATTTTTTAACCTTCCACCCACAACCTTTCACTCTCAAGTTGTAATATTATTTTTCCAAAAATCCAACTCAGAAGCATTCTCTGGTCAGAATTCCTCGATTGTTTACACAGTGTTACCGTGTTTTGTGTATGTCAATTTGCCGTACATATCACCCGTACCTATCTGTTTTTGCCAGGGATTTTTTCACAGTAACATAGACCAAGGAAGATATAGACATCTCAAGTGAATTCACAGCGCTGTAGTTTGTCTGCATACCGTAGATGGCTCTTTTTCGTCTGCAATTGAGTGATTTTTTAATTTGACTTTAATTTGTTTTCTTTCCTTTGTTCTCTCGTTGAAACACCAAATATTGTGAAAGTTTATAAAATACTATTCATCCACACCTTTTTTGTAATGCAAATTGACTAATTTATACGGTTATTCTCGTTTTCCAAAAATAAATTGAGTCACTTGACTGCGCAATTGAGTGGAATGACTGCGCACTGCAAATAAACAAAACCATGGTGAATTATAAAGGTATGTCTCTATATTTTCTTGGTCTATGACAGTAAAAACTTGCAAGAGTTAGCACATAAATACCAGCTGTTGCAATATATTTCACAATGTCATTGTAGCATAGACCAAGGAAGGTATAGTCATCTCAAGTGAATTCACAGCGCTGTAGTTTGTTTGCACACCGTAGAGGGCTCTTTTTCGTATGAAATTGAGTGATTTTTTAATTTGGCTTTAATTTGTTTTCTTTCCTTTGTTTTCTTGATGAAACACCAAATATTGTAAAAGCATATAAAATTCTATACATCCACACCTATTTTGTAATGCAAATTGACTGATTTGTACAGTAATTCTCGTTTTGAAAAAAAGAAATTGAGTCACTTGACTGCGCAATCGAGCATAGACCAAGGAAGGTATAGACATCTCAAGTGAATTCACAGCGCTGTAGTTTGTCTGCACACCGTAGATGGCTCTTTTTCGTCTGCAATTGAGTGATTCTTTAATTTGGCTTTAATTTGTTTTCTTTCCTTTGTTCTCTCGTTGAAACACCAAATATTGTGAAAGTTTATAAAATACTATTCATCCACACCTTTTTTGTAATGCAAATTTACTAATTTATACGGTTATTCTCGTTTTCCAAAAAGAAATTGAGTCACTTGACTGCGCAATTGAGTGGAATGACTGCGCACTGCAAATAAACAAAACCATGGAGAATTATCAAGGTATGTCTCTATATTTTCTTGGTCTATGAATTGAGTGGAATGATTGCGCACTGCAAATAAACAAAACCATGGTGAATTGTCATGGTATGTCTCTATTTTAATTGGTCTATGGTGGAATGACTGCGCACTGCAAATAAACAAAACCATGGTGAATTGTCAAGGTATGTCTCTATTTTAATTGGTCTATGATTGTAGTAGCAAATAAACATATTTTTATTGTTGTAATAGGTTCATGGTAAATTCTGCTTATTTCAGCAAGGAGAATAAAATCCATTTTTAATCTCTTGCAAATTTTTACTGGAAAAACAAAATTGGCCAAATATGCTTAGAATTACTGAATGAATAAATAAATATATATCACCATAGACCAATTAAAATAGACATACCTTGACAATTCACCATGGTTTTGTTTATTTGCAGTGCGCGGTCATTCCACTCAATTGCGCAGTCAAATGACTTCATTTCTCAGTCAATTTTTCATAAAAAAAAAGTTGTGAATGTATAGAATTTTATATGCTTTTACAATATTTGGTATTTCATCAAAAAAACAAAGGAAAGAAAACAAATTAAAGCCAAATTAAAAAATCACTCAATTGCAGACGAAAAAGAGCCCTCTACGGTGTGCAGACAAACTACAGCGCTGTGAATTCACTGGAGATGTCTATACATAGACCAAGGAAGGTATAGACATCTCAAGTGAATTCACAGCGCTGTAGTTTGTCTGCACACCGTAGATGGCTCTTTTTCGTCTGCAAATGAGTGATTTTTTAATTTGGCTTTATTTGTGTTTTCTTTCCTTTGTTCTCTCGTTGAAACACCAAATATTGTGAAAATTTATAAAATACTATTCATCCACACCTTTTTTGTAATGCAAATTGACTAATTTATACGGTTATTCTCGTTTTCCAAAAAGATATTGAGTCACTTGACTGCGCAATTGAGTGGAGTGACTGCGCACTGCAAATAAACAAAACCATGGTGAATTATCAAGATATGTCTCTATATTTTCTTGGTCTATGGTCTATACCTTCCTTGGTCTATGTCATCATGATAATATCCCAATAAACACAGGATGAGCGTTTTTCAAACGCAACAACTTTTCAGTTTGAGGGTAAATATAATTTTCAACATAAATTCAACTTGACTTGAAATAGCTCATCTTCAATACATCTTCAAATTGTTTGCGAATTACTTCCAATTTGCCAAAATGTTGACGAAATCTTTGAAAAGGTGTTGAAGATAATATGAGAAAACTTTGACAAAACACTACCCTAAAATGCAACGAAAAAACCATGTGGGTTTCAATACTTATTTGTGCAACGAAGTTCGTGGTCAATTGCAAGAAATAAAAAAAATGGAAAATTTTAGACAAATAACCAAATAGTTTATAAAAATAGGTAAGTGAAAATAAAAAATGAAATAAAACTTTAAGGAAGTCAATAAATGTATATCTCTTTGCAGAAAACTAAAATTATGGATTCTACGTTCTTGAAAACATTAAAAAGCTGACCAATGAAAAAATGATGGACAATTAACTGGAACTGCTTCAACCCTGCCAACATTTTTTGAATTTGGGGACTCTTTTGAGAATCCCCACTACGTCGAAAACAATCATATACGACATCAAAAACTCGTCGGAAAAGCGCCGTCACTATTGAGAAGTTGTACCACGCCAAGTTACTACAAAAAGGTTTCGCATGAGTGCAATTATTAGGTGCCTTTATAGATCAATTTAGAACGACGCCAATAAGAAACCCTCCAAACAATCAGAAAAAGTACATTTTAAGATAGTGGTAAAAGAATCATTGTGGTCGAGTAAAACACGTTTGTTTAGATATTTATTAATTTGATTAATCATTTACAAATTCTTAAAAATATAACATTTATACCACTATCACATCACATTTAACATAATTTTTTGCATTAATGATGATGTAGAGTTACAAGTAGCAAGTTACATGTTGCAGCGTCTATCAGCCAGTGTTTTTATTCGATGGAGGCATTTGAAAAACAATCACTTTATTCCATTTGGAAAATCAAAAATTGTTCACCAATATACCTTTCACAATTTTAAGCGTAAAAACTATGTTTTCAGAACTTTATTTTCGTTTTTATTTAAATAATATATAACAAGCTGGTTGCGCTTGGCGTTTCACAAAAAATAAAATGGCTTTTGTAAAAGTAGTGATGGCAAAATACATGTATGAAGTACATTTTGTACTTTATGATATGCTGCCCCCCATCACAGTAGGATGGTTGTAGTGACATTTACGAGTCTGTGGTAGCGATGAAGATGAAATGGAACTTTGAAATGCTGGCAGGGAAATAGTTTATAACAATTGGTACGTCAATATGAAAAATTAAATCAACACTTTAGAGAATTCACTAAATTTAAATCTCTTTGCCATAAACTAAAATCTTTGGATGCTACATTCTTGCAAACAATAAGAAGCTGACCAATGAAAAATGAGTGGCTTATCGACAAGAAAAAGTTTCCAGAAACATTACAAGTGCAACCAATTAAAATTGTTAAAAACAACAAATTGTTGAAATCAACAACTTCTGGATGAAAATGTGCATCACATCGTCAGTTTAATTCATATGCTATTAACAGTTTAAAATTGATATTTTGTGAATTCCTTCTGCTGGAAATCAATTCTAACACGCGGTCCAGTACTTTCCTAATTTCAAATTGCCCGCATGTTAATAAATTTTAATGCTGTTTTATGACACCAAAAGGAAGGAAATCGAATTATCAATGTAGAAGTGTTTACTAATAATGTTTAAGATATTTAAAGTTTTGTTGTTTGTTTTGTTTTTGTTCTTATTTGTTGAAATGTTTAATAAGATTATTATTTATCGATGGCTATTGTAGTGTATTATGTAGTGTAGTTTATTATTATATATTTTATTTTGATGAAAATGAATAAATTATAAAATTCATTGAATTTTGGCTTTGACTTTCAATTTGAAGTGGCGATATCATTCATACAAAACTAGGTTGAAAAGTATTTGCAACGATGTTAATTTTGAATTTGACTCGCATCGAAAATTGTTTAACAAGTTATTGAGTAGCGATGCATTTCAATTTGATGATAACACTTGAGATATTATTGCCAATGTGTTGAATTTCACTGTTGAGGGTAATGTCTGTTTTTTGTTGAGAACGCGATTTTCTCAACAATTTCTCAACTTGAATATTACCTTAATCCTTTGAAAAAATGTTTGAAAAATTGTTGAAATTTAGCATTTTTCAAACGTTTGTGTTTATTGGGATATCTTTAATTTTTGGTTGTTAATTTAGCAACTTTTTCGGAAAATTACAGGCAACACTGGCTGATTTCAATAATATTGTGTTTACATGTTTCGAAAAAAAGTTTAGCAAATTTTATATAATTAGTATATTTTCATCTCATGTATCGCTTCTTGAAGTCCGTACTTTTTGGAATACCGATAGGCGTTACGTTTTTGGACTGTGTTGGTTATGTTGCCCGTGTCGATGGTACGTAGAACTGAATGAAATATGAATTGAACTTTAGGATTCTGATGACAAAAATCTCAACAAGTTCATTCAGAAATATGTACATCACATGTACCTTCTTATTCGATAAGTTCGTTTCCTTTTTACTCTTTGAGAATCTATACGCAAATCAATTTTTTCATGTTGATGTATGGGACTGTTGACATACAACTATTAAGCTGAAACACAGTTTGTTTTTGTTATTCAACATGTATTTTTATTGCTTCTTTATACAATATTTGTGCTTAAACCATTTCCAATTTTCCAGGTATATCAATGCAGCCAGCATTGAATCCCGATTCATCTAACCAAACAGATTACGTTTTCCTATCCAAATGGGCTGTTCGAAGCAACAACGTCCAACGGGGAGATATTGTTTCGCTGATTTCACCGAAAGATCCCACCCAAAAAATTATTAAGCGAATAGTTGGCTTACAAGGGGATGTCGTCGCTACCTTAGGATACAAACAGGAAATTGTTCGAGTTCCAGAAGGTCACGCATGGGTTGAAGGTATTTTCTAGTTATATAATATTTATCATACGTGAAAGCTTTGCAAGCGTCAGAGGGTCAAAGCCAGAAGCCGAAGGGATGTCTTTCGAGACTTTACCTTTTCTTTCATTTCCAATTTTTTTATAGATTGAAATTGTCAGAAGTGAATAGAAAATAATGCCAGCATGTAACATTTACCCGTTAATTTCATAGTTCAGCTTTCAGATTTCTTATCTCGTGTCATTTTATTTAGGTACCATGTCCCTACTATCTTTTTTTCTGAACATTGCTTTAGAATGCATGTTAATACTAAAATTGAAACAATAAAATTAATAAAAAAATAATAATTATTCACCGTAAAAACGCTTTCAAATTCAATAGAAAATGTTCGTTTCCGATTTAAAATTATATGTACACTACATATTCAAACATTCATGAAAAAATTTATATTTATTAACATCGGAAATCTTTAGAGGACGCTTATCCATTCTATTCATTATTATGTATATATATATATATATATATATATATATATATATATATATATATATATATATATATATATATATATATATATATATATATATATATATATATATATATATATATATATATATATATATATATATATATATATATATATATATATATATATATATATATATATATATATATATATATATATATATGTATATATATATATATATATATATATATATATATATATATATATATATATATATATATATATATATATATATATATATATCATCTATTGTGTTTTGTTCATTTTTTTTCAATATTGCTAGTTCTTGTGCATTGCAATGTAATTTCACCACCTAATGTCCCAGTCATTTTCCTCTGGTTATTATTTAACGTTTCGCATCCACTATCGGCGGTTGGACAAGAGTTCAATGCGTGTTTTTTGTAACAGTCAAAAATCTTATCTGAACGAATCGTCAATGGCGTTGTACCGCTTAATATAAATCCATTATTTAGAGCTTGAGCTAATTCAAGAATTGCCACTAATTATATACAACGTTTTTTTATCCTTTAAGGTGATCACACGGGGCATTCACTCGATTCTAATACATTTGGTCCCATCGCTCTGGGCCTAATGACAGCTAGGGCAACATTCATTGTGTGGCCTCCTGAGAGGTGGCGTGAGCTATCAAGTGAGCTACCAAAAAAAAGAAATCCAATACAGATAGCAAAATCGTCTAATTACAATTAGGAGAAGTAGCATTTAATTGGATGTTGGTGAAGAAAATCTGGACATTTGAACTTAGACTTATGTTATATATTCAATTTGTTAATAAGACCGAGACATTGAACTGTCTTATAAATATAGTTTTTTATTTCTAATAATAATATTTAAAATTTACAATATCTATGGTGATTTAATTGAGATGAGTCCATGTTGGTTTAAAATTTCAATCGTGTGTTTTAGGGCAACTCCTTCCCGAACTATTTTATACTTTCCTGGAGTTGACAAATCGACAACTGTTGAAGCGGATCTTCTTTCTTCAGACTGACCAATTTGGCCAGCATCGAAAATACCCCCCAGTAATGGCCACAAGCTTTGGAATTCATTAATGTTGAGACTACTTGGTTCGGAAGATCTGTTTGCACTTGTCAAAGCTAAAGGTTGTTCGTGAAAAATTTCACAAAGATTTTGTATAAATTGAAAATCCGGAATGCGTATGCCAATTTTAGATGTACTTGGATTAAGAAACGGGTTACTAAGATATTCAGATCTTTCTATTACAATCGTTATGGGTCCTGGTAATAACTTTTGTAATAGCGATTCGCTTAAATGATCCGCTCTTCCATATTTTCTTAAGTCATTTAAATTTCGTACACATATTGCTACTGGTTTGTGAAATTCACGCCCCTTTATGCTATACAAATTTTGAATTGCTGCTTCGTTGTTAGCATCACACGCCAGTCCATAAACAGTATCTGTAGGTAGTGCAATGACTGACCCATTTCTTAGACAACAAGCGGCTAATTCCACGCTATCCTTTTCATTTACAAAAGTGGGGACAACCGGTGACTTTTGGGACTTCATAGTAAATGTCGATGGATGTATTTTTAGACAACTTTGTTTTGAAAAACTGGTCAAGATCTTTCTTACCAACATTAAAGCTTTGTCACACTGAATTGTATATGTAATATCGTGTATTAATCTCGCCAATTGTGCCCACACAATTGATTAGCGCATTTATAAAATGTTGTCATAGGTTCATCAGCGGACCTGGTCTGCATTTGCATAAAGTAAGCTTTTTTATGTGAACAAGATGGGCACTCAGCATCAGTGGAATCGACGTTTTCCCATGCAGCAGCACCACCCATTACATGGTCAACCTCCTGTAAATATTAAGATTTGTACACGAAGCATAAGTTAAACAAATGTACTCCGTACCTTCAATCGTGGGTATGTCTTTGTCGACGATTTTTTTCTGATGTTGAAAATATATGGGCAAGTATTGCAAGAAAAACGGTGTCCCGAAGTTCCCTGTTCTACCATTAAAATATTGCTGCACTGTGGACAGAACAACAGCATAGTTCACCTTACATGAAGTCAAAAATCACTTAATGCACGTTTTTGTAACCAGCTGTTTACCAAACTAAACATAGAGTTGCCAGGTCGCCATTTAAGTGTTATATGAATAGTAAGGTGGTATCTTTTGAACACCAAACGAAACTTTCCAAACCGTGTCCGTTGAGGTAAGAAATTACAATTTTAGCACCAAAATATCATCTCAAATTTCTAGTGTCCATAGTTGTAAAAAACTTCAGATTGTGATAATTTCCGCTGCCAACATTTTTTGAATTTGCGCAAAAGCACGAAGTTACTACAAAAAAGTATCACACGGTGCAATTATTAGGTGCCTTTTTGGATAAATTTAAAAATACCCCAATGAGAGCCCCTTCAAACAATAAGAAAAAGTGCATTTTAAGTGAATCATTGACCACAATGATTCATTAAAAGAATCATTGTGTTCAAGAGCCATTTTATATTTTGTGAAGCACCAAGCGCAACTAGCTTCTTATAATTTATTTAAATAAAATCGATAATGAAGTGCTGGAAACGTGGTTATTTCGCTTAAATTTGTAAAAAGTATATTGGTGAACAATTTTTGACTTTCCAAATGGAATAAAGTGATTGTTTTTCAGATATTTTACAGACACGCTGCTTCCATCGAGAATAAAAAAAACTGGCTGATAGACGCTGCAACATGTAACTTGCCACTTGTAAATCAACATCATTCTGTTAATGAAAAAATTTTGTTAAATTTATAGATGGTTAATCAAATTAATAAACATCTATACAATCGTGTTTTACTTGACCACAATGATTCTTTTACAACTATAGGGCTGTTTTCTTTTTGCACTGGATACAACATTTGTATGGGCTATCCAGAACATCGTTGCACTGGTGTTCTATCCAGAACATCCCATCAGTGCAAGTCGCGCCGATCTTGCCAGATTGTGTTTTGATAAAGTGACGCTTCATCGATTCACAATAGCACTTTATTGTGTCTAATTTATCGAAAAACATGAAATTCAAAGTGATGTAGTGTCATAAATAATCGCAGCAGTAAATACTTCCCTGCCAGCATTTCAAAGTTCCATTTCAACCTCATCGTTACCACAGACTCGTAAATGTCACTTCAACCATCATGAAAAGGTACATCAAAAAGTACATGCAAGTAATTTGCCATCCCTACTGTTAAAAAAGCCATTTTTTTTGTGAAACGCCAAGCGCAACCAGCTTGTTATATTTTAATTAAATAAAAACGAAAATAAAGTTCTGAAAACATAGATTATACCCTGCCAGCATTTCAAAGTTCCATTTCAACCTCATCGTTACCACAGACTCGTAAATGTCACTTCAACCATCATGAAAAGGTACATCAAAAAGTACATGCAAGTAATTTGCCATCCCTACTGTTAAAAAAGCCATTTTTTTGTGAAACGCCAAGCGCAACCAGCTTGTTATATTTTAATTAAATAAAAACGAAAATAAAGTTCTGAAAACATAGATTATACGCTTAAAATTGTGAAAGGTATATTGGTGAACAATTTGGTGATTTTCCAAATGGAATAAAGTGATTGTTTTTCAGATATTTTACAGACACGCTGCCTCCATGGAATAAAAACACTGGTTGATAGACGCAGCAACATGTAACTCGCTACTTGTAACTCAACATCATCATTAATGCCAAAAATTATGTTAAATGTAATGTGATAGTGGTATAAATGTTATATTTTTAAGAATTTGTAAATGTTTAATCAAATTAATAAATATCTAAACAAGCGTGTTTTACTCGACCACAATGATTCTTTTACAACTATCTTAAAATGCACTTTTTCTGATTGTTTGGAGGGTCCCTTATTGGCGTCGTTCTAAATTGATCTATAAAGGCACCTAATAATTGCACTCATGCGAAACATTTTTGTAGTAACTTGGCGTGGTACAACTTCTCAATAGTGACGGCGCTTTTCCGACGAGTTTTTGATGTCGTATATGATTGTTTTCGACGTAGTGGGGATTCTCAAAAGAGTCCCCAAATTCAAAAAATGTTGGCAGGGTTATTACTAATTGGAGCATTTCATATATTAAAAATGCAAGATTTCACTTCTTTTCTGTGATTGTTTTTGAACAGCTGATGACAGTATTGCATATTTTTGGAGATGTCCTGGATAAACGAGTACTCTGTTTTATTTTAGTCCGTGACTGCTTAGGGTATCCAGTGCTAAAAGAAAACACCCCTTATCTTAAAATGCACTTTTTCTGATTGTTTGAAGGGGCTCTTATTGGCGTCGTTAAATAAATTTATTAAAAAAGGTACCTAAAATTGCACTCATGCGATACTTTTTTGTAGTAACTTGGCGTGGTACAACTTCTCAATAGTGACGGCGCTTTTACGACAGGTTGCGGATGGGGATTCTCAGAAGCGCCGTAAAATTCAAAAAATAGGCAGGCAAATTATTTCGCATAAAGAAGGTAACATCCCTGGGTTTGACACCCTATAGGGTACTACAAACAACTGTATTGTTATATTTTGAAGTTGAAGTGTCTTATTTAATTTTTATATGAATAAATGTTTGTTTTTAAAATATACATTTTTAGAACCCTTTTATTGCAGTAAGCTGAAAAATAGAGATTTTAGGGACAACTTTTAATTAACTAACTTTTATACAACGTTCGCACTAGACACGAAATCTTGCTATATATAAACAAAATCTTTTTACAAATCTCAAGTGTTCGGATGGTAAAATAACGAGATTTCGTAGATTTGAGGATTTAACAGCCGTTTGTAATTATATCAATACAAACTCAAACCCGTATGTGTACACGCACACATACATTCATCTACAAGGTTGCAAAAAGCGCATTTTTAGTACTAAAACCACAGTTGTACAAGGCTGTATTGTGATGGACTAGTTTTGTGGAATTAGCGGTGGCACTCTCGGCTTTTTGTTGCGGCTATAGCTCGCCGGAAACTGGGGGTTCTTTCCGCTATAATCCATACATTTGAATTTGAAGTGCCTGGTGTTATAAGATTTTTAAATGATTTGATTTGGAACATAACAATGGACAGTTACATTTTTGAATTTGAATATATAAAGGAAACGGACGGACGGACATCCTTCAGCTGACTAAACCAATGTTCCAACAAAAGTATGTATTTCGATTGTTTCTCGGACCAGGTGTAAGTGGTCCGATGGGCTACCCCGAAAAATGCGCACTTTTTTGCATTTTGCCCGCAAAATTTACTTTTTAGGTTCTTTTCTAAAAAAAGCATGCGAAAGTGCGAAAAGGCTTCGCATTCTGTTGTGAAAATAGCGCCACGCATAGAGGCAAATTACGGGCATTTTCAGCACTGCCTATAAACGAGAGTGCTGCGATTGCCCTGTTTCCTTCTTTGAATTCTTTTCTGCCCGCTGAAATTATAGCATTTTTTTAGGTTGCTGGTAACATTTTAAAAATGCGCATTCTGTACAGACAAAATGAAGGCAAAGCCCTTTTTTCAGAAAAGAAAACACCATAAGTTCAATATCGCTGCCTGTTAAATAGTGCTCTCTGTTACCTAAATAAACACCGCTTTCCATGTGCGAAATAATGGTTTCTATACAATTTTTTCGCAAGAATGAACATAGTACCGGCCTTTACAGAAAAACGCACCAAAGGGGAAATCGGCATACGTATAAATATAATCATTTAACCTAGGTCTCAATAATCGACGCCTGGGCAGACGTATTCGAGAATGCGGTGAGGTGGACGACGGAACGCTTTTATATTTGTATTTGCGACTTAATTTTCCATTTCATTTCACAGTCAAATTTGTTCGCTCGTGGGGAGTCGTGCTTCGAGAAATTATTGGATTTATTGGTAAGCAATTATTGAATTTTTGGTAAGCAATTATTGAATTATTACTAAGAAATTGTTAAATTAATTGTGAGCAATGTTTAGTATTTAACATTCTTACGGTTCGCCTTATTTTTTATTTATGAAGTAAAAGAGGTTCTGACTTCACAAATGTAGAACACGTGTTTGCAATTTTGTGCACTTACAGATATTTCATTTAAAAATAATTAAGAAAATGTAAGATGAACAAATTTAGTAAATTTGCAATAATATGGAGGTGGCTACTGGTATTTTTTAATTGAAGATATATGAAATACGCAATTTTAATTTTGTGTATTTCGCACATACACATATGTATTTATGTACTTCGACGAGCGGCAATGTTCTAAGGGTGACGTCCGTATCGCATTTGAAAATAATGTGACGCAGCTATAATTGAAATTTCTATGTTTAAATTAGTTTCTAAATGCCATTATAATTTCAAATTATGGCGTGCTGAAATCGTTTAGTATTAGGCATATATTTGTTATAATAACACAATATAAATGGAAATATTTTACAATTTTCAGCTACTGAACAAATATGGATGCCAAAAAAGCTAAAGATGTTGCATCGAAGGGAAAAGATGAGGCTTCAATGAGCGAAGACGATGCTCACCAGGATAATGAAGATGTCGGCTCATCCATGAGCGAAAACGAGGAGGAGAAGGAATTTTCCACGAATCAAATGGTGTAAGTTTGAATCCGCTCAGGCAAATTGTGTTAATAGTTGTTATACGGTAAAATGCCGGTGTTAAACCGGTTTTGCTTTATCCAATGATTTTAATGTATACATTTACATTTTTGTTAAAGGCCTGCTTATATGAATGCTATACTTCGTCGTCAATTTTTGCAAGAAATGGTGAAAAGTCTTCCCCCCAAATTGCAAGATCGCATAACAGTTTTGAAAAATATCCAGTTGGACCATTTAAAGTTAGAAGCTCAATTTTTCGAAGAAGTCTACCAATTGGAAAAAAAATATCAAGAGAAATATCAGGTATTATTTGAAAAACGTAGAGCTATTGTCACTGGAGAAGTTGATCCACCCAAAGAGGAACCAAAGTGGAAGGTTGAACCAGAGGAAGAAAACATGGAAGATATGCCAGATTTTAGTAAGCTCTTGAAAAAGGTGAAAGATATTCCACAGGACACGAAGGGAATTCCAAATTTTTGGTTAACAATTTTCCGCAACACTGACATTCTTTCTGAGATGGTGCAGGAACACGATGAACCTGTACTGCAAAAACTAACCGATATAACTATCAAGTACGATGATGAACATTCGTATACTCTAGAATTCCATTTCGATAAAAATGAATACTTCACCAACGAGGTGCTGACCAAGCAATACTTTTTGAAATCTGCTCTAGATGAAGATTATCCGTTTGGCTTCGAAGGTCCAGAGATTTATAAATGCAAAGGATGTACCATTAATTGGGAGAAGAAAATGAATCTTACAGTGCGAACAATTAGAAAGAAGCAAAAGCATAAGCAACGGGCAGCTGTCCGTACTATTGTCAAATTGGTACCTAACGATTCTTTCTTTAATTTCTTCAATCCTCCTGAGGTGTCAGATGACAAGGAAGAACTTGACGAAGATTCCCAAAGCGTAAGTAAAGTTGCACATTGTAGAGTTTGAAACAACATCACATTCCTTCATTACTATTTTTAGATTCTAGCAACAGATTTCGAAATCGGACACTTCTTGCGAGCAAGAATCATTCCTAAAGCCGTTTTGTATTATACTGGGGACGTTATCGACGACGAAGATGACGATGATGATTCCTTCGACGGTGAAGAGGAGGAGGACGAAGAATCTGGCGATGAAAAAGAAAATCCGCGTGGTGGTGGACACAAAAACAAGAAGCTTGCACAACCCAATGAATGTCAAAATCAGTAATTCAAATTCTCCGTCTCGCATAAGCATGAATAAACCCACAAACACACAATCACACCGGATATAAAATGAAATTAAATTTCATTTTAACAATACTGTAGTTTTCTAAAAACAGTGATCAAATTACCCAAATTTGATTCCCGAAGGACATTTTTTTAATTATGAATTTATTACATACTTGAAAAAATAAAAACACCAATTGAAAGAGTCAATGTTTTGTCTTCATCCACATAAGCTCGTTTTATATTTGCATCGATGTAGTTAAGGATTTAATTATCCAAAATTATCCATCAGAAAGGAATAATCTGCGATCTATGGTACCAGTATAAATAGCAACGGAAATTACCAAACTTTTTAGCAGTAGCCTAACGGCTTGTATTTAATTGAAACATGAATTACTTTTTTGTTTTTGAATGTTATTTTTCAAATTCTTACCACATTCCAACTGCTTAAACGGCGACATTCTATAGAGGATGATAATAAGCTCGGTGCAATGTGTATATATAGTCGAAAGTCTACATACAGCGGATTATTAATAATTGAAATCGTGCTATACTAGGGAAATCTATTAAGATAAATTATATTTTCTAAAGCAAAACATTGAAACAAGTGCGTGTTCCAACTTTGGAATTACGTCTTTACATAAAACTAGATTTGAAGAAAGAAATAATAATGCTAAATTTTAATCTATAAAGATTAACAAAACTGGTCGCAACTTTCAAAATTATAGATTCATAAGAAAATACGTAGGATATTATTATTTATCTCCGGATGTGAAGATTTAATTTACTTCAAATATAGTTTAATTAAGTGGATAACAAAACTTCAAAGCGAACAATTTTTTCTTAACATGATCCAAAAAACAGTCGTGAAGCGAACCGTTTTTTAAAAAGGTGATTTAAAAAATAGTCGTCTTGAAAAAGGACCGTTTTTTTGACACATGGTCTGAAAGCTAACTTTTTGTTTTTGACTCATAAGTCTGCACAATTTTAAAGACGTATACTACGCCAAAATCGTGAATTGTGGTTTATATCGTAATAGGTGGGAATTAAGTTCGAGTTTAGCCGCTAAAATCGCAATTTTTTCACGATTACTTTTCTTAATTAATCCACTTTAAGGACTACAAACTTAAATACAAATAGCTGGAATGTATCACATCAAAGAAATATAATAGCAAAATTGGAAAAAGAGTTGGTAATGCATACTCGGCACACTAAAGAAACTGAACACTTTAAGTTAGTAATCAAATATCGACCGGCACTGTAATTTATCAAATTTATTTAGTTGTGCTAGGTATAACATATAAACCAATAAATCAAACATCTATGTAAAGCATGAAAGTTTATACTGTCGATTTTCATACCGAATAAAAATTATTCTGTAGTATTCTGTAAGAAGTTTATGTGGAATTCTTTATAGACTTGTATGTCTAGATGTGACCGAAACCAGTGATGTTGCCATCTATTCTGGATAAGTAGTAATCTGCCGTAGGAAGTCATGTTTCTTCGGGGCTTTCATATGTCCCATTAAGATCTGCCCTAATTATGTGATACAACCAGAGATGAATTATCTCTTTATCGATTATTGCTTCCCGAATGCCAAAGAACCTACTTATTATATCCAAGTCCAAACGGATTGCCGCAGGCTCGGAAATGTCAGCAGCATTTCTGTGAGAAGTAAAACCACCTCCTGTACGTTTTGAGCTGAATTGCGAGTTGGACCTCTCGAACTCGGTAATTAATTTACAGAAAGCGTTGTTTATCATGCGAGAAGTAGGTATTTATTGTATATTTAGTCCCCTCAGAGCAGAGCTAGGATGAATCAAACCAATGTACCTATCCCAACGTTAAAGAGTCTTACAACCTCAAAAGACATTATATAAATATTACAAAATTTTAATTGTATAGAATATTCTATATATGTATGTATATTGTGAAATTTGAACATTTCTTTTTAAAAAGATTTTCGCCTAAAAACAAATTTTTTGAATTTGTCATTCTTACGATATTGTGACTTAATATAACCTATCGATTACAATTATTACAGAAATGTTTGTTATATGAGAGTTTTCTTTCTAATTACTTTTTGAAACTTCATCTACTATAATTATGTTCATTTTTCCTGTGTCTGTAATCTTTCTAAATTTGAGCAACGTTGAATTGCTGCAGGCGATAAATACTTCATATGGCCTTGATATAAAATATCCGAAATGATTTTTTCAGCGTAAAGGGCCTGTGTCGCATCCATTGTACGTAATTTGTACGCTACTATCTCTCCAAAACTTGTATGATGGTCAACAGTGTTTTTTTGAAAGGTTTTACATGCCAAAGACAAAAGATTCTCAATGTCAAATGTAACATCACTTTTAGATGTTTTCACAGGAGTAGGAGTGGTGTCGGTTGTTTCATTAGAATGTTGTGAGGAGAACGAAGAAGAACGCTTTCGAGATTTGCTTGTATTTTGTAGCTGCTGGTTTTGTTGTTTCTGTGGAGATATGCTGGAAGAGTTATTGTTGCTAGAGACAGCACTCGGTGGTGGTGGAGCAGTGGTGGCGGTGTTCTCAATTACAAAAACTTGATCCTTTCTTATAGGTGTTACGGTAACCATTTCCTCGATATCAACTTTGTCAGAAATGACAGAGACGCTTACTGGTGTTACCTCTTCGATGTTTGTGTCTTCGTCGGGTTCATTATCATTATTTTCCTTATTTATTTCTTTGCATATTTCTGAAAAAAGATTATTTGGCACCTGCAGAGAGTCATCAACATTAGCACTCGCGCCGCTATTCGATGATTTGTCTACTTCTATTATCTCAACAACAGATCCTGAATCCGTCGTTTCAGTCATGAGTCGTATAGATTCACTATTTTTACCGCTGTTTCTGCCAGCGGCATTAGTCGATGGGGGTTCGCTGAAATTCTCTTGCTTACTCCTCTTATCCTGCGTTTCTTCGTCTTTCAAAAACATTAAAGACTCAAAATACTTTCTTTTTGGACAATACGGCTCCTCCTTTTCACCTTTACTCATCTTTTCATTGTATTTTTTTAGCTGATGGCGAAAGGCACATCTCAGATTATTTATTTTTTGCTTTGTTCTTTCCACATTATAGTGCTCACCATGCTTTGCGGCTACATCAATTAATTTGAGATATGCCTCTTGGCGTTTTGAACGATTCTTATAATTCACTGAATCTGCTTTCCATAGACATGGATTATTTCGGTATTCTTGTATAAAATCATCGATGAAATCCATTATACTGTTTTTGTTTTGCTCCGACTCCTTATATTTTTTTGTTGTCCAGTTACTCCGTTATTGGAATTCTATAGAAAGAATTATTTGGTCACTGAATTAGTGGACAGTGGACAGCCTAGTGGACAGATTCCGATTCCGACTCCTTGATAGTGTTGGGAGAGTAACGAGTATTTGATTACAAGTACTCGTTACTGACTAATTTTTTGAGTACTCGTTACAATTAAATGAGTACTCAATATCTTCAGTACAATCCAATTAAAAAATTGATTGAAACTGAAAATATAATCAGTAAACAAGTATATACGGTCGTAAGTTCGGCCAGGCCGACTCTTATGTAGCAACTTCTACAAAAGACTGTCATCCACAATCGTACTACTTGGGTTGTGGTTATACCCTGCCAGCATTTCAAAGTTCCATTTCATCCTCATCGCCACCACAGACTCGTAAATGACACTACAACAATCGCCAACTGTGATGAAAAAGTATGAAATGTACATGAAAGTATTTTGCCATCACTATTGTTACAAGAGCCATTTTATATTTTGTGAAACACCAAGCGCAACTAGCTTCTTATAACCCTGCCAACATTTTTTTAATTTGGGGGCGCTTCTGAGAATCCCCACTACGTCGAAAACAATCATATACGACATCAAAAATTCGTCGGAAAAGCGCCGTCACTATTGAGAAGTTGTACCACGCCAAGTTAAGGTGGGTATTAAGTTCGAGTTTAGCCTCTAATTTTCACTAAAGTGAGTAGAAAACGTCATAAAATTATACATATTTGTCGCAGATTTCATTATAACTTGATGCGGAATATCCCAAAGCAAATTTTCATAAAGTTTATATTCCTTAAAATGGATTATTAAAGAAAAGTAATCGTGAAAAAATGACGATTTTAGCGACTAAACTCGAACTTAATACCCACCTTTAGGCCGGTACTCTGTTTGTTGGTGCGAAAAAAGTTCCACTCTATCATTGTTTCGCGTTGAAAAATGATAGTGTTGACAATATATTTTGAAGGAAAAAACATCCATTTTGGAACTTTTTCGCGTTTATTTCATCGAAATGTATTGACAACATCGCAAAATGTCACGAAATTATTACATATACACAGGCAACTAGTGGCTCGATTTACACACACACGCATACAAAATAAATAATTTGAAAAAGAAGAAGCAGGCGAAGTTATTTTACAAATATCTTTGGAATTATAAAAATAAATTTTACAGTGCTCCATTTTATTTTTTGGAACATAGCAATTAATTCTTGTGATTCCATTCATTGCTACCTCGGTACTATACATGTTGGTTGAAGTGCTAATGCTTGTTTTGGAACATCAATTGCTGTGCCTCCTTTTGTTTAAATTATGTTTTGTGTTTATTATCCCGATGCCCAGTACAAATGAAACGATTATAAAATATAATTCACCAAATAAAGCTTTTATTTTGTTAACATTTGTGTTTAAATTTCATGTTATATATGTACATTATTTATATTCTACCATATAGTAGGGAGCGGCTAGATATTGTTGCTAGTTTATTATGGAAATACAACTCCATGTTATACTTTGTTTTATCAATCATCTAAACACGGACTTTAGCACACCGTTTACCCTTTCGATGCAGTTTCGAGCCTTTGCATGGATTGTGTTAAATTTCTTTTCTCCGTCACATTAATAATTTACTCACATGGTATATCAAAAATGAAACAGAAACAAGAGGAATTTAAACAAAATTTTGTTTCTCCCATTGAACTGTTTCTACAACTTTGTGATGCGAGAAAAAGCTGTCATGTGTCAAAAATTTGTCGTTTCATTGGAAAATTTGTTTGAAAAGTGTTTCTGTAACCCTACAAATCGAATAATATTTCTATTTATTCTGTCATTATTATTCGCAACAAGAAGCTTTGTGAGACAGGCAACATTTTGTTTTTTATAAATATTTTTCATTCAAAATGGATAAAAATCCTGAAGTAAAGGTAAGATAATTCAAAATTAATCGTTTTTTTATAAATTGTAAAACATTTTTTCCACTTATTTGTAGAAAAACCAACGCATTTCAAAACAACAAAAGCAAACTCTCGTGGAATACATGGCAAACCATTTGGAATTTGCTCGAGGTCAATTCGGGAGTATGCATGCAAATTCGAGCAATAGGGAGCAGTGGGAAACTTTGAGGAATACCCTAAATTCTCTTGGCGGTAGTCACAAAACAATTGAGCAGTGGAAAAAAGTAAATTAAGATGTTTAAATTATGAATACTCCATTAATAATGTTTATACTCTTTAGTGTTGGATAGATCTTAAATCGGGAGTAAAGTCAATTATGAGCAAAAGACGAATGTTTATGAACCAAACTGGTGGAGCCAGCTTCCATGATGCTCCTCGGGATTTAAACCATTTGGAAGAGAAAATACTTTCTATTATTACTATAGATGCTGTAGACGGAGATGGACGTACGCCTGAATCGGGATTATATACCGATGTAAGATAAAGCTTACTTGTCTTGCTTCTACGTAAGCATTTAAATACACATATGTGCTTCTATTATTGTGCAGGAATCCATGTTATCAATTGAAGTTATAGAGGGAGATGAAATAAGTTTGCCTAAAGACAAAATAGAAGAGCCAATGGAGAAGGTAGAGGAAATCAAACCACCGAGGAATACATCAGGAGCATCAAAGTACAATGAGGCGCTCCATGAAGCAAGAGAAATGCATTCCGAGTTGCTTTCTAAAATAAATGCGATTGAGCGTCAAAACCAATTGATGCTACAAAGCATATCAAAGCTTGACGAGAAGCTTAATACTTTTTTAGTTTAGTTGTTGTTATTTTATGTTATTTTTGTATACATAGTTAGTGAAATATTACTTCCGCCTGTATTTGAAGTATTGCCATCATTTGATTCAATCATTTTCTTATCCGTTTTCTTTACAACTATAGAGACTGAAACACCTTGTGTGAAAATAAACACTAATTTTCGTTTTTATGTATGTGTATTTGCATTTACATTATTTGATGGTGGGAAAATCTAAATTTCAAATGCTCTCGCAGGCGTGCACCTTCTCGATGAGGTTCTACCTCTATTGCCTCATTGCCTTCTTCAATTTCAAATGAACTATTTTCTTCAGATACAAAGTCAATGTTCTCCGCTAGTAAACCGTGTGCTAATCTAAAATTGTGAAGTACGGTGCAAGCATTTATTATTTTCCCAGCCGTGTTTGGGGTAGTGTGCAGTCCCACATGTAAACATCTAAACACGGACTTTAGCACACCGTTTACCCTTTCGATGCAGTTTCGAGCCTTTGCATGGATTGTGTTAAATTTCTTTTCTCCGTCATTTCTAGATATTTTAAAGGGAACTATTATCCATGGTCGAAGAGGATAGCCAGAATCGCCTAAAAAAAATTATATGAATGAATGATAACTTCTATATGGTATTATTTTGGTATTCAAAGAAATATGTTATTTTTTGATATGATCGGTGATCCGATAAATTTTCGATGGAATTACGGCTATCATTTTTGTAGTGAAATTAAACATATATACAAACCTAGTAACCAAGAATGATTAGATCTGTCAGCCATATAACGCTGTGTTTATAGCTGAATTTTCCCATATGTAGGCATCATGCGTTGCCCCTCCGAATCTAGCATATCCTCCAAGTATTTTTAAGTTGAAGTCTGAAATCTATTAAAAATCGCCTGGAATTAAAAAAATTACTAAAAGGTACTCACGTCTGTAGATGTACATACCAGTTGTACATTCTTGGAGTGGTATCCTTTTCGGTTAAGGTAGCAAGTCTCAACTTCAACCGGGGGCTTTTTAATGCGAACATGCGTACAATCGATTGCTCCAATTACTCCTGGAAATCCCGTTTCTTGATAAAATCTTCAAAAATACATTATTGATTATTTTAATCAGCGTCATTGTTCTTGGAAACTGTAGAAAACATTGTAAAATTATATTTACTTTTCTTTAATAATGTGATACTCATCTACAGTTGGAAATGTGATATATTTAGGCATACGCCTTTTCTCCAAG
The DNA here is from genome assembly GCF_050003625.1 of Haematobia irritans. NCBI lineage: Eukaryota > Metazoa > Arthropoda > Insecta > Diptera > Muscidae > Haematobia > Haematobia irritans. Next base: position 173,132,929 of record NC_134401.1, on the reverse strand, counting down.
ACGTCAGTCACCTCTAAGACACATCGGCATACCACTGACCGACTTATAGAGGCCATAAAATCTTGACCAATATCTCTGTGAAACGATCCAGTGGCGAAAAAATGTAGAGCAGCACACATACGGATCGGGTGAGGGATGAATGTTTTCCTCAATCCTTTTTTCATATATGGACTTATTTCCTCCAGCAAACAATTTGCAGCTGCTTTATTTAATCGATAAAGTTCACGGAAGCGTTCGTCAGGAATTTCGAAGGGATTTGTAGTATCTCGTAAATTTCTACGATGTAGGCGCAGCATATTTCGACGATCGTATTCTTGCGCTCTAATTAACGCGACGTTGTACATTTTTCCCATATATTTTTTCTCAAAAAATTTCACTTCACTAAACTTTGTTATTAAAATATTTTTGTTTACGTTTTTTGACAGCTGGCTGGAAAATTCCAAAAACTCGTTTGTATGTTTCCGAATATTCTTAGAGATACAGTTTTTACTCACAAATCGAGAAACAATGGAATTTTTTGTTTCATGCTTTCTCGATGTGAGAAGTTCTCACTAAAAATACAGAAAATGTATTTATGATTTATCGAGCGATATATGTATTAGAAGTATAGGAAAGTTTAAGTCAGTTTTACACGTCTTCGATTTTAAAAGAAAAATGTGGATATTTTGGCCATATTTGAAATCAAAAAAACATATTTATCTGAATTGATTTCAATTCGGCACACTTTACGAAACTATAAATTGCACTCCTTATGAAAATTCAAAGCAAAACTGGCTGATATTCTGGCTTCTGGGGCCGTATTAGTAGATATCGGGCGAAAGATATAGTATATATGGGAGCTATATCTAGAACTGAACCGATTTCTTCCAAAATCAATAGGGTTTTATTCTGACAAAAACACATACCTACCTATGCCAAATTTGATGTCGATTGAACTAAAATTGTGACCTAAACGATTTCAAAAATGTGTTCACAGACTTCACAGTTTGTAAAGAATCTTACAGTGTGTCGGATCGATACGACTTGTCGGGGATGACTAAATAATCGGTAAATGTGTTATCGATCCCATAAACTTGCAGCAGTATCGATTGTGCCTTCGGACTTAACTTATAATGTGCACAATATATGGGATATGTTCGACACGAGCACTGTCGTCCGGAATAACTGATAGCCTGTAAAGCGCACTACTTTGAATTTGAAATGAAATACTCATACATATGAAATGATACCCATAGAAAGTAAAACAAATACTATCAAATACATTTTTGCAATTTAGAAAAGCCGGTCAAAAAACTGTCGCCTTTCAAAGTTGTTACGCCGTTTATCAGTGATGTCAACTCCCGTTACTACTCGTTATTAATGTAACGAATAGTAACGAGTACTCAATTCAAAAGTATAGAGTAGTAACGAGTAGTCAAAAGTAATCAAAATTCCCTTGATTAGTTCATGGCTGAATAAGGAGGTTGAATCACGATAACAAAAACAACAAATTTCAATATATTTTTTACAATTTTAAGAAGTCAAAATCAGCTGATAAAACAATCGTATGCCATTGGTAAAAGTGGCAATTATTTATTCTTTCAATTGTCCTGAAAAAATAATTTAAATCCAGAGAAAAATAAAGGTTCAAATTTAATTGCGTCACCTATGAGTTATTGTGAAGTGGATAATTCATCCGAGGAACGCCGATATGAGACAAATAAGACTATAATACCCACCAAAGTTAAGAATGGAAGTCAGTCTAATGGATCTTCGCCATCTATTAACAAAAACAGTTTATGATGCAGTTTAAAAACTGATGTGCGTGGTATGTTGGGTCTGGAATATGTTATCAAGATACTCAAGTCATCTTCGAACAATTCTCCAGTTATGAATGCGCGAGTTTGTTTGAGATGCATTTGCTATGCAGTGTCATTTGGAGAGCTGAAATCACCATAAACATATGATTTTGACATCTTAAGCTGAGTACTATGTTCAGTTTTCAAGCTGAAAATCAGCTTTTTTTCACGGTTACTTTTCTTAATTAATTAATTTAGAAATATAAAATGATTATCAATCAATTCATTGGATCTTTTCCATCCATTATTTGATAAGACTTGATAAAAATATAATAGTCTTCATAAACATTTTTGTACTTTTAATTTAGTGTTTTGGTGAAAATACCGAACATAGTACTCACCTTTAAAATGTCGAAATAAAAAAATTGTATGATTTAAAGGGCACCTAATACGGTTGGAAAAACCCTGCGACAAAACACGTTGCGGCGACAAATCCGATAGTATAAGGTCGTGTTCGGTTGTCGCGGGGACGTGTTGGCATAAAATCAAAACAACTTTGATTTTTTCTGGTTGGGTGGTACAAATCATTGAGTGTAAGGGGATGTTCGACAAACATTATCAAAGACAAATTTATTTTTACATTAAAAACAGGCATTTCTGCAATGAAATTAGTGATGGATCGCCAATTCTGGTTGAAAATTAAATAAATATATAAATCTAAACCAGTATTGTGGCAAAAACGTGGAAAAATTCCACTTCCAATCAATGGAAAACCAGGCGACAAATATGTTTTGTGATATAATTTGTGATATATTAAATGTGGATTACTTCATGAATCATTGTTTTGATACAAATATCAAGATTTTTTTATTATTTTCTTCCATTTTTTCAGTAAAAAATGGTTTCACCCATAAATCTTCATACAACTTCATTGTTTGTTTATGCTTCTTCTTATTTTTTTGATGTTGTCATCACATTTGTTCCTGCAGTGTAAGGGCAAAACTTGAACGAACACACAACAAATAGACGAACCTCTGTCGCAGTGTTTATCCGAACGTCTAAGGTCCGCTTAACCTTCTTGTTCATCCATGGATTAGTTTAGATTAGAGCCGGTGAAAAAATAATGACGGTTTCAAATAGTAGAAAAACGCCGGAGCAAAATAAGTGACGGCGTTAACTTGTGATGGCAAACTACTTTCATGTAGATTTCGTACTTTTTGGAAAATTCCCATTACAGTTGTTGTTTGTGGCAATGGGGATGAAATCGAACAAATGCTGTCGATACGATATCCAAGACTCGTCGTAAAAGCGCCGTCACTATTGAGAGATTGTACCACACCAAGTTACTACAAAAAAGCATTGCATGAGTGCAATTATTAGGTGCCTTTTTATATACATTTAGAAGGACGCCAATAAGAGCCCTTTCAAATAATCAGAGAAAGTGCATTTTAAGATATTTGTAAAAGATTCATTGTGGTCAAGTAAAACACGATTGTTTAGATGTTTATTAAACATTTATAAATTCTCATAAATATAAAATTTATACGACCATCACATCACATATAACATATTTTAATGCATTAATAACAAGTTGGCTGATAAGTCCCTGGTCTGACACATAGATGGCGTCGCTAGTATTAAATGCATATTATTTTTATATAGTACCAACCTTCAAATGATTCGTATCAAAATTTGACGTCTGTAAGTCAATTAGTTTGTGAGATAGAGCGTCTTTTGTGAAGCAACTTTTGTTATTGTGAAAAAAAAAAAATGGAAAAAAAGGAATTTTGTGTTTTGATAAAATACTGTTTTCTGAAGGGAAAAAATACGGTGGAAGCAAAAACTTGGCTTGATAATGGGTTTCCTGGCTCTGCTCCAGGGAAATCAACAATAATTGATTGGTATGCAAAATTCAAGCGTGGTGAAATGAGCACGGAGGACGGTGAACGCAGTGGACGCCCGAAAGAGGTGGTTACCGACGAAAACATCAAAAAATCCACAAAATGATTTTGAATGACCGTAAAATGAAGTTGATCGAGATAGCAGAGGCTTTAAAGATATCAAAGGAACGTGTTGGTCATATCATTCATCAATATTTGGATATGCGGAAGCTCTGTGCAAAATGGATGCCGCGCGAGCTCACATTTGACCAAAAACAAAGTGTTGATGATTCTGAGCGGTGTTTGCAGTTGTTAACTCGTAACCCTGCCAGCATTTCGAAGTTCGATTTCAACCTCATCGTTACCACAGACTCGTAAATGTCAATTCAACCATCATGAAAAGGTACATCAAAAAGTACATGCAAGTAATTTGCCATCCCTACTGTTAAAAAAGCCATTTTTTTTGTGAAACGCCAAGCGCAACCAGCTTGTTATATTTTAATTAAATAAAAACGAAAATAAAGTTCTGAAAACATAGATTATACGCTTAAAATTGTGAAAGGTATATTGGTGAACAATTTGGTGATTTTCCAAATGGAATAAAGTGATTGTTTTTCAGATATTTTACAGACACGCTGCCTCCATGGAATAAAAACACTGGTTGATAGACGCAGCAACATGTAACTCGCTACTTGTAACTCAACATCATCATTAATGCCAAAAATTATGTTAAATGTAATGTGATAGTGGTAAAAATGTTATATTTTTACGAATTTGTAAATAATTAATCAAATTAATAAATATCTAAACAAACGTGTTTTACTCGACCACAATGATTCTTTTACAACTATCTTAAAATGCACTTTTTCTGATTGTTTGGAGGGTCCCTTATTGGCGTCGTTCTAAATTGATCTATAAAGGCACCTAATAATTGCACTCATGCGAAACATTTTTGTAGTAACTTGGCGTGGTACAACTTCTCAATAGTGACGGCGCTTTTCCGACGAGTTTTTGATGTCGTATATGATTGTTTTCGACGTAGTGGGGATTCTCAAAAGAGTCCCCAAATTCAAAAAATGTTGGCAGGGAATACACCCGAGTTTTTCCGTCGATATGTGACAATGGATGAAACATGGCTCCATCACAACACTCCTGAGTCCAATCGACAGTTGGCTGAGTGGACGGCGACCGGTGAACCGTCTCCAAAGCGTGGAAAGACTCAAAAGTCCGCTGGCAAAGTAATGGCCTCTGTTTTTTGGGATGCGCATGGAATAATTTTTATCGATTATCTTGAGAAGGGAAAAACCATTAACAGTGACTATTATATGGCGTTATTGGAGCATTTGAAGGTCGGAATCGCGGCAATTTTAAGCGAAATAACTATGTTTTCAGCACTTTATTATCGTTTTTATTTAAATAAATTATAAGAAGCTAGTTATGCTTGGTGTTTCACAAAATATAAAATGGCTCTTGTAACAATAGTAATGGCAAAATACTTTCATGCGAATAGTGATGCCAAAATACTTTCACAGTTGGCGATTGTTGCAGTGTCACTTACGATTCTATGGTTGCGATGAGGATGAAATGGAACTTCCCTGCCAACATTTTTTGAATTTGGGGGCGCTTCTGAGAATCCCCACTACGTGGAAAACAGTCGTATACGATATCCAAAACTCCTCGGAAAAGCGCCGTCACTATTGAGAAGTTGTACCACGCCAAGCTACTACAATAAAGTATCGATAAAGGACGACAGTGCTCGTGTCGAACATATCCCATATATTGTGCACATTATAAGTTAAGTCCGAAGGCATAATCGATACTGCTGTATGTTTATGGGATCGATAACACATTTACCGATTATTTAGTCATCGTCGACGAATCGATCCGACACACTGTAAGATTCTTTACAAACACGGACATTCCGTCCGTAATAACTGTAAAGAGCATTACCTGACCACAACGACTCTTTTACATTATATTAAAATGAACTCATCCAATACCTTTTGTAGTAACTTGTCGTGGTGCAACTCCAAGAATACTTTATTCTTAATGATTTGCAATTGATATCACATGTTTTTTAGTAGTTGTTATCTGGGATTAATAATAAATAAAATCAATTCATTTCATTAAATCGGTAAAGTATTAGTACAAATATAATTAAATTCATTATCTTCAAAAGTAATTGCCATAATTCTTTAATGTACACAATTTTTATTTATGCCCAATAATTTGTATTTTTATTATCATTGTTATTATTTTTACTTTTAGAAACTTAGTAGTTTACACTAACGGTCTCATTACATTTTTTAAGGTAAAATTGATTTGTCAGTAGGATATAGAGATACGTTATAGATATCATATTTAATTTTTAATTATTATTATTAGTGTTTAAGAAATATTTGAAGTTTAACCAATAATATATTTTGTAACGAATAGGGCCTCTATGAGGCTATGTTACTAATAAAGTTGAAATAAATAAAAAAAAAAAAAAAATAAAAATAAATAACTCATATCTATTTGTACAAAACTAAAATCTTTGAATGACACATACTCGAATCGAATTCTAGGTGTAAACATTTTTAAAAATAATGTTTAATATATTCAAAGTTTTATTGAAATTATGAATAAATTATACAAATTTCCTAGAATTTTGTTATTGACTTGACTTGACTGGTTGAAAAAAATCCAAACAAAATTAGTTTTTAATTTGTCGCACTTGGAAAACTGTTTGAGTAATTATTGATAGACAATGAATATTAGTTTGAAGTTTACAATTGAGTAATTAGTGCGAATATGTTGATTTGTACTGTTGAGAGTTATGTATTGTTTTTGTTGAGAATGCGATTTGCTCAACAATTACAATTTCACAACTTTCATATTAACCTATTCGTTTGAAAAATTGCTGAATTTAAGTCTTTTTCAAATGTTCGCTTCTATTGGAATGGTATTAAATGTGAATTTAGTATTTCAAGAAAACATAACTATTCCCAATAAACACAAACATTTGAAAAATGCTAAATTTCAAAAATTTTTCAAACATTTTTTCAAAGGATTAGGGTAATATTCAAGTTGAGAAATTGTTGAGAAAATCGCGTTCTCAACAAAAAACAGACATTACCCTCAACAGTGAAATTCAACACATTAGCAATAATATCTCAAGTGTTATCCTCAAATTGAAATGCATCGCTACTCAATAATTTGTCAAACAATTTTCGATGCGAGTCAAATTCAAAATTAACATCGTTGCAAATACTTTTCAACCTAAATTTGTATGAATTATATCCCCACTTCAAATTGAAAGTCAAAGCCAAAATTCTATGAATTTTGTATAATTTATTCATTTTCATCAAAATAAAATATATAATAATACACTACACTACATAATACACTACAATACCAATTGATAAATAATGATCTTATTAAACATATCAACAAATAAGAACAAAAAAAAAAAAAAAAACAAACAACAAAACTTTAAATATCTTAAACATTATTAGTAAACACTTTTGCATTTATAATTCGATTTCCTTCCTTTTGGTGTCATAAAACAGCATTAAAATGTATTAACCTGCGGTCAATTTGAAATTAGGAACGTACTGGACCGCGTGCTAGAATTGATTTTCAGCAGAAGGAATTCACAAAATATCCATTTTAAACAGATGATAGGATAGGTAGGATAGGTAGTTCCAGAAGTTGTTGATTTCAACAATTTGTTGTTTTTAACAATTTTAGTTGGTTGCACTTGTAATGTTTCTGGAAACTTTTTCTTGTCGATAAGCCACTCATTTTTCATTGGTCAGCTTCTTAATGTTTGCAAGAATGTAGCATCCAAAGATTTTAGTTTTCTGCAAAGAGATTTAAATTTAGTGACTTCTCTGAAGTGTTGATTTAATTTTTCATATTGACGTACCAATTATTATAAACTATTTGAAGCAGTTCCAGTTAATTGTCCACCATTTTTTCATCGGTCAGCTTTTTAATGTTTTCAAGAACGTAGAATCCATAATTTTAGTTTTCTGCAAAGAGATATACATTTAGTGACTTCCTTAAAGTTTTATTTCATTTTTTATTTTCACTTACCTATTTTTATAAACTATTTGGTTATTTGTCTAAAATTTTCCATTTTTTTAATTTCTTGCAATTGACCACGAACTTCGTTGCACAAATAAGTATTGAAAACCACATGGTTTTTTCGTTGCATTTTAGGGTAGTGTTTTGTCAAAGTTTTCTCATATTATCTTCAACACCTTTTCAAAGATTTCGTCAACATTTTGGCAAATTGGAAGTAATTCGCAAAACAATTTGAAGATGTATTGAAGATGAGCTATTTCAAGTCAAGTTGAATTTATGTTGAAAATTATATTTACCCTCAAACTGAAAAGTTGTTGCATTTGAAAAACGCTCATCCTGTGTTTATTGGGTTGTACAATTCCACAAGAACAAGTAATGCCACATTTTTCTTCAAAAGAAGTTATCGTACATAATCAAAAGACGTTCCTAATAGCTGTCCAAGATTTTTAATAGCAATCCAGACATTAATAAATTATAAAATGTCGATTTATGTTAATACTGGGAGGCTTTTAGCAAAGGTAAGAAAACCTGGTATTCTACCTGGTGCTCTACTTTCCGGTGCAGCATAAAACCATTAATTCAAATATATTTGTTCCAGCAAGCAATCACGCGTCGTCGCGGCACAAGTGTTCTACTAAATCAATTTAGAATGAAAACTTCAACTCCAATGAACACAATAATCATGTTCGTTCCACAACAGGAGGTAGGTCCACAGTACAAATTCGGTATTTATAATAGAAAATATAGCTTTCCATCCCTGTTACTCCTTTCGTTGGAGATGCGTGGAAATCATCTTATTAGATAACTTCCTAACAACAAGTTTTTCTAGGCATGGATTGTGGAACGTATGGGCCGGTTTCATCGAATTCTTGAGCCAGGCCTTAATGTTTTATTACCTATCATGGATAAAATAAAGTATGTTCAAAGTCTCAAGGAAATTGCTATTGATGTTCCAAAACAGAGTGCCATTACCTCAGACAATGTTACACTGAGTATAGATGGTGTTTTGTATTTACGGATAATAGATCCATATCGAGGTAAGTTCATTCCTTTCAAATAGTATATATGATGGGATCTGTAACCATATTTATGTGAAGTTTAGTCTTCTACATAACCATAAAGGTATAATTTTTATCTCATTTCTTTAAGATGAGTTCATTAAATTCATATATAACCTTCTGAGATAGAATAGTTCGTTAAGTAAAATAGTCTCAATAAAATTCAATCCAAACGTAATATTATAAAGCGGAATGAGTTTGAAAATCAAGACTCTATTTCTATATGTGACCTACAATAATGACTGTAAAACTGTATTCTATGGTCCTTCTCATCGTCCTAACTTTAATGTTGCTCTAACGAATAACTATTTTGTTCTGCTGATGAAGAAAATATTTTTTTTTGTAAAAAAGGAAATAAACTTACTGGAAATTACTTAGAAGGGAGTAATATTCAACAAGAATAATAAATATTATCCATTTTAGAAGCAAATTTGATTTCTTTTTGTCCATAGCTTTTAATTTAATTTAATTAATTTTTATAAAATCCCTCAAACTTTTTTATAATTAATTAGAATATATAACCATAACTTTTTATTGCTTTCAGCTTCGTATGGTGTAGAAGATCCTGAGTTTGCAATTACACAATTGGCCCAAACTACTATGCGTTCGGAGTTGGGAAAAATGTCTTTGGATAAAGTTTTTCGAGAAAGAGAATCACTTAACGTTAGCATTGTGGATTCAATTAATAAGGCTAGTGAAGCTTGGGGTATCGCTTGCCTTCGATATGAAATCAGAGATATAAGGGTAAGTTATTGTTATAAATAAATGAATAGTGTAGTAATGTAAAATGTTTCCTATAGCTACCTTCAAGAGTACACGAAGCTATGCAAATGCAAGTTGAAGCCGAGAGAAGGAAACGTGCTGCAATTTTGGAGTCCGAGGGTAGACGAGAAGCTGATATAAATATAGCAGAAGGTAAACGGCAATCAAGAATATTGGCTTCAGGTAATTTATTCGTATAATTTTGAAAAGCAGTATTTAATTTTTTTCTCTCGAGCAGAAGCCGACCGTCAGGAGCAGATTAATAAGGCTAGTGGCGAAGCAGCTGCTATGCTGGCCGTAGCTGATGCTAGAGCGCGTGGTCTTCAAACGCTTTCGAAGGCGTTACAGGATTTGGTAATCCCATATTATTATATTGACATATATAGAAAAGACTTCATTTAAAATTCTATTTTTCAGAATGGTAAAAATGCCGCATCTTTAACTTTAGCTGAACAGTACATTTCCGCCTTTAAGCATTTAGCGAAAACCAATAACACTCTTATTCTGCCAGCGAATACAGGAGATATATCATCATTGGTTGCACAAGCTTTAAGTGTCTATCAAACAGTTTCCTCGCAAAATATGAATATGGAGCCACAATCAATTAATGTTAATGAGTTCGGTTTGAAATCAAACACACTGCCCCAAAGTGATGGTCCTGATTCTAAAGAACGAAAGAAACTACATGCAGCACATGTATCGAAAATGGATATTGAATAATAGAAAAGTATATTAAACTGTTATAAAAAAATGTTATCGTTATATTTGTTAACGGAGCACTGGCAATAGATTTGTATTAGTTTCGATATCACTTTAAGTGCGTGTTACATAGTGCTTGTTAAAGTGTTCAAGAGAGTTTCATTGTGGCTTTTTTAATAACACTGTGATATTTCACCTACATTAAACTTCCTGAGTTAAGGTTGTTTCTCCACGAGTTTTGGGATATTTACCCGTAAGTTAGCCGGGAAATGTTTCAAACCATTTGATACGTAAAAAAATTAACGAGGAGCCCATCAAGATTGAACATTTTTATCGCTTCACAGACCTTAAACAAAAAGCTTTCTTTCATATTTGTGAATACTTATCTTGCTTTTATAAAAAGAATACATAACTTTAATATGATATGATTGCCCTTGTCCCTAATTCCGAATAAACAAGATGTAGAGTAATTCCCGAAAGTGAAACTTTTTTACATTTTTTCTACCATTTTCAAATTAATTTTTTTTTGGGATATTTGATAGGTTTGAAAAAATTTGGAATTTAATTTTCTTGTGCTGAAAACGTTTCATATAGAACGTTTTCCTTATTCTAATACCTTATTCACATACACTTCCACAATCCACTTATCTAGATTTCAACTGTCATTTGCTTTTTAAATAAGGGATTTCTAATCGACTTTTAATAGATTTGGAGCCTAATGTGTATGAGGTATAAGAAAGGTTCTTGTGTTTTGCCAGAGTCTGAAATTGAACCAACGGTTAACTAAAACATAACAATTTTGGTGAACTAAAACAAAGTTAAATTGTCGTTAGTGCACCATATGTTTGAGTGTATATTCAAGTGAATTTAAATGAATTAAACTCGAGAAAACTGTCCCATGTTCTAAAAAAAAAAATAATAAATAACACTAGTTTACACTGAAAATGTAATTTGAAAAAAAATGTAATTTTTTGTTTGAGATATCCCGTTATTTTTAGTTTTTGCTCTTTTTCGCTAAACAAATTATGTGTGGCATTTTTGTCTTGGGTTATAGACACCGTAATCTTTATTCGATTTGCCTCAAATTGAGTATCTAGAGATATTTTAGAACCACACACAGCCATGCCGAATAAGGTGTGTATCGATCCATGTGATTTGACTTCTTGGGTTTCAGAAAGAAATCCCGATATCGCTTCTTGAGGTAATGTAAGTTCCACTGGTCATCTAAATTGCCCGAAACTAAATATTCGAATAATTGGGGTGAAATTGCGTGGCTGAACTTAGAGCTGCATATACTTGTTAAGTTTTTTCTGTTCTAAGCTGTAGCGCTGTAGCATAATTGTAAACAACATAAACGAATTTCATCAAACCGTTAGCGTATCAGAAGGAAAAGTTGTGGAACGAAACCCCTAATTTGGTATTTTTGATATTTCAACACAAATGGTTTTCGGGTGGGGTATACCAAATTTTAGTTTGAGTAGTAAATAGTATAGTAAATAAAAAAATGTAAATAGATAAATTCCGTTAAAGTTTTAGTTGATATGAGCTAATATAGTCGGTGGCGACGACGTCTTGCGAAAAACAGTTGATTTAGCGCTGGAAATCAAATGCATTTTAAAGAAAGAAGACTCATGGAATTGGAGCTGTATGTTAGACAATTTTCTTCAATTTGTTTAGAAAAAGCATTATTTCATTCTTATTTCGCAATTCGTAATTCTGACTTTCAGCAGCTAAAGGTACTATGTTCGGTTTTCGAGTTTAAAATCACTTTATTTTCGCGATTACTTTTCCTGAAATAAATAAAATTATAAATGAAAACAAACATATTCCGAAATCTAGAGGAACACGAAACTGCGCATCAATTGAGTTATCTGCTTTAAATTGAACTGTTTTAATAAAGTAACCGCGAAATTTTCAACGAAAAGCGAACATAGTACAGACCATAAATACGAATTTATTATGAACACCGACTAAAACCATCCCCAAAATTTACGCGAATAACATTTGTGGTGAATACACACCATTACACACGAGTGCTACGTTGCCAACATGATGTTTGTACAATATACAATGGCAACGCTGAAAGGATGAAAAGTCACCAGTGAAGAAAAAATATGTTCTTGCAGTCAGTAGCAGAAACTTGTGCAGATACAAATGAGATATTAAAAAAGGAGAACAAAATGATAAAAACCAGTTCTTAATAAGTGATACATTTTGAAATGATAAGGAGTTCAAAAGGATATTGCAGAAATGAGTCTAGTGTAAAAAAAAATAAATTTTTCACACGCCAATATTCATAGTATACCTTAAGGCTGATGTAATTTCATATAATATATAGTATACATTGAGGCTGATGTAATATTGTGAGTTCAATTGTGAAAAGTACCTTTTGAATTGGCCTAATTTGTCATTGCATTGCTTTTTCCCCAAGATGTTAAATTTGCAATTTCGGATTACCACTACTGCATTATGTCACAGAAATCCTGCATTGAACTAAATGAGATACGTAAATTAGACGAAATTCTACGCCAATGTGAAATTTACGTATCCAAGAATAAAACCCCTCCCCTAGTGGAAACCCGTAAAACGAAATTTCAAATCTTAAGCAAGCAAAAACTGAAATTCGTCGAGCGTGAACTCTTCTCCATGATGTGCACGGCCAACAGAATGAATAAAAAGAGTGTTTTTGTATCCGATATATTGATGAACTCAAATCTATTTTCACACAAAGATGAAAATGGCAAATACTTTTTACGTAACACTTGCCAAAAGAATCCCAATAATTTTCGAATGTACCATAAAATATTGCGGACGAATATCGATGATGGCGAGGAGGAGTTTATGTATCGAAAGTGTGCTAAAAATGAATTATCCCAAAATTGTTTGGAAAATATCAAAAATTGTCTGCACGAAAATCTAAAACAGGGCAAAAAGTATGGCTCTAATGCCTACGAGGCCATACAACATAAACGGAAGCAACAACAACAACAACTATATAAGCAACAGCAACAACAGTCGACCAAAGCAGTCGGTTCACATCATCACCAACTCCAGCAAACACCGCAGCCACTTCATGCCACTTTGGAGAATTGCACACTGAAGACGGGAGCATACAAAACCGATATGGGCATTTTAACATGTGATAAATGTGAAAAACAACGCCACAAAGCAGTTCTAATTCAAACGAGTTTGGGTGGTATGGATAACATTAGCGAAAAGAGTAAGAAGATACCCAAGTCCGAGGGCTATAGCTATGACCAAGGATATTCTAAATCAACAATGCAAAGTTGTCAGACAACTCCAGACGAGAAAAGGAAAAATGTGAACAACAATAATAGTAGCAGTAATAACAAGTACAAATTTTCCTCTCAAATCTTCGGCAGGAAGTTGTCTTCGAAACATGTTAGCGAACATGGTGAAGATACATTGGATAAAGAGGCTTTGTTAAGTCCAAAAATGGAAATTAAATTTCCGGATCCTGTAGAAACGGTATGTAGAAATAGAATGAAAGTAGACTGTCGTATATTTTCAAACATTTTTTGGCTGAATAGTTTCCAACAAATCTTAACATTGCGATTTTGCAGTCGTTTACTTTTCATATGCGCAAGTTTTCGAAGAAATTGAAATGGGAGGGAAATAGTAGTTTTGACTTTATTGCCGCAAAATGTAAAAATTGTAATACAAAGGTAGTCCGATAAGAACATAGACTTTGTAGCTCGCCTGGAAAATACGTTCTCTTGAGGTCTGCAATCGATACACTTTTTTCACTTTATCCTTTGTGATAATTATTTTCGAGGTACCTGCTCTGTTCACCACTGTGGTATCAAAATGGACTGAATAGTCTAAGTGATCCCGATACATCGGGTTGCCACCTCACCTAACCTACCTTTACTTGGGTCATCAAAAACCGACATGCGACGACGTTGAAAAATGTTTTATGTATGAGAATGTTGTAACCGATATTATGTCGTGATACCTCCTTAGGCGGTGGGTCCAAGAACTTTCGGACCGACAATAATGTCGATATGTTATATTTTTGTAATATATTGTCTAGCGAAAAACAATTAGGATTTCAGGTATTAAAATTTTGCCTACACTAAAAAAGTGATCCCTCTATTTATTTATTTATTTTCTTATTTATTTATATATCCAACATATATAATACAAAGTCACTAAAGCCAATTTAATTTTATTTTAGTTCAAGGAATTATTATGTTTGGAGAAAGTTTCATTTACTCTAATAATTTTTTTTGTACGTTAAATGAACTAAACAACGGGGGAAAATATGTCTAAAGATTTACTAAATTCGTACTTTTTTCAAAATAGTTCATTATTTCTTTAAATTTGGAAATTGTACACTCATAGAAAAAAGTCTGCTAAAAACAGCAGTCGATGTCTGCTGTTATATTTTTGTACTTCAGGGCCAAATGAACAACAATTTATAAAATTTTTAGGTTATAAATTTTTCCCCAAAGCATATTTAAAAACCAAAAGTAGTTTTTGGTATATTTTTGCACCGTAATATACTTACAAGCTCCTAAATACGATCAGCAAACATTTTGTTTGCTGTTATGCCTCAATTCGATAAATATTCAGATTTTTGGTCACATACTATAGATATTCATAAAATATTGTTTCAATTATGTTAGGATAGCTCCTAAGTTGACATTTTTATTTGTTTTAGCCAAAATAAAACATGTTTTAGAGTAATCGAGCTTCAAAAATAGCAGGAAATGTTTGCTATTTCAGCAAACAGTGACTGCTGTCCCTTTTTCAGCAGACTTTCTGCTGTTTTAGCAGACTTTTCTGCTGTCCCTACTAACAAATTTCTTTGGGTGTACTATAAATGAGCCCATCTTGAACTTCGTATGGCACTAAAGACATTTTTGCAATTTTGAACTCCAATTTTTTCCTTCAAACTACAAACTTTTCTTTAACAAGTGAAAACAATTAATTATGTCTAGTAAATTTTAGCGAATTTGTCGAAAAATATTCACTTATTTTTATAATATCGGTGTGATGTCAGCGTTTGTAATACTGTTTAGTTAAAAATTTCTAAAAATCATTTAAATTTTGTAAAATTAACCAAAAATTTTTCTTCCTGGTGGGTTCACACTTTTTTCAGTGTAATATTCAAAAATAGATCTTTTATATATTTCAACCCTCTAACTTAAAAAGTAACTAAATGCGATCAGCAAACATTTTGTTTGCGGTTATGCCTTAATTTGAGAAAAAATCAGACGTTTGTGCAAATGCAAGATATATTCTTAATATATTATTTTTATTGTCCCCACGGGAAATGGATGACCCCCAAACTGGTACCAGCAGGTACTAATCC
Organism: Haematobia irritans; assembly: GCF_050003625.1. Taxonomy (NCBI): domain Eukaryota; kingdom Metazoa; phylum Arthropoda; class Insecta; order Diptera; family Muscidae; genus Haematobia; species Haematobia irritans. The sequence continues at coordinate 173,117,343 of NC_134401.1, read as the reverse complement.
TGGTGTGATCCATACACACCATGGGATGGTCAAAACGAACCGGTAACTTTAAACCTGAGTTGTCGTTGACGCCTAAAATTACACTTTAAGATGCGCCTTGGACTTATTCCAAAGGGCATACAGATCCCCATGAATCAGTCCTGGACAACCTATAATGAGCATCCGAATCGCACCGGAAAGAAAAGAACTTTTCGAATATGTTGATAATAATTTTATTTCAGTAAATGTGTAGATCGTACAATATTTTAATATCAAGAGGTTAAAAAATAATAAATTATATGAAAATTTAAAAATTGCGAGAAACTGGGAAATCGGTAGTACCTGCGGATGATAACTTAATTAAAGTTGATTAATTATAAAATTAATAGCATAAATTGACGTTTTGATTGAAACATTTAACAGTAACAGTTTTTGGACTTGGTTACACACTAAATATTTCTAAATGTTGATTGAAGTCGAAAAAGTAAACAATTGAAAACTTAACTGATGATTTAAATTAAATATTGAAATATCAATTTTAATTAATTAAATCGTATGAACTCTTATAAAATGTCAACAAAATTATTTCATGTAATGGTGAAATAATTATAAATAAATAAATAAATATTATGTAATGAATAACTGATTGTCTCAATTAAAAAATTCATTGAATTTGCTAATCAATCAATTAAATTGAATGAAAAATGTTATTGCAAGTTTAGAAGAAATCAATTAGTTTTTAAATTCGAAATTGTCAATCGCCACAAGTTAAAATGTTCATTTTATCTTTACATAAACGATATTTATCATCATGACATCTAATTTACAAAAACCTTCAGGGTTTTCAGTGTATTATGTTATTATATTACATATATAAATTGCAATTAATTTTGTTTTCCAATTGCAGGTATTGTCTTTGGGTGCTAATGTTCTCCCCGAGCAAAAAAATATGGGCGCTAAAACACATCGTTGGACAATACTTCACTATTCTCCGTTCAAGGCTGTTTGGGATTGGGTCATATTGATATTGGTTATGTACACGGCTATATTTACCCCATATGTTGCTGCATTTTTATTGGGTGAACAAGATTATCAGAGACGTACCAATAAGTATATAAACAGTGATCCTATAGTTATTGTGGATCTTATAGGTAATTAGAAGAAATCAACATGGCATACACAACATGGCAAAACATGAATATGATTCTTAACTGCGATCAGGAAAAACGATCTCCTTTCATATTTTCTACATACTATATATTGTTTCCTATTCGAGCTAATAATGACACTTTAGAAATTCTCATTCTACGAAAGTTACAATAATTTTTAAGGGAATATCCCTTTGGGACAGAAATTGCCAAATTTATTTCAAGTTCTAAAATTGAAGTGAAAAAGTTCGTGGGGATTTCTATTTCAATGTTGACTTTTGATCTTAACTTTGGTTTTGTCATTACAGAATATATAAGTCTTAAAAAATAGTCACAAATGCGACATTTCTTCAAAGTTAAGGTTTGTTTTGTAATCATTCACATCAATGTTGCATCTGCGAATTTTTAATTTTAATTATCTAATCTTCAATTTCACATAATATTTCATATTCGTTAGGCCAAAATTACAAACATGTACTCATAGAAAAAAACTCTGCTAAATATAGCATGCGCAGGTTGCTGCTATTTTATTTTGTTTGCTGTAACAGCAACATATATGCCAGTTTGTAATCTCAGACTAGTTGCTAAGAGGTCTGTAGTTTGCCGAAAATTAGTGCTGTTACAATCTGTCTCTCAGAGCGCAAACAGTGAAGTGAAGAGAGCACTTTCTTATCAAATACCACATATTTCATACATGTATAAATGTCACACACTTACCTATCGTTAGCCTTTCTGTTTAACAAACCGAACACATATAGAATGGAGAGAATAACTGTGATGTGACCTTTTTGAGTACACTTGCGGGTGAAAGAGGAATTTGTATTCTTTGGTAGCAAAGACAAGAGAGTAACAACAGGAAGATATTCGTAGATTTTGTTGTTCCTAAAAATATGTACCAATTGTTTTTCGAAACTTCGAACAAGTGTACTCATCTAGCAAGTACACGTGTACTCTGCATATACAAATGGAATTGTGCAGACCTCAAGTAGACATTTCATTTGTTTCCATTTTGATTTTAAAGAAAAGTTTTTGACGGTTGTTAGCAACATAAAATGTTTTCATTCATGGTTTTATATATTATTTCGAGTGTCTTCTCTTGGTCCAAACATTGGAAGATCGTTATCATCATCTCAAAGTAGTCATATCGACAACTTTTTTCTAAAAAAAATCGTAAAACATATATTTGATTATTCGGTTGCAATATTTTAATTCAGCAATTAAATATGTTGAAATTGAGTTGTAACAGCATACATTGACTGATGTTATTTTTAATTCATAACATAAGAAAGAGATGAAGTCAGAAAGAGCGGAATATATGAATGATATCAGGCCTGAATTTGTCACTGGTACAGTGTTGCCAGATACTTTTGGGGAAAACTCGTCAAAAATGGGCTCATTAAATCATGCATCATTTTGGACAATTAATGTGATAACTTTTTTCCACTGCCTACACCCAAAGAAAGTACATTCCTACGGACTTTAGTGTAGCCCTTTCTTACAAATCTTAAAATATGGCTTATTATAGATCTAGAAAATAGAACAGTGCTCGATATAAACGAAATTGATTGTGATTTTGGAATAACAAGTATTTTTTTGGATTTATTGTAAAGATAAAAATTGTGTAACAATATATATTTTGGGTATTAAAGTCCGAAGAAATTCAAAAACCTGTAACAAAATAACAATGTTTGCTTTACCTGTTTTCCATACTTTTTTTCTCCGCATGCAGTATAGTATATAAAAAATTTTATTGTGGAATTTTATGAGGTGTCAGTTATGCAAATTATTTGAGGAACTCACTTAACGATATAAGCTATAAAGCTCTTTAATTTATGACAGAGTAGATCAATCTTTTCTGATCCTTAAAAATCCATACATATACTTTATGGGGTCTCTGATACCTATTTCTAATGACATTTTAATGATCCAAGACCTTTTAATTGTCAAAATAAAATTAGAAACTCATTAGATCACTCGATATTAATGGGTTGGAATTTCTTTTGGCAATTAGAAGGCTACATATGTACACATGTGTGAAATGAAAGCCGATTCAGGTAAGAAGGACTATTTCAATGATGTACCAGCACTTGCCTGATCCTTGGTTACATAATATATATTTTTTTATGTACACTCAATATAGATATAGATGACTGATTGCATTAGTTATTATTATGAGTTACTCGTTTAATTGTACATGGAAATATAATATATGAGAAATAGTTTTTTTTTATAAGATTCCATATCTCATTTTCCTTTGGCACATATTTAGAATTTGTTGTAAAGAAAGCTCAGCAAACGAGAAACGAAATGAATTCTGATACAATTTTTCTTTATTAGTCTGGAGAGTATATCAACACTTTAGTTTATATTCCGATAATAGAAACATTTGAGAACTATTTCAATTCGCCACTATCTCACCGAGTACTTTCTCGAGATCTATTGAATTTAAATAATTTTCAAATGTATATGTATTATTTTGGTAGAATTTTAGTTTTTCCCCATTTAGAATTGAAACGTTAATTCAAAGATTTCAATTTCAGAGTCTTATACATGGACGTTGATTCGAAAGACGAAGACATGCAACTGTGTCCTTCATTAACATTCTTTGTCATACCCATTCACTTTAGAACAAATTTCATTCTTTCAGTTGATGTCACTTTTATCGTTGATATCTTAATCAATTTTCGCACTACATTCGTCAATGGACAAGATGAGGTTGTTTCCCATCCGGGCCGCATAGCGGTCCATTACTTGAGTGGCTGGTTTCTCATAGATTTGGTGGCGGCTATACCCTTTGACTTGTTGTTGGTGGGCAGCGATACTGACGAGGTAAGTCCATATCGATATGATCCATAGATTTTAATTATTATATATAAATGTTATCTATATTATTTTGTTTACTCAGTACAACAGAAACGCATAGTAATTTTTATTTATTCTATATATATTTGATTGTATATGGATTGTATTTATTTTCTACTCGTTTGAATATATCTTAGTTCGTCTTTATTTAGAAAGCTTTAACAAGATAAATCTCATTTAGATTCGCATTTTTTGGTTTGATAAAACTGTAGCTAAAAGAGAGATAATTTTATCAAAAAAAAAAATCATTTAGTTAACTTCCTTATTCGCTGCGTCTTAGAGAATAAGTAGGTTAGTTGGTACGTCAAATCACAATTGAAGATTGATATGAATTTGATATTTTATACATACAATTTTGTAAAATCTAAACTAAAGTCAAGAAGAAGAAGCAAATATGGGAGAGAATTTTGTTAGACTGCAGATTCATTGCATAAATGTCTAAACTAGGGCTGTCACCCAGGATTTTTTATATTGAATCCCGGGATCCCGAAAAAATAATTCCAATTTGGTAAAATTGTGGCTTTTTATGACTGTTTATTAATGAATTGAAGTCTTCATTCAGTGTAAACGGCCCTTAGATTTCATACCCGAAAAATTGAGTTAGTAAACATTTATGGTACACCTTGAGTAAGAATTTATCGATTTTTATCACGATCGATTTTTATCAAAAATTGAAGTATACGATAATGTCCTCCTTTGAACAATGAGTTCATGTGCAATGGAATTCGTGCCACATAAAATAAAAAAGCAATAAAAAAAGAACCGTCGACAATATGACAAGATCGCGTTTATCTGATAAAAATGTGGATGCCTTGATAATTTTAAGAAGTTACTTAAAACGATGATGTACAAAAAATCAAAATCAAAATTCTTATTTTTTTGCTGAGTAAGTTAAGTATAATAGCAATTTTAAATTGCTTTTTAATTTACTCTTATGTTCTTTTGTTAATAATAATTTATAAAAATCGATCCCGAATAATTAAAATCAATTCTAATTCCTTGGTGGAAGATGGGATAGTGTTGCCATCGATTATCAAAAATTTCATCTCACCACTAGGGATTGTTGTTGGTTTGTTTGAGTTCTCCTAGAAATTTTGGTCTTTCAAAAAGCTCGAAATTTCAGTCTTCTCAATGCTTTGGTCTACATTCTAAATAGACATTAGGTTTGGGAGTATAGTAATTACCCAAATCCAAAATCGCAGTCTTCTGCGACAAATCAACACTAGTTTTTGGAGGTGAATAAAATATACGCTATGTACACTAAACCTCTTTTTTAGACTTTAATACTAAACGTCGCCACTGAGACTACTTTTTCAAAAAGTACAAAATTTTCATGTCTAAAATAATTTTTTTTTATTAAAAAACACAAGAATTTACAATATTTTTCAAATATTTCATAGAAAAATATACAATATTTTTTTTTCAATGGAGTCGCCTTATAGGTCGGCTATAGTGTTCTAAGATTAAGCACGCCATAGATACAAGAAACTAAAGAGTCCGAAATGCATACAAAAAATGAAAATAAATAAATTACATTTAAGGACCGTTAATATTGTAATTGAAAACTTTTTTTGGCGAAAGGTTTGTGAGTTTAATATGATGCTAAAATGTCTTCCTGTCAATGTCATGCACTTCAATTGTGATTGTACCAGCCATCACAATATTTGAAACATATAATGGGCAATTTTTGTATTCGTTTATTATTTTGGTTTTGTTTTTATTCTAAAAAAGTCTTAAGATCATTTCAAGTTCCTTGGTCCGACTGTATACAAAAAAAAAAAACTATTGTGAGTTTGACGTAAGATGAAAGAAAAAAAAATAGTGAAAATACGAAAAACAAGGAAAATCGGACACTGTCAAGCCTACGTAAGTTAAAACTGTTGTTTATTATTAACGACTTATCTGTTCATAATCTATATATTGGCTTTAAGCGACTTTAAACCTTTTCATGACGTTTTAAGTAATGAGTAATAAATTCCAAGAATGAAGTCAACTTTAAAACAGACTTACTATTGTAAAACCTTTCTCAAACACTGTTCACTGTATTCTCCACAAAAGTTTATTAATTTTATTCTGAGTTACGTTTTTCTTTCCTAATTTTTATTTTGGTTATGTTATGTGAGGAAACTGGCACTAAACGAAACCGAAAACAGCAAAGACTATCCATTATGATTATTACAATCAACAATAATTCTTTTTATATTTTAAAAATAATTATATTGTTATATACTAACCTATTTCAACACACATTATACATATATACAAATACTAAAAATAAAAACAAAGGCGAAATAAAAACAAAATGGGTTTAAAGCCAAGCATTACATTTCAATAATTAAACTTTTGTTGTTACATGTGTAATTTGTTTAATAAATGTTGTTGTTGTTTATAATTTTCATTTTTTTCTTTGTAGTTTTTCTTTACTTTATTCCTTCGTTTTAAAATTAGTTTTACAATAGTTTGTAAAATTTTAATACATTTCGAGACGGGAGGGGAGATTAATAGAAGACATACATTTCGATTACTTTTATACTTCATACGAAAATAATCACTGAAGCTAAACAAAAACCAATTTAATATTAATTATAAAAGCATTGGAAAATTATTTGGTTCAACAAGACACAAAATTGAAAGAATTGAAAAGCAGGTGACTCAAGTATTTCCCTAGCCCAAGAAACAATTATTGTAAAGAATAAAGAGTTGTGGAAGAAGCTCCTCGATTTTTTTAAGGTTTCCTATACATGCAAAATTTTTGCTTTAATTTTGAAAATGTTTACTTTCAACTTTTGAAATTTTTCACGTTGTGAACTTTTACCTTTTTGCCAGCAAAAATATCCCACCTCACATTCACCTGTCAATTCAAAGTTGATTTTTGATTTTATCATTAAAAATCGAATGATGATCGAACAGACTCGATATCATCGCTACAAAACACTATGTATCACAATATCGCTACTGCTAATTTTCACGTTTTAAAATTTGTGTCGAAAAAAAGATACACAGAAAAAAATTTGAGTCTTAAAAATATTCAATTAAAAATTTAATTGATTCAATAAATTTTTAATTGAAACAAAAATCAATCACAACAATTAATAGTATAAAATAATTTTTTAATTGGATCAATTAATTTTTTAATTAATTTTTTAATTATCTTTCAATTAACTTTTTAATTGATACGATCATTTCTGTGATTGAAGACATTTCAATTCAAAAATTAATAGGATCAATTAATTTCGTGATTGAATCAGAAAAATTTTTTTGTGTGTACATACCCAGAGAATAAATCACCATTTAGAATTCGGCACAATATATAACAATAAGATATTGGGAAACCGTAAAAACAGAAATCACCTCAACTAAGCTAATGCACGCAGAGAAGGAACATGATCACCTCAAACATCTTTCAAGAGCAAAATGTTATTTTTGGACGGTGAACAAGGAACATTTTTGTCGCAATCATGTTCTTTACTCGGAAAACATATACTTGATTGCCGATATCATGTACATAATTTTCGAGAACATAACATGTTACATGTTCCCCGTCCAAAAATAACATTTTTCTCTTAAAACAGGTTTGAGGTGATCATATTCCTCCTCTGGGTGTGGACACTTAGATCTTCAAAAGAAAGCCTAACATAGTTTTGAAGCATTTTAATTTATAATTGAAACCCTCAGTTAATTTAAAGATTATTTCATTAAACCACGAAGGTTTATTTATTTATAAATACAATAAATAATTTTGTCATTAATATTGTGATACAGTGTTTTGTATTTAGTTAATATTTTTATTAGATTTTTTTTTTATATTTTGTTATCGCGAAAATATGAAAGCAATATAGAATAATGAATGTTGAACCATTTGTTTTTTTGGAAAGATCTCTACTTTTTAGATCACTCTCCTTCACTTTAGTCTATATATAAAAATTAGATAGCAACTGCACGGTTTCAGTGATTATGTTTCAATATTGAACGATAAATAACAACAACATATAACGTTTGTTTTTTGCAAAATTTTCAATTGTTTTCCAAAAATAAATTTCAATTTCAACTGTTAAAAGGTAAATAAACAATAAATATGCTTCTTAATTAATAGTTTAATGAAAAACGAAACTAAAACATACACAGAGTAGACATGATCTCGTAATTTATAACAAGTTATCAGCTGCAGTTTAGTTCATAAAACTTAGATAAAGAAATTAATTTCCAGAAATTATTGAAAATTTCGTTATTAAATTTTGCTATTTTGAAATTCATGCTACATAGACATTTTCTAGGGCTTAGTATAATTATTAATTAGGTGTATGTATAAAACATTTATTTATTTCTAAAAAAATAAATAAGGCCGGAAGTCAGGCGGGAACGGCTATATACTACCGCTATACGTGGTTTATGTTAATTTATAAACGAAATATTAAAGTTTTGATTAGATCGGTTAATTATAATCGAGAAACTGAGATATGTATATACGAGATATAGTAACAAGATCAAAATCTTAATCGTTTATTATTTCGCAGGAGTATTACCGCAGAAGTAACAAGTAAGGAAAGTCTAAAATCGGGCGCGGCCGACTATATTATACCCTGCACCACTATGTAGATCCACATTTTCGATGCCATATCAAATCCGTCGAATGGGTGGGTGCTACATATAAAGGTTTGTCTCAAATACTTGCATTTAAATCTGACTCAATCTGAACACAATTCGTAAGACTTCTACAAAATCTATAGACTTAAAATTTAAGTCGGCTAATGCCCTGAGGTGGAACACAATGTGAGTAGAAAAATATGGGAAACATTTAAATCTGAACCATTTTTGAGCCAACTTCGAAAAAGTGTATTTATTTATCGGTCGCTTTAGAAATATAGGAAAAAAACACTCATTTTTACATGTTTTCGACTTAAAGGGTGATACGGTCAAAATGTGGTCAAGGGAAAACGCGTGTAAATCGGTGAAATCGTTTATTTAAAAAATCAAATTATATTTCTTTTTCAAGTTCAATTAGTATAAAATTCAGGAAAAATATTCAGTTAGGCCTTCGCTTTTCCAAATCCGAATTGCCGGGCCTCACGCCATCAGATTTTGTACAGCCACCTTGTCCACCTTCTTCGCCGCAGAAAGCAAGTTTGCCTTGAACTGCTGCTCGTCCTTAGCAGTTTTTTTGGTCTTCTTTGTTGGGAGGGTTCTTGTCCTTGGGAACCACCTGCACATTGTTGGCGGCGTACCACTCCATGGCCTTTTTACCGTAATGCCAAATCCGGCCAAAACAGTACGGAACAACCGTGTTTCTTTAGGAAAGGCAGCAGACGTTTATTCAAACACTCTTTCACGTAAATTTCTTGGTTGACAGTCCCGGAAGCTATGAAAATGCTGCTTTTCAAGCCACAGGTACAGATGGCTTGCCAAACCAGATATTTCTTTGCGAACTTTGACAGTTTTATGTGCTTGAAAATATCTGCTACCTTTCCTCTTCCTTTTGCCGTATAAAACTCCTGTCCCAGAAGCTGCTTGTAGTCGGCTTTGACGTAGGTTTCGTCGTCCATTACCACGCAGTCAAACTTCGTCAGCCTCCGGTATCGCGCTTTGGCCGTCGTATTTTGTTTATCATCGCGATTTGGAGTCACTACCTTCTTGTAAGTCGATAGTCCGGCTCGTTTTTTGGCTCGATGCACGGTTGCAGACGATACACCCAGCTTATTTGCGGCATCTCGGAGAGAGAGGTTAGGGTTTCGCTTGAAACTGCCGGCAACTCTCTTTGTCGTCTCAGCGGCTTCCGGTTTTCGATTTCCCCCCGATCCAGACTTCCTGGCTGTCGACAAACGTTCCCCAAACACTTTAATTACATTTGTAACGGTTGATTTGGCAACTTTTAGCGATTTTGCCAGTTTGCGTGGGAGTAGCTCGGATTTTCGGGATGCGCGAGCAAAATTTTGATACGCTACTCTTCTTGCTTGGACGGCATTTTGACAACTGAAGAGTGAATTCCAAAATCAAAATAGTAGCAACATTATACACACACACACACCTTCAATGTTCAGGTTTTTTAAATGCAAAATTGAAAGAAATACGTCAAGATTATATTGACCAAGATTATATTGACCCTTTAGCAGTGGCGATTTTTCAAGGAAAATGTGGCTATTTAGGTCATTTTTGACCAAATCGGAAAGATATATATGTATATGGAAGCTATATCTAAATCTGAACCGATTTACACCAAATTTGACATACATAGTTGCTATGCTAATTCTACCCCCTGTGTTCATATTAGTGTAAATCGGGCGAATGATATGTTATATATGGTAGCTATATCTAAATCTGAACCGATTTCAAAAAAATTTAGCACACTTGACTATACTATTAATTGTACTCCTTGTGCGAATACTATTAATTGTACTCCTGGCTTCTGGGGCCATATAAATGCATATGGGCGAAAAATATATATGGGAGCTATATCCAAATCCGAACCGATTTCAATCAAATTTAGCATACTTGACTATACTACTAATTGTACTTGTTGTGCAAAATTTCAAACAAATCAGGGTAAAACTCAGACATTTGTGACGATATAAATTCATATTGGGCGAAAGATATATGGTAGCTATATCTAAATCTGAACCGATTTCAAAAAAATTTAGCACACTTGACTAAATATACTATTAATTGTTCTACTTGTGCGAAATTTCAGGGTAAAACTCTGGCTTCTGGGACCATATAAGCCCATATCGGGTGAAAAATATATACGGGAGCTATATCTAAACCTGAACCGATTTCTTCCAAAATCAATAGGGTTCTATTCTGATCCAAACAGAAACTTGTTCCTCATTTTGAAGTCGATTGGACTAAAACTGCGACGTGGACTTTTATTACAAAAATGTGTTCACAGACAGACAGACGGACGGAGCAATATTGCCAAAGACCCTTGTGGGGTCTTTGGCCTCCTTGTGGGTGTTGCAAACATATGCACTAACTTATAATACCCTGTTTCACAGTGTGGCGCAGGGTATAATTAGGGTAATATCGTCATATTTGTAGAAGACGGCTGACAAAAAACTGTGGACAGATCGGTGATAAATATGTATATAGGACAAGTTTATCACAATCTGAATTGAAAATCAATAGCGATTATTTTTGAGGCAAACCAATATTATATTAGCTTTATTTAATTTCATTATGAAGGAAGCTCGTATTCATTGTCGGTAAACTTAAAGGTTCGAGAAATGTTTGAAATCAAACAAGAAACCTAATTCAACGATATTTTACCTGAATTATATACAGATAGTCTCAAAAAGGTACGAAAGACCGTTTAAATCGAACTGGTTTGCTTTAAAAACTGTAAATGTTTTTTATTTAATTCTGGGAACGCACTTTTTTTGCGTACAAAGTATGTATTTTATGTTAATAATTTAAGAAGTTGGACAATATATTAAAGAACTATTGATAATAAAATTTCATTCACAATAATTTCATACCAGTTAAGAATTTACTATCGTTTAATTTCGCTTACCCCTAAATACATTGTGGGGCGTTTTTAGAAGCATATCTATTGTTTTAGTACCTTAGTAATAAATCGAAATTGATTCAATGATGTTTTGTGTCCAAAGAAAATCATTATCAGAATTGTTTTACAGGCAAATGGCAAATGGTCTCTTGCATGTTTGTTTTTTTTTTAATGGTTTTGTTCACAATTCCCAAATCAATCAACTCTCTAATCTAAGTACTATTTACGTTAGGCCTGGTAGTAAAATTCCGATTTTACTCGTTTTTGATTGTCACACACCCGTTACCACCACCACGGTAGCTTCTATTTCAACTAGTGTTAGTTTTTCATTTGATGTTACATTTTTCTTAATGTTTCCAAATAATTTCAAAAATATATATATTATATATCCAAACTCCCAAACTAGCAGCCACATCCTACAGCACTTCATGGAATTTCTTCTAAACATCTCTCTTGCTCTCATATGCTGTTCCAAACAAAATTATACAAACTATTTCAACAAACCAAAAAAAAGGACATTTCTCGATAATAACAAAAATATTATCTACACGAAACCATACATACACACGAAAACGAAACAACAATCGAACATTTCTGTATAGTGAAATTGGCTACTTCATTTTGAGACATTTTGGTTTTCCAAAGAAATCGAATCCTATAAAGAAAACATTAAGCTTTTTTACTTTCTTCTACTTCTCTGTCTCTCTCTATAATCCACCTTCTTTCTCATTCTCATACTCGTACAAATTTCTTAATTAAAACAAAAAAAAAAAAAATAAAAATGTTATATTTCCGAATTTAATGTTGTTTTTATTAACAAACATATTTACAGCTTGGCTTGGATAATGAAGAGGTATTAAAAGCCAGTTTCTACTTTTTTTAAACCTGAACTAAAAAAAACAAAAACAAAAACTAAACAAAACTTTAATATTCCACTTACATACACAATTTTCTTTTAGTTTTTTTTTTCAATATTTTCTACTACTTTGCATAAAGAATTTTGTGAATATATATATGGTATTGTTTAATTTTCTTTGGATTTGTCAGTCAGGGCACTAGGTGTGGTAGTTTTGAAATTATCACAAACAGAAAACATATATCCCTTACAAATATTTTTGTATATTTAGTATAACTGTTAAATGGCAAATTAGAAACAAAAACCCAAATAAAACTTGTAAGTATCTTTTAGATATCTGGCCAAATTTGTATTGCCTGTAAATACAAAAGAAAAACAACTCCGTCTATAAAGAGCACTTATTTAAAAGCTAATTTAAATCCGTAAAAAAAGTTTAAAAAGCACCTCCAAGAAAAAAAATATAAAAAACGAACGCCTTTTTTGTTTCTTATGAATACACATGCTTTATTAGCCGATATCAAGATTGAACAAAATACTATTATGAACAAAAAATGAATCTCGTGTAGGAAAAATTCGATACGATTGGATATTTCAAAAATACTGATTACCTACCACTACATACTTCCAAATTTATATTTGTTGTTTCCATTTTTTGATTTTCAATGTGTTGGGACATTCTTTGGGATTCCAGATTGTTGGCATAAACTCAAGCAGACTTGTAATATTTTTTCAGGGTAATATTGCATTTATCTTAACTTCCAAATGAAGTAATATAACTATTTAATGAACAGTAATTAAGTAATTAATGAATTTTCAATGAATGGGCTTATTTATATTCGTTTCTCTAGGAATATTTGAAATTCAAGTAGATTAGAACTAAATTCTAAAGAAATCAAAATTAAGAAATTGATACGATTAATAACACAAGGGAACAATGGTTCTGTTGATTATGAACTGAATATTGTTTTTAAGGTTATTTGGGACACTGAAACCAAATCTTGTCCCATTTTTATTTTTTAGGAATTTTTAAAGACCAAAAAAATTTTTTTAAATTATTTTTTTTTTTTCAAAACATGAACTCTAAAACTACTTGGAAAATTGAAAAACAATTTAAGCACGGCTTAAAGAGAATATTGTTTGGAAGTTTCGGATTTTTTTTTAATTTAATATGGTGAACCATTTTCAAGTTATTCCAATATATGTAGCGGAAGTGCCTTAATTTTGATCATAACGGTATATCTCGAAAAGTCGAGCTGATAGAATAACCTTAAAAACAATATTCAATTCTTAATCAACAGAACCATTGTTTCCTTGTGTAGTTTAAGGACTCATTGTTAAGAGTATTAAGTTGGTACTACCCACCTGAAACGTACTGCAAATTATTTTTCATCAACTATTTATCTATGTGCATTACTTTATTTTGTTTATAATTTTTGACATTTAAAACTTGTGTCTATAAATCTAGATATTTCGTGAAATATTGAATATAGAAAAAAATTAAGGTACGTTTGTTTTTTTTTATTTTATTTCATCAATCAAGCATGTTTTCTCTTTATACTTGTCCTCCCCTATCAATCCAATAGTAGTGTAATTTTTTTTAATAATTACTATAAGCGAATATAGACCAGTCGGATATACCCACGTTATAGCCACTGCAGATTTTTGAAAAGCCAATCTCTAGATCGAATGTCCAGTCCCCGAGAACAAATATTACAGAGTATGGGCAAATGCAATTTATAGGATTTTTGGGGTTAATTGATTTAATGATTTCTTTTAATACACTTCAAGCACTCTTCATCTCTTCATTCCATATAGGCGATTAGGAAAGTTCCTGCACTGAAAAAAAATCATACCCGGTTCCAAAGATTTTGTCTTTACACTAATGATTTTGGTATTGGTATTCCGAGCCGGAAGCATAGAATTGCAGTAAGAATAGATTTAAGACACAATTCTTTTTTAAATTTGAGTTATGCGTTCGCGATTTTAAGAAACAATTTTTAATTTATTAGTTTTTTCAGTTTTTTTCTTCATATGCTATAATAGTCCTTTAACAAGGTGTTAATAAAAACTTTAATTTCCAAATTCAGACTGGACTTCAAGAAGAAATTATGCTATGATTGAAGTAAAAATCGTCGTTAAAATAAAGTGTTCTTCGACTTTATTGAAAAGGTCTAGGAAAAACAAAAACGTTATATCTGAGAAATGTGTCTTCTATGCTAAGCAAAAAACGTATTCGTATTCTAAGGACACGAAATCTTTTGGGCCTCGCGACAATATTTTGTTCAGTGTGTTGTTATGTTGTACCAAAATAAAAACAAAGCAACAAAGCCAAAGGTTGTAAAAGGCGAAACTTTGTCATCTTTCATTGATATAAGGTCCATATTATATTCGCTATTTCATTAATATGAATTGAGTACTACTTGGGTATTTTCTTTATCTTATAACTTAATTTCAAATCTTTTCAGACCTTGTATCTCACCTAAAAATCCTAACCAAAAATGTCTTTAAGTATAAGCAAAATACTATCATTCTATTACAAACGAGTATGTAGTTGTGACAACGTGGTAATCGGTTCGTATGATCATCCATTCATCAATTCCGAGAAATAATGTAATTTAAAAACACTTGAAACATTTGAATGCCATGAAAGGCTAATCAAGCTTTTCCAGCTTTCAAAGTTCTTATTGATATGTCATGAAAAGATTTAGTGTCGTCCTGTTTTACAATAAACACTTTTTTTGTTTTTCTTCAAATAATTCCTTATGTTTTTTTGTTTACATTTACGTATGTTTATATTCTTATATTTCGGTGGACACTATATGTAATAAATATGTGTGTGTGTATGTGTGATAATATTAAATATTATTGTTACGAATTAAATTTAAAATTGTCAGTTTATTCTTTTAATTGTTTATAATTTCATTGAATAGTATCACTCTTGATTATTGATTTATTTTGGAATTAGATTTTGTTCTCCAGTGTTTAGATGCTTTTTAAAAATGATTTCTGTTGGATATTTTATTTGAACACAATTTTATAGACATGGATCAAATTAAGCCCCATTAACAAATGTTTAAACATAAACATTAGGTAATAACATTATTTGAAAAATAGAAAAAAAACCAAACAAAGAAAAAACACCACAAAAAACAAGAAAAACAAATAGAATTAGAAAATCTAGAAACTGATCATACCTATGTGCGAGTAAGTACATATGTATGAATCCTTATATTTTTATACTTCATAGATAATTAATTAGAGATTTTGTTTTTGTGACACCTTGTCATGAAGGTGAAGATCCTAGAATGATTAGGAGCTTTAATTGAAAAAAACATAGCAAAAAAGAGTCATAGTTTAGTTGATGCTGCATGCCTTGTGTGAATTTGCAAAAAATTGTAACCGTATGTCACTTTGTCTTATCTTCTCTATCACCCAGACAACAACTTTAATTGGTCTTTTGAAAACAGCCCGTTTGCTGAGGCTGGTGAGGGTAGCACGGAAAATTGATCGTTATTCGGAATATGGAGCTGCTGTCTTGGTACTGCTTATGGCCACATTTGTTCTCATTGCACACTGGCTGGCTTGTATATGGTAATGTGTTTTTGTTACACTTGACGAGATGACAAAATCAATCGATCTATCAATCGATCATTTGGTCGTACGATATATTGATAGATAATTCGAAAAGTGAAACCATTTGAGTTCTTTTATCCTTTTATCTCATATATACTTAAATGTATACATATACGAATTTTGAGTGGCACTAGATCCACAAAAAATTCAATTCTTTACAATGCAATGTTTTGTTATGTTTATATGAAATTAATTATACCATCCCAATATCATATTAATTAGTTTTTGGTTTAGAGTATAAATTTTGAAAACAATCATGAGAAAACCTTAAACAAATTCTCCAATTTGCAAAATAATTCTTCTATTGGTAAAATATAAATCATTATGATCTGGGGTGGTATGGATGATTATTTTATTCGGTATAACCGATTACAGTATATGTTATTAAGCCTATATGCATATATGCAGTGCAACGATATTTGATGATAGATTTGTACCAAGATATTCTAGTCAAATAATTTTAAAACAATGAATATAAAATCTAAGTTGTTGTAACTCGATTTGTTTACATCTCTTTCCTATTTTTTTAAGGAATTTTAAGATTAATGTCCCACTTTACGTATAAGTGATAATAATATGCATGTCAAAAACGTGTCGGGTGTCGTATGATAAATGTTTTTTCGGTCTTAAATATAATTATCATACAACTCCAGAACCTCATAACTTAGCTTGAAAAAAAAAATAATATACAGATTTTGGGAAAATTAGCTTTGCTTTATATTCAAAAGTTCGCTTACGCATTTGCGTGTTTTCTTACAATAATTTTAAATTTTTATGTTGTTGCTTTTTAAATGCTTGAAAAAGTATGTATATAAATAAAAGCTTCATATTATTTCGATTGTTAGTTTTGCTTATGCAAAAATCATATTTTATATTTAAAATAATTTATCATAAAATTTCCGATCTACTGTTAAAAAAAAAAATGATTTAGGAAAATGTGAAAATTAATTCTAACATCAATCTATATTTAAAATATTGAAAGAAAAAGAAACG
This sequence comes from Haematobia irritans, assembly GCF_050003625.1. Classification (NCBI taxonomy): domain Eukaryota; kingdom Metazoa; phylum Arthropoda; class Insecta; order Diptera; family Muscidae; genus Haematobia; species Haematobia irritans. Next base: position 173,100,377 of record NC_134401.1, on the reverse strand, counting down.
TTTTAAATGCAGTGTAATTTAATTGCGGTCTCTAAATATCGTTTGCACTGTATCCTTATACTTATTTAACTTTTACCTTTAACTATTTTTCTTAACTTCTCTAGTTTGTTAGACAAATGAATTTCTTATTTTTTTTTTAATTGTGTTGTAATCTTCCTATCTACAGTTCATATATTCGACTTGTGTTTTCTAGAATAGACTTTTCAAAAATTTATTTTTTTTTGTATGTACAGTGTGGACTCTCTACTATGACTTTTCCCATCGGAATGATATATTAATAGATTTCTTAGAATTTATACACGTCTTTTGTCTTATTGTACCCATGTTTTTTCACTAGTTAAAAGCTTCATTTACATCTGATTCGATGTTGCTAATATTTTTCAGATTTTAGGGGAATCGAAAAATAAAAGAGCAGAAATTTTTTATATAGCAAGCCAACACCACCAGTCTGATTGATTCATGTAGGCAATCGAGTTTATACGTCATGTTATAACAAAATGCCTTTCTGTCTTTCTTTTTATTGATAAAAACATACTCCCGCTATAGCCAATAGATTTAAAAGTAATTTATATTGTACATAAATTAGTGTAATTTTCATTAACAGCAGATCATTTTTCATAAACGTGCATTGTACTCACATGTCTATGTGCATTCTATTTGCCACAGATGGCGTATGATTAATATTTTTACATATATAAATTATACTCCTGGGCGCTTTTCCCTCCTATTGTGTTTTACGAATTTGCATTTTCACATCTCCTTCTAATTCAAACAATAAAAAGTAATAATTCGAAATTTCAAGACGTTATTGTGACTGGCAAAAATTAAATGGATTTAAACAAAAATCTGATTTCGAGTTTGTGCTAAACCAGTAAAGGAAGATGTGTCAGTATGCTAAACCAAATTTGGGATGATTAATTAAGAAGTGTAAAAATATTTGTTGGCTCATAAAATTGAGATATTCATAATTCCATACATCTATTTTTTTTTTAATTGTTCAGAATTACGAAACTATGGTAAGAAAAATCCAGAATTCCATTTGAAAAGCGTCTTTATAATAATAATTTATCCTCTTTGTTTCAATGTTCAAAATTATCTATCAATCCGAATTGGGAATTGTTCTATTTTCATCGTAGTAGCGGATGCACACTGTATTTCAATTGGTTTTTATGTTTGAAGATGAGTTTTGTTGCTGGACAAAATTTGTGATGCATTGTAGCAAGTCGAATGAACTGAATAAAATGATGTTCACCAACATCATAATAATGAATATGATGATGATGATGATGACAATGATGATTGTTGTGATGATATGAGTTGATGTGAATGTTTGTCCGTAGTTGATACTTGATGTGTTGTTGTTGTTATTGTTAATAAATAGAGTAATGTGGAGCAGCGGTTGAGTGATGTTGATGATGAGATGAGATGAAAATGATGATTTGAGTGAAATTTGAATATGGACTCTTTTGTGTGTTCCCTAGGTATGCCATTGGCAATGCTGAACGCATTATGCTCACAAAGAATATAGGGTGGTTACATACGTTGGGCAATGATATTGATGAACCTTACTTTGAAAACAAAACAGGAGGTCCATCTATCAAGGTAAAGTCAACTTTCTACATAATACACAGCTCCCATACCCTACCCCCCTACCAGTACTCTACACATGAAAATCCTCATTCTAAATGTAAAAGCAAACAACTGAAAAGCTAGAGAGAAACACAAAATCACACATACATATGTAAACAAACACTTAGAGATACACATAGGCAAACACACATAAATACGCACACAACACAATTGCATTCACCACACAACAGTAACCAAGAAAACTAATTTGAGGCTAACAATGGCCATCGTTCTCTCTTCCTATCTCTCTGTCTCTCCCTCTGTCTGCATGCTCTGTTTACAGTCCCGTTATATAACCGCTTTATATTTTACATTCACCTCGTTGACCTCGGTGGGTTTCGGCAATGTGGCTCCCAATACTGATGCAGAAAAGATTTTCACCATTTGTGTGATGTTGGTGGGCTGTAAGTTTACTTCCTGTTTCACGTTTGTGATCAATAATCCATCATGCAACACTACTGTATTCATGTTCGAATATAATTTCAGCCTTAATGTATGCTAGTATATTCGGTAACGTCTCTGCTATTATACAAAGATTGTATTCGGGTACAGCTCGTTATCATACACAAATGTTAAGAGTTAGAGAGTTTATAAGATTCCATCAGGTAAATCACACAAAAAGATCCTATTTTGCCGCTTACAGTAAAATAACAATGGGTGATACTTTTTGTGCGCTCTTTCTTTTTTGGTTTTTTGTTCTCTCCTACCCGAAAGATACCGAATCCCTTGCGTCAACGCTTAGAAGAGTATTTCCAACATGCCTGGACTTATACGAATGGCATCGATATGAATTCGGTGCTAAAAGGATTTCCCGAATGCCTACAGGCCGATATATGTTTACATTTGAATCGTAAACTTTTGCAAAATTGTCCAGCCTTTACGGGAGCTAGTCCGGGTTGTTTGAGGTCTGATCATCAATTTTTTTTATTCAATTTTGTGTTCAATATATATTTTCTAGAGCAATATTTATCTATGTGTGTGTTCATTTTTAGAGCCCTCTCGTTGAAATTTAAAACTACACATGCACCGCCCGGAGATGTCTTGGTACACAAGGGCGATGTTTTGACATCATTATTTTTTATAGCTCGAGGATCAATTGAGATTCAACGAGATAATACAACCATAGTTATATTGGGTAAGTAATTTCAGTAAACAGAGCCCTCCAGCAGCTAGTATATTTAGAATGTCATTAAAAAAAAGAGAGGCACTACTGAAGGGCGCTAGTACTAGTGTAGTATTTATAATTTTCAATACAATATCTAAAGTATGACTGCAAGAAATTATCTCTCGAAATTTTGCATACAATTGTAGATCCAAGACTACATTGATAACATTGGTTCCAATGTAAAACAAATTAATTTCAAATCTACAATTTTCATGGCTTTGTCGTCGATAACTTGAACATTCTAAGATAATAAAGCATAGACGAATTCAACGTAAATTTTTCGCCAAAATTCCTTAAGAATTACGGTTTTTATTTAGAACATAAAAGCCTTCTTGGAAATAGATTATCATAATCCACTATTTTTGTACATGAGTTATGTATTTTGATCCCTTTCAAGTACATGGTCATATTTTAAAGTTGCCATCATGCATCCAGAAAATATTTTGTTTAATATTAAATCCCAACATAAATAATAATTCAAATCTACGAATTGTTTGTATTATAAAAAAAAAATCACAATTTATCTTGAGGTTCTGTCTATTGACAACATCCCGTGTCACATATGTTGTTGGCCGATCTATATGTTGGAGTCCGTTCGTAAAGTCAAAACTGTTGGGGTTTTTCATAGAAAAACTTTAAGTTTTCAATAATCTCTTTTATTTGTGAAGGCTGTGGCGTTTTCAAAGCCATTTCTATTTCATTGGTGTCCTGCACAAAAAATTTTCTAAATTGCTACAAAATTTTATAAAATTCCATTTTCAAACATTTTTTCCACTGACAAAAAATGTACATCGATTTCTGATATTTTATTAAAACATAAATTAGCGATATAGGCTACTTATAGTTACTTTATACTTATTATTGTGATTGAAAGGCCAATTCTGTTGGGCCGTGCTTAAAATAAAATCAAACTATTACATAAAAAGCAAAATTCTCTAAAAAGTGCTTATTTAATTGCTTTTATAATTACAAATTTTAATAGATTATTTGCTGTATTTATTTTGCCTTATATTCGTTGCTGATTGAAAATTGTTACTTTTTCCATTCAATCAATTGTGTGTAACCAAAAGGATTTATAATGCTAACGTGCTAATTCGATAGACAATTTTATGTTCAGGGATTACGCAGAACGCAAACTGGCTACACATAGCAAATGTGATTCTTTTTTTGGAAAGAGAGGACATTTGTATGTAATTAATTTTGCGCTCTAATACTTTACCATTGTATTTTAGGAATTCAATAATTGTCTTAGTGGTGAATAAAGTTGTAGTGATTAAAAATTTCGATATGCATATACATGTAAAGTTTTATTTTACAACAACAAATTCGTGCTTTATATGCAGATTTGTCGATGTCGAAAAGAAAACTTTCAATTGACTGAACTATTATAAACAGAGTACACTGTGCTAAATTCGTATTTTTGGAAATGTTCCCTATATCAAGAACATTTTCCCAAATTTAATCAATTAAACATAAATTGAATTTAATCGTAAGAAAAATATCGTACATTGTCTGGAATTGTTTTATTGTTATATAGATGTGCCATTGTGACGAACTTAGTTTGATGTTTTCTCGAGTCGAGTATGGAACCTGTCCGTCCGTATAATAATGTAACAGAGTACAGACATACATAGATAAAGTTCCAAACGATTACATTCGACTTATCCGTTCTAAACGTATTAGTGCTGCAATCACTCAAATATTAAACTCCTACGAAACCTCACCCTATTACAACATTTTATGATAGTAAATAGTTGAAATATTTAGGACAATAATTCATAATTATGTTTTCACAATAATGCTGCAAGTAGAAACGATAACGTTTTTTCCCCAGCAAACAAAAGGACGTTCTTTCACATCCATGAATGATTTATATAATTTTTCCCCACTTCTTATGAAGAGTGAAAAACATGTTACAGTTCCAAAATATTATTCACTTGAAACATGTTTGCAGTGATCCAATTGAGAAACCACATCAAATTTTAAGAACTTTTTTAATAGGCTTCTTAAGCTCTATACAATTCAAAAAAAAATTTTTAAATATTTAGTAAAATTTGAATTTAGAAAAATGAGCAATGTTATATTTTGCAAATAAAAATATATAAATTTTAATTAATTATGTTTTTTTTTTCAAAACAATGGCAAAAGCAGAAACATTTCCTTTAAAAAAAACATGTCCAACTTTCCTCATAGGCATTCAACTTTAGCTTTCACTGTGCCGTATTAGTATTTCAGTCAAAATACAGCTTTTGTTTTGATATCGATAAATTTGTGACCTACAACTTCCACCACCAAAAATTTTGTATTGCCATAGCGGGAATATAAGCAGCTAATTTAGGATAATTTAGGTATGGATAAAGAAAAAAAAAACTGAAATTACGGAATTTGTTTTTTAATTTATTGCTTTAATTAAAATTTATAATTTTGGTCTTAATATTTTTTTGTTATTTTAATTTCCTTGATATTTGAAACGAAATCAATTTTTTATATAAAAAAACTTGTACTATATCATCAAAACTATTTTACATTTAGAAATATTACTCAATAATATATATATTTTTTATAGCAATTATTTTTTATGCACCCTAAATCACCATCACTAATGTCGGAATGTCAGCACAATTTAATAATCAAATATATATTTAATATTTTTTTTAGCTACCGACTACTTAATAATGGGAAACGTGCTTTTAATTAATTATAAATTTCAATTAATAATATTATCTTAATAGCCTACTTGATAGTAGAGCTTGTTGGAACAAAAGCAACCAAACAAATGGGTGGTACTTGTTTCATAATTATCAATTATTATTGCATTAATTATTATCACAAAACCTAAGTACGAGTGTTTGCTGCCGCTGCTGCTTCTGCTGATTATGCCGCTAAGAGGTCGCATGCTTTTTGGAAGCTTTCTTTCAAAAAGCTAAACATTGTAAATTATCCATATCTAAAATCATTAGATTAGCTACCTCTTATCGTTAGCAAGTATTTGTTATTTTTAAGACGTTGACAGAACCTAGACCCTATTGATGATAAATTGAAAAGGTTCCTTTTTCCCACCAAGCCACTTTGTTTACTATCGGTGAGAAACAATTTGAACAAAATACTGCAATTAATTGGTTATTCAGGTCAATGATTTGGCACAGAGTTTTGCTCTTTCTTACTCGAATATTCTTTGAGTGAAATTATGAAAAACAAAAAAATAAATGCCAAAGATAATTTGATGTAAAATTGAGCGAGTGAATTATGTGCATATGTGTTTTTATAAAGCTATACACAGGAATAAAACATAGCATGTTAAAAATCCAATCCAACATAAAATCATTGATATCAAAAATTTCCATTATTCATTTCCCTAGAACCAAATGATAAACCTAATCAAAATTTGTCTAGTTCTTAAAATGATTAAATTATAATAGCGTTCGACCTTTGAATTATTCAACCAACAAGAATTTGTGTCCAGTTTCAATTGAAAAGTATTCTAGTTTTGAAACAATTCTTCAACAAGTTTATGGTTAACTTTATAAAGAAGCTTTAGATAAACCATTTAAAGTTATCCCCTTAGGGGTTGAAAAAACGATGTCAGATGATCTCTAATTAATAATATATAATTTCTAAAACTAAATTTACTTTTTTCTAACTAAATTCGTATGACTGGTACTAAGTTCACATTTACCGTTGAAAATCAAATTGGTCAATTTACAAGTTCTCTTTCTTCTCTTGAATTTATTTAAAGTAAACTAAACTGAGAATTATAAAGCAAAGTCATACAAGCAAGAGTAACGACTACGAGGAATGAGCGTTACTCAATTTGAATTCAATTCGTTGTTATATAGTTCACTTTGACACTTTTTCCTCCATAATGGTAAAAAAAATTCGAAGTACACAATTTACCTTTTTACCTTTGTAATTACAAAAAAAAAAAAAAAAAATAACAAAAATATTTTACAAATGTGAAGAAAAAACACGTGTATATTGCGCTATATAATTTCAAGGTGGATACATTTTGGGTAAAATGTACTATGTGTAGAAAACTTTGAACTATGACAGGACTCGGACTGTTGCATGTATTATGAAGTGTGTATGAGTGTGTGTAAATGGAGAAAAGTCTTCGTAAATCAACGAAATTTTTTACAACAACATAAGAAATGTATCGTGGATTCTTTTCGCTATGTTCATGTCTGAGCGAAGGCCAGTGATTGAGAATAAAAGTAGGGTGACAAGCGACATGTACAAAAACCCATAGAAATAAATAGAAATATCGTCACATAAAATGCAAAAAGCAAAACCAAAGGCAACTCATTTGATAGCAAACTTTTGAAGATATTGAGAGTTCCAGATTGTAGGTTGAAGAGTTTTACGTACCCCCACAGAAATGTGAATACAAAAAGAATTTTAGAACAATAAAATCTTCTTTTGTCATAAAGTATTTTTGTTTTCAGGAAAATGCAAGATAGGTGGCCCTGAAAAGCAATGTTTGCTCTTAAATATTATCCCTTTAATTTGCAATAAAAATGAGAACAAAAATACGAACTATCAAAAATATGAAAAACCAAATACGTTGAATAGTTTTTTTCTTCAATGCAGTTCCCATGATTAGTTTATTACATTAGTGGCATAACAAATTTATACAATTATTACTAGTGAAAAATTATTAATATTTTGTTACCAACATTTTCATGATATTGAATTTATTTAGTATTAGCAGACCCTACTTAAAACAGATTCTTAGACTACGCCCTCCTCCATAGGAAGGGGGTATACTAACTTTGTCATTCCGTTTGTAACATATCGAAATATTAGTATCAGACCCACGTTTGCCACTCGAGTCATATGAAATCTACCAACATATGGAGAAAATTTTACTAAACAATTTCCAAACAAAAAATTCTTATTTTGAAAAATTGTATTCCTACAGAAAATTTTGTCACAATTTTATTTCTATAGAAAATTTTGTAAAAAATTTATTTCTAATTTGTCAAAAGTTTACTTCCATAAAAAATTTTGTCAAAATTTTATTTCTATACAAAATTTTGTCAACATTTTATTTCTATAGAAAATTTTTTCAAAATTTTATTTCAATGGAAAATTTTGTCAAAATTTTATTTCTATAGAAAATTTTGTCAAAATTTTATTTCTATAGAAAATTTTGTCAAAATTTTATTTCTATAAAAAACTACCTATCTATTTTTGGTAGAATTCTAACAGCTGTGGCAACCGTGCTCATACCCCATAAATCGATGATCGTCCGCACATCTGTGAAAACTACGATTCCGAATGAAACAAACTTAAAACTTGGAACCAGTAGTTGATATGCATAAAAGTCGGACGGTATTGCAAATGGGTCATGTCGAACCACTTTTAGATATAGCCCCCATTAAACCGATCCCCAGATTTGCCTAACGGAGCCTCTTAGAAGAACAACTTTGGTACGTGATGCTAGTATATGTCTTCTAATAACTATGCAAAAATTGGTCCATATTTATATAGAGTCTTCATAAAAACCGATTCCAAGATTTGCTTTATGGAGCTTCTTGGATGAGCAAATCTCATCCGATCCGGTTGAAATTTAATCATTATGTAAAAATGTATAATTTTGTACGCAATTCATGGTGGGTGGTACATAAGATTCGGCCTAACCGAATTTTCATCCGTATTTACTGGTTTCAGTTCAGTTAATTTTTAAATAATATCAATGTAAATATTGGGCTATTGCCGTATTAACAGATTAGAGGATTTCGAAATAGCCATAAAATTATGATTGTATGCCATTTTGCATTTTGGGTGACGATGTAATTCCATTCATATTACGAATATTCACAAAGAATGGGAATTGATTAATATACAAAAATAAGTATATGTTCAGAAGTCCCCCCGCTGCGTCTTCTAAATATTCAAGCTTTAATAGAATTATTGAGAATATCTATGTATGATATTCCAAGACTTCACTGATTCAAAATAATAGTTTTCCTCATGGTTGTATGGAATTGTAAATTATTAAAATCCGCTGGCGAGTAATTGCGATTTCCATCCATGACTATAATGATGGTTAGGTTAAAGTGGCAGCCCGATTTATTGTCAGGCTCACTTAGACTATTTAGTCCTTTGTGATGACCATAATGATGAAATCAGAGTTTTAGTTTCTAGATTAAAAAAAAAAACTATGAAAACACTATGGAATACAAAATCATATTATTTTATAAAATCTAAAATATTTTAGATATGTATATATAAAATTGAAATAATTACTAAAGATATATTTATTTTTCAAGCGATAATTCCATAAATATCCATGTGGAATCTCCTGTAGTTGTTGATATTTTTTTCTCTAGAATCATATATATGTGGTATAAGTAAATATATGTTGTGCTTTATCAAGTAACTAGTCTAGATATGATTGAAATTTATTTATAATATTACTAGATACATATATGTACAAATAAAAAATTATCTGTCTAAATCGAATAAGGAAAATATGGTGGTATATTTGATGCAAAATAGTTTTAGTAAAATTTTTAATTAAAAACAAAAATCTAATGTGGAAATTTTTTATAATCTCAATTATTTTGATTTAACAAAAATGTTCCAATTTTTATTTTTCAGATCTACATATTTTGAATTAATATGTTTTTAATATATTTTTCTAGCTTTTGAAAAAAACTTTCTGTTTGATATATTCTTTTTTTTTATTAAATTTTATGTACCTATTTATTTTTTCTTTCTTAAGCTCAAGAGGAATATTAATTTCCAAAATAATAAAAACAATTAGAGCTGCATTGAATTATGATATAGCAAACAAAAAAAAAAATGCTTATAACAGACAGCTTAAACATGAAAAAGCTGCAGTGCTTTATCCGTACCTAAATTGTCTCTGGTAACAATGGCATGTACATAAATTGGCAATTTGCAAAGTCTTTGTTTTCCATTCAGACTATCGTCTTAATTAAACTCGAGTCCAAGCAACTTTTGTACAAAGAATTTTACAATTTTAGGAAAGGATGATATATTTGGAGAAAATCCTTGTATATACCCCAACATTGGCAAATCAAATGCCAACGTTCGTGCCTTAACGTACTGTGATCTACATAAAATCCATAGGGATGATCTGCTCGATATATTGCATCTGTATCCGGAATTCTTCGACAGTTTTGTTAATAATTTAGAAATAACCTATGTTATGAGGGATGTAAGTATTTGAACAATAAAATCTATACAATTTTGGATCCAGTGCTGTTCTATAGATGGAACACATACCGTATATATTTTGAATGTCAATTTCATTTTATTTCGCAGGAATATACCTCTGGTGTGGATGTGAAACACAAATACCTACGTGTCAAATCTATGGACAAGGAACGCAGTACCAGTGACATGAATTCAATACGAATGTAAGTCAATTATATACATAGGGGATCTGAAAAAATAAGCTATATGGAGCAAACGGGCATGAAATGGACCATGACTGGTTAAAAAGGAGTCCATCGTAAGAAACGTTATGGTCTCAAAGAATATATATTTTTCTGCGAATTTAGAAACGTGTATTAATGACTAAATTCTTATCTTGGAGGAAAAACGGGAATTTTTCGGTCGATTAAAGGAACCTAGACATCGTCCTAATGTTATGATCATAAGAGGCTTTCACTCTTTAAAAGAACATGGTCACCTTCACAAAATGTATGATCTAAAAAAGGAAAGATATTCCGAATTTGGGGTGTCTTAACCTTGAAAGATCGTTGTGGTGTCCCTTGTTCCCCATAGTGATGTTCCATGTTCCCCATCAAAATATAACATTTTGCTCTAGAAGGTGATGATATTCCTTTTCTGCGTGAGTGGTCTGATTTGGTCAAAAAACGGGTTGTCCATACCTTGCTCTCTAAAACGGCCTAAATCCTTATTTCAATTCTTTACTTTTTCTGAGCGGAATCAATACCAAAATCTTTAGTGTAAAAACAAAATGTTTTAAACCCAACGGCAACGTGGGAGCCACCGTGGTGCAATGGTTAGCATGCCCGCCTTGCATACACAAGGTCGTGGGTTCGATTCCTGCTTCGACCGAACACCAAAAAGATTTTCAGCGGTTTATTATCCCATATCAGTAATGCTGGTGACATTTCTGAAGGTTTCAAAACTTCTCTAAGTGGTTTCACTGCAATGTGGAACGCCGTTCGGACTCGGCTATAAAAAGGAGGTCCCTTGTCATTGAGCTTAACATGGAATCGGGCTGCACTCAGTGATAAGAGAGAAGTTCACCAATGTGGTATCACAATGGACTGAATAGTCTAAGACGTTTTTTTTTTCAATGCCTAATTATTTTGTGAGTTTACGAAATTTTTCTCATCAGAAAATACACATTCGAAATTTCCCTCCTTTGCCCTTTCGTGTCTATCTTAGGTTTGCTTCATGATTGTGTAGACCAGAGATGGTCTGTATACAACTTTTTAAGGTTTGCGACTGTCGCAAAGTTGTAAACGTCGTAAATGTAGAAAAAGTAGCAAACGTCGCAAACTCCAAATACTTCAGACCCTTCAGATAGGCAGCGAATGATAATCCAAGATGATGATACGTGCGAAGAAGTTTCAATTCCCAGGAATGTTTGTAAAATTATTAACGAGCTTAAAAAACTTGAGAATATAGTTATTTCAATTGGAAACTCGAAGCCAAAACTACTATAAACTACTCGATGGTGCAGTAAACGTGACGGTCGGTACTCGCTCATGGTTAATCTTTCACAAATTACTGCAGAAACTGGAAGGAAGGAAAACATAAATACATTACATAAATGAATTGCTGTTAAGAGAGAATTTTATAATATCACTTTTTGGCTTATTAGCTTAGATAGACATTATGGACCACGAAAACCAAGAATAGTTTGAAGTTGTGAATGGGAGACGTAAATCTAGTAGAGTTTTGAATATATATTGTATTTATAAAGCATTTTTTGCATACCTTTTATCGGGGAGCTTAACTAAATTAAATTAAAAAATATTCACAATTTCTTTAATTTCAAATTAGGTTTTCTACACTAGGTTTACGACTTTTGCGACATACGTATTATACCGTCGTAAACGTATGTCGCAAAAGTCACTGTTTGCGACAGGCCAACCCTGGTGTAGACTTTATAACTTGTTGGGCTTTTCAATTAAATCGTTGTTCAGTGTATGGAGCAATCTTTCACGGGGTATTTGAAGATCTTTAGCCGAAATATAGCAGGAGTTCTTGCAGTTTTTTTTTCGATCATAGTAAACCCTACCAGTATCAATATAAAGATTTTCGTTGCTATTCACAATGTCTTAAAAAAAATACACGTCAATATTATGCAGCTGACGTTTCAAATTTTATGCAAGAATTGGGGGAGATCTGATATCTAAAGATTGTTGAACGTAATTTATTTCAATTCTCTACTCCATACCTTAAGCCCATACATACTCATATTAGGCTTAAAATCTACTATAAGTAGATTTGAAATTCTTTTTTTTTAAGCAAATGACATCTGAAATCTGGGTAAAATGGATTTTGGAAGTGTAATGTGAATGAAGTATTAATGTATAAAATTACATTAATAATTTTTGGAATAAACATTGCTTATTAAAAATCTTTTTTTAGCTGTCATAAAAATGGAGTGTATATTATTTGCCTGCACTAAATTCTCTATATAGTCACACATATATTTACTATGGAAGAACAATCTTATCGCGATTGTTGCCCTTGATTTTTACTCTTTCACAAACTAATAGATTTTAAATGGCAAAAGACTACTATAAATCGTTTCGGTATTATAGTAGAAAAACAAATTTTTAATGACAAACAAAAAACAAACTATGCAGAAAATGTAATAGATACGATAAGGTAGTTTATGATAAAAATCAAAAAAAAAAATGTGTACATAAATTGAACAAATCGGTCAGTATTATTGTCTATTATCAAACTATATTTATGCAAAAATTAATGACAGTCAAAGTGAGCTTTGGCGAAGACTCGTATTCCGCTTCCGCATTCATCTATAAATTTGCAATCGTTAACCAACTATCTAATAAGAAGCTTTTATTCTTATACCCTTATAACTTCTCTGAAATTTTTGGTCAGAACTTAGATTTTAGCAGAGAACTTAGAACAAGTTCTTGTGTTTAAGTCGATTTCCGGCGAATGCACAACTACCCAGCAAAAAAATTTGGAAGTTCTTCCAAATTCACAAATTTAAAAGCACTTCCAGAGGATGCACTCCCAATGATGTTCTTTATTTTAACTACCCAGGAAGTTCTTTTCATTAAATTTTTTATAAGGTGCTTTTTTCATACTTTTAATGGGTAATTTTAATATTTTTTGTTTCAAATAGATTAAAAACAGAGTAAGAATTCATAAAATGGTAAAAATCATGTAAATTTTGTTGAAAAAAATTCTAAATCCAATCTGAAAAAATTGTGCATTTTTGAAAATATTTGAGGTCAAACGTTTCAGAGAAGCGTTAGAATCCATTAAAAATTATAAAAAATTATAAAAATTATTTATTTTACAAAATATCACAGAATTTTTTAATTTACATCCAAAACATTGAATTCGGATCACACCTAAAGAAGTGATGCAAATTCAGTGCAACGGCTGTTGAAATGGAGGACTTCCGTCCTATGACAAGCCCATGTTAAATTCATCGCTTCTGCGTCAATTTTGCACCACTTCCGGATCCAAAAAGAACATTTTCATTATATTTTTGGCGACGCTTTTTTGCTGGGTATGGTATTAGAAATATGGTAAAATTTTGACAACAAACCCCACCAAAATTGCATCTGCTTCATTTCCTTAAGCCTACAAAATAAATACGATTTATAATTTTTTAATATATTTCAAGCTAAAAAACAAATTTTCTATGTAAATTTAATAAATAGGAGTTTTGTATTGCTTCAATTATATGTTTTCATTTGGGGTTTCCTCATCTTGACCTTTATACAAGGTTTCTTTAAACCTTTAATTTCATAATAGTAACAGTTACGTATTGATTTTTGTTTTTGGTAATTTGTTACCGTTTTTTGCAGTGTTGGTATGCAGTATAACAAGTTAAACAATAAGGCTTTCGTGCGTGACGGTGCACTCAAAGATACGCCCGATGTGAACATTTATGTGGGCAAAGATAGTAACAATTATAAGTATGGAGCACCCAAAAGTGGTTAGTGGACTTCATTATATACATAAGATATGACTATACGATATTAGTTTTTAAATTTTTCAAAAAAGTAGTCTAACATTGTAATGTGTTAAATTAAAATAAACTTAAAATTAAACTTCAAAACAAAATGGAAACGAATGTATAGTAGTATGTGTAGAGAAAAAAATCATTAATGTTTAATATTTAAAATGTATTTTTAGATTATTTTTAAGATGATATTCAAATGTTGAGATACCATGCCATTAACATTACTACGGGCCATGAGAGATAATCGTATCATCGATGGGACAATATCATCACCTCGATAGACGGACATCATCCATATCCCCATACTACTGCATCAAAGCATAAGGACATAGATTGAAGTTGAAGCATTAGATTTTATTTATTATTTATTCTTTAATTTTATTATATATAGTCGCATTGGAAAATCACTTTTTACGATAATAATCACATTTTTTATTCTTACCCAACACCAAATGCAATTCATTTATTTTTCTCAAAATATGGCAGAACAAAATAAAGTTATATGCAACATTTTTTTTTTTGAAATTTTATTTGGCTGAGATTGAGAATAAACATTTTTGTCTTATTTTATAAGAGAATTTTAGTAAATGCTATTTAAGCGAAATTTTTGATGGACATTGCTTATTTCCGAAAAAAAACATATTTTATTTTATATTTTTAGAAAATTAAGAAATATTTCAATAGTGTTACAAAATTATTTTGATTGAAATTATAAATAAATGAAAAAATTGTAACAAGAGTTCATGGTTCTCAATATTTTATTATATTTGTATGTTAATATTTGCATCACAAAGGTAAGAATTTTAATTATATTGCTTTATGAATGAAAAATCTGAGAAGCCGGCTAATGCAATATCTTGTATCGTCATGAACACAGATTGTAAAACAGGAAAGTAAAATCTAAAAATTGAACACATTTTAAACGATCGAAAGGCATTTAAGAAGGATGTTTCCAGACAGAATTTAGTGCCAGGTTCAATTATATTTGAGAACACTCCTTTTATCACCAACGCTTGGCGGTTTTATAGCAAGTACAATATATAGAGCACAAAGATTTCTTGTCCTAAAAATAAGAATGCTAATTTTGCTTAATATAAACTGAAATAATATTGTTCTAAGTTTATAACACTTAAACTTCAGGACACGCAATTTATAAAATATTAAGGACAAATAGAGAATTACCCGAATATATAATTGGTTGACAGTTTTGCTGCAAGTAGAGGATGCTAATGAGGTATGTGGTAATTCTGAAGCGGCTGTCCATCCAACCATCTTGCAGTCTATAGGGCTATGCCCAAATAAATTTGACAAATACACTTTTCCTCTGGTGGTTAAGCTACTCTTGTAGTTTAGTCAACGCAATGGTTTTAAGTTCAAATCAAAACATATTTCTTCAAATTATTAAAGGTGGGTATTAAGATCGAGTTTAGCCGCTAAAAACGTCATTTTTTCACGATTACTTTTCTTTAATAATCCATTTTAAGGAATACAAACTTTGTGAAAATTTGCTTTGGGCTTTTCCTCATCAAGTTATAATAAAATTTGCAACAAATATGTATAATTTAATGCATTTTTCTTACTGATTTAGTTTTCACTTTAGCGATTTTAGCGGCTAAACTCGAACTTAATACTCACCTTAAAACTTAAAAGTTTATAATATTTGCTTCAAATTTTTTTATTAAATCTAGGACACTATTTTTTTGTCCGTCGCAAAATTCGGAATCAGTTCTAAAATTATAAGTATAAAGACAAAATTTTTGGGACTGGGCAAGTTTTTTTTCATAATAAAAAGGAATTCCTTTCATAACTTAAAGGGTGATACGGTCAAAATTTGGTCAATATAAACTTGACGTATTTCTTTCAATTTTGCATTTAAAAAACCTGAACAACCCTCATTTTGAAGGTGTGTGTGTGTAGAATGTTGCTCCTATTTTGATTTTGGAATTCACTCTTCAGTTGTCAAAATGCCGTCCAAGCAAGAAGAGTAGCATATCAAAATTTTGTCCGCGCATCGCGAAAATCCGAGCTATTCGCACGCAAAGCTTTGCAAAATCGCTAAAAGTTGCCAAATCAACCGTTACAAATGTAATGCAATTAAAGTGTTTGGGGAACGTTTGTCGACAGCCAGGAAGTCTGGATCGGGGGGAAATCGAAAACCGGAAGCCGCTGAGACGACAAAGAGAGTTACCGGTAGTTTCAAGCGAAACCTCTCTCTCCGAGATGCCGCAAATAAGCTGGGTGTATCGTCTACAACCGTGCATGGAGCCAAAAAACGAGCAGGACTATCGACTTACAAGAAGGTAGTGACTCCAAATCGCGATGATAAACAAAATACGACGGCCAAAGCGCGATCCCGGAGGCTGTACACGACGATGCTGACGAAGTTTGACTTCGTGGTAATGGACGACGAAACCTACGTCAAAGCCGACTACAAGCAGCTTCCGGGACAGGAGTTTAATACGGCAACAGGAATGGGAAAGGTAGCAGATATTTTCAAGCACATAAAACTGTCAAAGTTCGCAAAGAAATATCTGGTTTGGCAAGCCATCTGTACCTGTGGCTTGAAAAGCAGCATTTTCATAGCTTCCGGGACTGTCAACCAAGAAATTTACGTGAAAGAGTGTTTGAATAAATGTCTACTGCCTTTCCTGAAGAAACACGGTTGTTCCGTACTGTTTTGGCCGGATTTGGCATCTTGCCATTACGGTAAAAAGGCCATGGAGTGGTACGCCGCCAACAACGTGCAGGTGGTTCCCAAGGACAAGAACCCTCCCAACACGCCAGAGCTCCGCCCAATTGAGAAATACTGGGCTATTGTCCAGCGGAACCTAAAGAAGATCAAAAAAACTGCTAAGGACGAGCAGCAGTTCAAGGCAAACTGGCATTCTGCGGCGAAGAGGGTGGACAAGGTGGCTGTACAAAATCTGATGGCAGGTGTCAAGCGTGAGGCCCGGCAATTCGGAGTTGGAAAAGCGAAAGCCTAACTGAATATTTTTCCTCAATTTTATACTAATTGAACTTGAAAAAGAAATTTAATTTGATTTTTTAAATAAACGATTTCACCGATTTACACGCGTTTTCCCTTGACCAAATTTTGACCGTATCACCCTTTATTTTTAGATCAATGATCATTTTTATAGAGTTCAAAACCACTTAGGGATGCTTTGAAGCACTCAGAAATGTCAGCATTGCAGAGAGAGGATAAACCACCTCTAAGAAACACGTTAATTTTGGGTCGAAACTGGGATTGAACCTACGATCCTTTGTATGCAAGGCTGGCATGCATCATGCAACAAACCATGTTATGGCGTGTATCCTTGAAGTTTTTGTTTTGCGGATAAACAATTGGACTGCTACAGAATGTTCTGGATATATGTAACTTTAGTCTCGAATATTCTCGAAAAAAAACTTAATTATACCCTGCACCACACTGTGAAACAGGGTATTATAAGTTAGTGCATATGTTTGCAACACCCAGAAGGAGACGAGATAGACACATGGTGTCTTTGGCAAGAATGCTCAGGGTGGGCTCCTGAGTCGATATAGCCATGTCCGTCTGTCCGTGAACACATTTTTGTAATCAGGTCGCAGTTTTAGTCCAATCGACTTCAAATTTGGCACAAGTATGTTTTTTGGCTCAGAATAGAACCCTATTGATTTTGGATGAAATCGGTTCAGATTTAGATATAGATATATATGGGAGATATATTTCGCTCGATATGGACTTATATGGCCCCAGAAGCCAGAGTTTTACCCTAATTTGCTTAAAATTTTGCACAAGAAGAACAATTAGTACTATAGTCAAGTGTGCCAAATTTTATTGAAATCGGTTCAGATTTAGATATAGCTCCCATATATATCTTTCGCCCGATGTGGACTAATACGGTCCCAGAAGCCAGAGTTTTACCCCAATTTGGTTGAAATTTTGCACTAGGAGTACAATTAGTAGTGTAGTCAAGTGTACCAAATTTTATTGAAATCGGTTCAGATTTTGATATAGCTCCCATATATATCGTTCGCCCGATTTACACTCATATGACCACTGTGGCCAATCTTTTACTCCGATTTAATTGAAATTTTGCACAGGGAGTAGAATTAGCATTGTAGCTATTCGTGCCAAATTTGGTTGAAATTGGTTCAGATTTAGATATAGCTCCCATATATAGCTTTAGCCCGATTTACACTCATATGACCAAAGAGGCCAATTTTTTGCTCCGATTTAGTTGAAATTTTGCACAGGGAGTAGAATTATTATTGTAGCTATGCGTGCCAAATTTGGTTGAAATCGGTTCAGATTTAGATATAGCTCCCATATATAGCTTACGCCCTATTTACACTCATATGATCACAGAGGCCAATTTTTAACTCCGATTTAGTTGAAATTTTGCACAGGGAGTAGAATTAGCATTGTGGCTATGCGTGCTAAATTTGGCTGAAATCGGTTCAGATTTAGATATAGCTCCCATATATATGTTTTTCTGATTTCTGCAAAAATGGTCAAAATACCAACATTTTCCTTGTAAAATCGCCACTGCTTAGTCGAAAAGTTATAAAAATGACTATAATTTTCCTAAACTTCTAATACATATATATCGAGCGTTAAATCATAAATAAACTTTTGCGAAGTTTTCTTAAAATTGCTTCAGATTTAAATTTTCCCATATTTTTTTACTAACATTGTGCTCCACCCTAGTACATTAGCCGACTTAAATTGTGAGTCTATAGATTTTGTAGAAGTCTATCAAATTCTGTCCAGATCGAGTGATATTTAAATGTATGTATTTGGGACAAACCTTTATATATAGCCCCCACCACATTTGACGGATGTGATAAGGTACCGAAAATTTAGATCTACAAAGTGGTGCAGGGTATAATATAGTCGGCTCCGCCCGACTTTAGGCTTTCCTTACTTGTTTTAAATAGCAACGTAGATAATAATGAAATACCAAATGTTGTAGGTTCTCACTGTTATTTTTTTACTCACAATTGAAGTGAACAATCTTTAGCTTTCTTGTAGATATATCTCGAAATTCTTTATGCTTCTGTGTCTTTTCATTGTTTGTTTGTACAATATTTATGTATTAATATTTAATTTAACTAATTATGTTGTTATGGTAGGGAGATTTTTTGTTTACTCAATTTCTGTTTGGGTTAGCTGTGGGCTCAGATAAAACTGGCAAGTGCTTGCCCTCTTGTTAATTCTTTTAAGAAATATGCAGTCGGGTTCATTCGAATAATGTTAGCTAAAATTAAAAATGCAAATTATTTATTAAAATAATAAGTGAGTACAATTTAATGCCCCATTCCTGGATGTTGTTGTAACGAGATTCAATAACTCGAATTTTACACATTGATATAGAGGATAAGACATAGCGGATAGTCGAGGGACTAAGGCCATCGGCTAAAATTTGAATGTGCAGCCATAACATTTGAAACAATGAAACGGGTATAGTGTTCATTCAAATTCATACTACGTATGGATTCAAATTTGGCGATCCAAACCTTTCTTCTAAGTATAGAATAATGCTGCTGATTGACTTCGACTGAAAACTTTATTTTTTAGTTTATAACATGGTTTCATGTTTAGAGACATTTAGTCTGATCAATCGATAAATATGTTTTAATTTGGATTTATAATTGCATCCGGCTATTAATCTCAATCATTACATTTCAATGTTGAACTGTACACAGAAATAATAAAGAAACTGTTTATTTGGAAGAATGTACTACATACACACAAAAAAATCACGAAATTAATTGATCCCATTAATTTTTAATCGAAATACCTTCAATCACAGAAATGATAGTATCAATTAAAAAAAAAAGGGAGCCACCGTGGTGCAATGGTTAGCATGCCCGCCTTGCATACACAAGGTCGTGGGTTCGATTCCTGCTTCGACCGAACACCAAAAAGTTTTTCAGCGGTGGATTATCCCACCTCAGTAATGCTGGTGACATTTCTGAGGGTTTCAAAACTTCTCTAAGTGGTTTCACTGCAATGTGGAACGCCGTTCGGACTCGGCTATAAAAAGGAGGTCCCTTGTCATTGAGCTTAACATGCACCCAGAGAAGGAATATGATCACCTCAAACATGTTTTAAGAGCAAAATGTTATTTTTGGGTGGTGACCATGTAGCATGGTTTTCGCAACCATGTTATTTTCTCGGAAATCATGTATTTGATTTCGGCAAGCAGGTTATATTTGACGAGAAAATAACATTTTAGTGACAAACGTGTTACATGGTCACCATACAAAAATAACATTTTGCTCTTGAAACATGTTTGAGGTGATCATATTCCTTCTCTGCGTGTGGAATCGGGCAGCACTCAGTGATAAGAGAGAAGTTCACCAATGTGGTATCACAATGGACTGAATAGTCTAAGTGAGCCTAATACATCGGGCTGCCACCTAACCTAACCTAACCTAACCTAAATTAAAAAATTAATTAAAAGTCAATAAAAAATTAATTGATCTAATTTAAAAATTAATTGATACTATTTATTTTTGTGATTGATTGTTGTTTCAATTAAAAAATTTGTTGAATCAATTAAATTTTTAATTGAAAAATTTTCGTGAATTTTTTTTCTGTGTTGAACAAAATAGCATTAAATTTTTTTGAGATTTCCATAATGCGCTGTTAATGAAAAATTTATATATGATGATTTACTTACTGCCATTATGATTTTTAAGTGCCTTTCACGAAATTCATCCTACTCATAAAGTCAAATATAAACTAAAAATCGATGACGCCAAATCATTCCATGTTAACCATACAATAGTTCATTTGTACTATTTTTAGAATTGTTAGAAAAAATTTCTTATGCTTTAGTTTCCATTGAACTTATTATAGTTTACAAACAAAATTTGAAACATACTTAGAATAAGGGTTAGTTTTAAATCAGTTTTTGCTGTGTACTTATTCAAATTACACAAAGTGTCGAGAAATTTATGAGCGAATAAATTACTTCACACATTTTTAAGTTTAATTTATGAAGTTTTAATGAAAGTTAATTAGTTTCATTAATGAGTAATTTATTCTGATAAGATCTATGGTGGAATAGAATTACTGTATGCTTTTCCACTAAAATAGGACAGACCAAAACACATGTGTCATTGACGAAATAAATGCGATTTATTGAAAATATCATAGACCTCAGCATATTTTTTCATTTACTGATCATTTAATTCTAAATAATGTAATGGGAGATATATTACATCATAATGATTATTTTATGGCTGGTATTTGATCACCCACCCAGAAAAAAGTGACCCCTTCTTTAAGTTAAAATGAACTCATTGTGAAGAAAGTTGAACTTCGTATAGCGCCAAAGACATTTTTATTTGTTTGAACGATGTGATTTTCGTAGAAATTAGGAATAATTCATTCCGTATATTAGTTAACATTTTCCTATATTTATATACCACTATACTACAGAATGAAAAAATTTAACTAATTTGAATTCATATATGGAATGATTTTATTGAAATTTTTTCATTCATTTCGACAAATCTTACACATTTGTGGTAAAACTTTTACTTCATAATTAGAACTGCTTACCTTTGTTTTTAAATACAATTTTATTTATTTCTAAAGGGTGATTTGTTAAGAGCTTGATAACTTTTTTTTAAAAAAAAACGCATAAAATTTGCAAAATCTCATCGGTTCTTTATTTGAAACGTTAGATTGGTCCATGACATTTACTTTTTGAAGATAATTTCATTTAAATGTTGACCGCGGCTGTGTCTTAGGTGGTCCATTCGGAAAGTCCAATTTTGGGCAACTTTTTCGAGCATTTCGGCCGGAATAGCCCGAATTTCTTCGGAAATGTTGTCTTCCAAAGCTGGAATAGTTGCTGGCTTATTTCTGTAGACTTTAGACTTGACGTAGCCCCACAAAAAATAGTCTAAAGGCGTCAAATCGCATGATCTTGGTGGCCAACTTACCGGTCCATTTCTTGAGATGAATTGTTCTCCGAAGTTTTCCCTCAAAATGGCCATAGAATCGCGAGCTGTGTGGCATGTAGCGCCATCTTGTTGAAACCACATGTCAACCAAGTTCAGTTCTTCCATTTTTGGCAACAAAAAGTTTGTTAGCATCGAACGATAGCGATCGCCATTCACCGTAACGTTGCGTCCAACAGCATCTTTGAAAAAATACGGTCCAATGATTCCACCAGCGTACAAACCACACCAAACAGTGCATTTTTCGGGATGCATGGGCAATTCTTGAACGGCTTCTGGTTGCTCTTCACTCCAAATGCGGCAATTTTGCTTATTTACGTAGCCATTCAACCAGAAATGAGCCTCATCGCTGAACAAAATTTGTCGATAAAAAAGCGGATTTTCTGCCAACTTTTCTAGGGCCCATTCACTGAAAATTCGACGTTGTGGCTCGTTAGTAAGTCTATTCATGATGAAATGTCAAAGCATACTGAGCATCTTTCTCTTTGACACCATGTCTGAAATCCCACGTGATCTGTCAAATACTAATGCATGAAAATCCTAACCTCAAAAGAATCACCCTTTATAAGCAATTTTATCTTCAATAAAAGACATGTTTTATTAATATATTGAATATATTTATTAAGAATCAACAGCATCGAATCTCTTTGAAATATTAGTTTATTATTCCACTATTTCCAATTTCCGTGTGATATTATCAACTGTAAAACGCACTTTTTCTTCTTCTTGTACTTTTCACTTTTAATAAGTTGCTGCCTAACGATTTTGTCCTCCTTTTACAATTTCAATACCTACAAATATAAAAAATCATAAAACATTTTTGTTGCAAAAGGTTAGCGTCACTGAATATTACCTGATAATTGAAGATTCCAAAATGAAGACAAATGAAAGGGTTGTTATTCTGCTGGTGTTTTCTTTCTTTATACACTATCACGAACATTGATAGATTTATTTAAAAAAACGAAAAGTTTTCTCACTAATTTAAAATAACAAATATTTTATATATTTTATTTGTTATTTATTATATTATTTTACCATATTATTTTTTAACAATCTCTCCGTATACCAAAACAACGCGATTCCAACTAAAAAAACAACCGACGCGAAAATATATCGATTACACTACGAATGAACTAAAATATTTTTCTATGCCGAGTGTTGTTCGTATGTATGAAAAACTTTCTATTATAAAGGAAGTCGCAATTATCATTTTATAAGAAATTTTACTAATTTTGAGGAAACTTAGTTTTAGTTCGGTTTTTGTTTATTTTTACGAATGCTTTGTTATCGGTGAATAAAATTTTCTTTTTCAGTAGTAAATTCTTATACCCAGCGAAGAAAATAGTATGAGTAAAATTCCATGCCTTATTCTAGTTAATGAACTATTCTTAACTGCTTACTGTTTAGGATTTTTTTACTGAAACGAGTAAATTTTATTATTTTTCACAAAAATTTACCTTAATGGAAATAAAATGGATAAACTATATTGATGAAAATTTTTCCTTTAGTTTCGAAGGCACTTTTTTCTGGGTGCCGTTACCAATGTACTACGCTACAGTAAATTGTTCTTATGATAATCTTGCCCGAGGCGGTTAGGCGAAATACATTTCGTACCACCCTCGAAAATCCAAAATATTTTAATGTAAATAAATTAACTGGCCCATATCTTTTATATGTGATCACAAAATTTTCATTTGGATTCATTTTTATTTTCAATAACTACCACTACTATATTTAAATCATATACAAGATTATGACAAGATTTATTTTCCTAGAAAATGCCATGATACGTAAAAATGAAATTTCTCTTGACATGGGGCAAATCATTTTTGAAAGGCATAGATATAATATATAGGCAGCCTTGGCTGATTAAAATAGGTCACGTATTTTCCAGAGCCTTGACACTGAAAGTAAACTGAAAGGCGAAATGTTTTATTTTTAGATATATATTCCACACCTGTTTAACTGTTAAATATCATTGATCGCTCTTACATAAATTACATATATGCCTCTATTTTACAAATTTCAAAATGAAGTAGTCCAGAAGAGATATATTAAGGGGTTTATAAGAATAAGGCCTAGTTAAGATTTCTTCTAGGAATGTAAAAAATCTGCATTTTGAATAGAATTTTTATTTTAAGGTGGGTATTAAGTTCGAGTTTAGCCGCTAAAAACGTCATTTTTTCACGATTACTTAATCCATTTTAAGGAATACAAACTTTGTGAAAATTTGCTTTGGGCTTTTCCCCATCAAGTTATAATAAAATTTCCAACAAATATGTATAATTTCATGCATTTTTCTTACTGATTTAGATTTCACTTTAGCGATTTTAGCGGCTAAACTCGAACTTAATACTCACCTTTAATTTGCATATTTGAGATATTCAAGCGGGTTTGGACAAAGTCGGACATTACTATACCTAGAATCGAACAGCCATCAATGATAAATCACAAAGTTGAATTACTTTGTTTATGTGTGTGCGTAACAAAACCCATTATTAAATTGATGATTAAATTTAACTCATTTATTGGAAAAAATTATTTAAAAAAATAAATGGTACACGCAGAGAAGGAATATGATCACCCCAAATGTTACTTTTTCACGGAAAACATGTGGCATGTTTGTCATAACCATGTTCTTTTCTCGCAAATGATGTATCTTATTTCGGAAAGCATGTTATGTTTGGCGAGAAAAGAATATTTTTGCGACAAAAATGCTACATGGTCGCTGTGAAAAAGTAACATGGTGCTCTTGAAACATGTTTGATGTGATCATATTCCTTCTCTGGGTGTGTGTAGTTACAATATAGGGCATCTTTAGGAGAACATTTTTGAAAGTGCTTTTAAAATCGTGCCTTTAGAAGAACTTCCAATTTTTTTTGCTGGGTAGTTAGTACAATGACAAACTACAATACAAAAACAAAAAATGGTATTTGGTACAATTTTTAAGATATACTTAGGATAATGAAAATTTCATTGAAATCAATTTCATGAAAATACATGATTAATATCAGTTATGTTATGAATCTTTTATATTTCATTAATTTTGCCACATTTTGAATTCAAGTATTCTCTTAAATACTTCGCAAAATCATCTTTATGGAAGCCTATCGCAATAGGAGAAGCGAAAATATAGAGGCCTCAAAATCCTCATATTTTACCACTGGATTATGTGTAGTTTTTTTTGTCTGAGAATATTTTCTGAAGACTCTCATCTCTCTACCCTCTCTTATGAGCTCTCTAAACTATTTTCATTTCTCTGTTTACAAATGAAAACCCAAAAGAAACGTTTGCTATAAAACATGTCATCATTGTTCCCATTCGACTGATTGCACTTCCCACCAACCATATGATTTCCTTCCGAAAGCAAACAAAACGGGCTAAAAAAGATAAAAAGAAAGCACACAGCGCAAAAAATACCATAGAACAAAGGAACAAACAAACAGCTATCGGAAGGACAGACATGTAGAAGAATACGTTTATATTTTCATTTGTTTTGTTCACTTCTACATCCGTTCCTTGTTTTTATTTTCTATGGATACGTCGACGTCTGCGCTAAAGCGTGCGTGCATGAATGGCCTAGCCTTCTATCCAGCAGATATACACAATACATTCAACCATACACATTCACGATATATTTATCCACAAAATAAATATGTATGAATAGAACACTTCTGATGGTTGACATGCTAAAGACCATAACACCCTTTTGTATAAAATGCCCGATTTCAATTTGTAAGGGGTTGATAAATATGAAATAGTTTTGTGAAATAAGGCAAAAATTGCATTTCACCACACATAGCTCTAAGGAAAATCAGTATTATTCATAAAAAAATCATATTATCATGATAGACTATATGTTTATGTATGTATACCCTACAATATTTCTAGCACCATTCTTGCGATATCACAACTAATGCTTTCCAAACTTTTTGTCGTAAAACTTCCAGAGTACAGTCTCTGATAGATATCATTTCCAATACTCTTTTTCTTCTCCCTGAATAGTTGTTTTCTCTCTCACTCTCAAATTTCGTATCAGTGAATTTAAATTAATTGTTTATGTGTCTGTGTTAAATTTTAGCAAGTTGTGAACAATTTTATATTTTTGGCGGTTCTATTTACCATCACAAAAAGAGACGGTTATTGTGAAATTTTCAGAAATATAATTTTTGTTTTCTAAATATAAACGTTATTAACTTTTGGTTATACTGGAAGTATTCGAAATTTTTTTTATCATTAAGTTCAAATGTATTACAAAATGTGCAGAACTTTGTTTAGCCTGTACAATATTTTTAGTCATATTTATTTTAAAAATAAAAGAACAAACGCTTCATAACATCAACAAAAGATCGATTTATTTAAAAATATGACAACCAATAAAAGTATGTAAATACAATAACGAATGACTTCCGATAGATTTTTATTTTTACAATATTTGGCAGACGCGTACTTGCAACTCTTCAATTTAGTAACATGGCGTAATGCAGCTCCTCACCAGTGAAAGCACTATTTAAATGAAAATTAGGTGTGTGTTTTGGATTTTATCACCATCTATGGCAATGACGCTTAATTATATCATGATTAACAGATACATTTTTATCGTAGCAGATTTTTGGTTATTTGAAATAAAAAATATTTCCCGGCTATATGACCATTATAGATATGGTGTTAGGTTATTTTGAATTTTATCCAAGAATACACTATATGGGGATGCATATACATACACACCACAGTACGCCCATATTGCGCACAATTCCAAAGTAAAGAAGAACACAATATACAATGCTGTAGTACCGGCGTATGGAGTTTGCTCACAGTTACTCTGTAGTACGTAGTGCTCGATATACGCGACATGTAAGTCTTTCTGTCGCTGCTGTTGAAGTATCTGTCGCCTGAGTCGTATTCCTTAATAAAGTTTCGTGTTGGCTGTGATGATATAGCAAGGCGTTCGTGTTGGTTCTTTTTATTATTGTTTTGTCAACAACATTGCCTGCTCCATAAAGAGAGGAGAGCTTGATTAGTTTTAATGAATGAAATGAATTCGATACAGATACAATTCAATTGAATTCAACTGAACTTAGCTCTACTGAAAGTGAAGTAAAGTGTGTGCTGGTGACGTGAAGATATAACAAACGAGGCAGAATAGATAGATTCAAAACAGTAGCGCCGATGCCTAAGGCAACAGTATAGCCATCCATCTAGTCAACAGTTATTCATCCCATACCATCCTATAATATGCCATTCCCCAATATCCAATGTCCACCACCAAACAGCTGAACCCCATTTGAACCAAATGTCAAATAATAGTCAAACAAATCGTAAATAAAAACAGCATCAAAGTCAACAAGAAATTAACAACAAACACAAACGCCGCCGCCGTCGCATCGCGCAAACTTTTGTATTTTAAAGAAGCAAAAAAAAAAATTGATCTCGATCTTTATCGTTCGCTCGTTTGCTCGTTCGTGCATTTATGACTTTAATTTGAAAATTCTTAATAATTAAGAACAAAAACCACAACAACAACAAAACAAAAGCAATAACAACGAATTACGTTCGATATGAAATTAACAGAAAATTTCACAATCCATACTGCCATTCATCGCCCCAGTAAATAAACGAATTGTAATAAAAACATAATTAAGATCTACTGTCAAACGGCCAAAGAAAAACACAAAGTCAGAGTACAAAAAAAAAAAAATATATATAAATTCTCAAAACAGTCTCACGAAAATAAGGAATAAAAAAAAGCAAATGATACTATGGTGTTTCAATTAATGTTTATTACTTTTTAATAATGATGATGATAATAATAATAATAGAACATTAGCCATTCTATATCTCAGTGTGTTTGTACAGTTTGTGACAAAATATCTATGAATGTTTGAATTATTAATCCAAATACTTGGAGTCCGCTCTTCTTTTTGTTCTACTTACCGATGGGATACATCTGGTGAAGTAAAACTGATGAGCCATCATTTTTCATCTACAGTTGCAAAATATATAAAATCAATTTTTATTCTTACAAAAGTAACTAAATTACTTGAGGAATTATATTCATCACCTGATGCTCCACTATTAAATGCGAATGAATCATTACGAGTTGCTCGGGACATTAGAAATTATTCGAAATGTAAGTACTGCTACAAACAACAATAACAAGGCGAATTGTGTTGGAAACACTAACTTGCTTGATAAATACCTCATTATGCAAATTAGACATTACAAACAAATTGTTTGTAATCGTTTTTGGTGGTCGCTGCAAAAACTGAAACAATGAGTGTGAATGCTCATTGTCTGTCAATATGATACTTAATTCGTCAACAATTTGCTGAAAGCAAATTTTGTAGGATTTTATTATGCTCTGTGATTTTACTATAAATTCTGGATTTGTTATTGAGAAGAGTATATTGAATTTATGGGGAGAGAGAAAGAGAGAGAGAGAGAGAGTGGGAGAGTGAAAAACAAAGAAAATATATCCGTTAGGGGGTTGATCTGAGATGTTTACGTTATTCTAGAAAACAATTTACACGTGTATGTAATGGATGAATGCTTTAAGCACACCCGAATACGATTTCCAAAAGTTTTTTCCTAAAAGGTTGTCCAATCGTGATGCGAAGTTTTTATTGGGGGTTTGAGCTTGTTTATGCATTTGACATTAGATCTCTCTGCATAAATAGGGCTCCTATTTTGGTTTTTGCCGTAGAGTAATTGCGGAAATTTGACAGACTACAGATTGAAGGAACTTTGGATAGCTGATGCATATCGAAGAAAATCGTTTGCATTGTGAGAATATTTCAGAGTAGAATTCGATTGTTTAAGGATAATCCGAGAGATTGTTTCGTAACATAGAATTGCTGGTACTCAACGGATATTAAACACGGTGGCTCCCGTGGTGCAATATGAAGGACTATTTTCTTTAAAATAATGATCTTTTAATTAAAAGAAATTTTTATGTCATTCAATTTAGGACACATATATGGGAAATTTCCGTCCTTCTGTTAAAGTCGTATGTCTTTGAACTAAGGAAATGTTCCTTAAAGTTAAGAAAAACATTTTTGATTTAATGAAATCGCCTTTAAATTAATTGATATATTGAATCTTTAGATTTAAGATAAAAATGCTTCAAATATAGGCTAAGACTTGTTTTAAGGACTTTGCACTTTTCGTTTAAAAATTATTTTTTGGGAAATAAAAAAACATTTTTCATTTTGAAGTATCTTTTATTATTTCAATTTTAAAACTCTATTAGTATATCACAAAAAGAGAATGAGAACTGTATCCTAATTTTATTATTGCTCCTAGATATAAAACTAATATAGGTCCTAAATAAAAATTACCAAAATCCTTAAGAGAAGGTAAAATTCTTTGGATCCAAGTAAACTTTTTTTGAGTGCAGATGATGATAATCCCAAACACATTTCAAGACCATAATGTTACTTGTTCACGGGGGTTATATCCGAATAAAATCTGATGTCGCAAGCATGTTATGTTTGGCGAGAAAACAATATTTTTGCGACAAAAATGTTCTATTTTCTCCGATGTAAGATTATACTCCTGAAATATGTTCCATATTCATATGAGCAAGTGAAAGAGAATAATTTTCTTCGACAAGTGGTACCGCTTTTTCTTCCATTCATTGTCGAATATGTTTGGGGTGACAATAATGCTCCATGTTCACCATCTAAAAATAATATTTTACTCTGGAAACATGTTTGGGGTGATCATATTCTTTCTCTGGGTGGGTCAAGTGTATTCCTACTTTTTCACACTGTTTACTCGTATTGTGGAGGCATTACTTGTCGGACACGGAAAAAAAGGCATGTCCGGTGCCAAAGAATTTTTCTTTACATTATGAATTTTGGTATTGTTTCCGAGCCAATGAAGCGGAGATACGTTTAAGTAAGGATACCTTTAAGACACCAATCTCTTTTAAATTTTAGTTTTGGGTACTTGATTCTGCTTTTTCTTCATGTGATATGTGACAACTTAAACTTTCAAATTAAGATTCGAAATCAAGTAGAAATTATGATGTTTCAAGTAAAAATACAATAAGATGTTGAAATACATCTGCTATTTTTGAACGCTTTTTTGCTTTGTGGTCAAGGTACAAAAAGACAACAAATTTAAAGACAATAATTTTGAAGAAGAAGTTGACTTTAGTCAAACAAAATTTTCGTTCATGTTAAATATAATAAAATACTAAATACAATACAAAAAAACGTCGACTTTTCAATAAACGCAACAGTAAAATACGTGTCTTTTATAAAGTTGAAAAATTCGCTTTTTTAAAGTTTAATGAAAATCATAAGCTGAGTACTCGTACTATGTTCAGTTTTCAAGCTGAACACCAGCTTGTTTTCACGGTTATTTTTTTAAATTAATTAAGTTAGAAATATAAAATTAGTTGCAATCAATTCCTTGGATGTTTTCCATCCATTATTTGGTAAGACTTGATCAAAATATAATCGTCTTCATAAATATATTTGTACTTTTATTTTAGTGTTTTGGTGAAAAAATCGAACATAGTACTCACCTATAGATTGAAAATGGGATTGCAATCAGAATCGACAAGGGTGTTTTAATGATTACAATCCCTTTTTCAGTCTATGATTATGAGTAGAGTGGTTTCGCCTAGACTTTCTAACCATAAACATTTGCCATTTAGTTTGGTAATACTTTTTTCTTAATTAAAATGAATTTTTATCATTTCGCCCACGCGCATAGTTTTTCCTGCATCTTTCTGTAAATGCACATGCATACACTCAAAAAATTATTATTAATTCCTAAACTTTATTCTATACAAACGAACATTTTTTGCAGTTTTATTTTAGTCATATGTAATGTAATAAAAATTCAATATTCCAACAGACTTCATCCTCACCTACGTTGTACCCAAAAATACACAATATCGGAAATAATGTAATTTTACGTGCATTGCACACTTTTCCCAAGATTTCAGAAAAGTACAGCGCTTGTCCTGCACGAAATCGTAAACAGTTTTTGAATAATAGATTTTTATTTACGAAATTATTGTAACAAATTTTTTTTTGAACATTTCTATGAAATTCGAAACAAAAAAGTCCCAAACGTTTTATTTCTTTGCGTGTACGTTTTATAGTATATTTTTAAATTATATTTAAAAAACCAAATTTCAATGTCTTTTTTTGGCACCAGTGTCAACGTTCAATATAAGAATAAGGTATATTGCATGGATTTTTGTATTTCGGAGAGAAATGTGTTTCTATTCCCATATATGTGAAATCACCTAACGTCTAAACATTTAATTTTACAGAATATTTTTGTGTTCTCTTTCAATGCACTGCACAGTTCAATGAAGAGTTACAAAATATTGCTGGGAATATTAGCTGTGTTTTTTTGATAAGACATCTCGAAATTTTTAATAAAAGTTCATTTTTACTTGAGGATGAATCGCATCTGTAAAGCTTTTATATTGCCACGAAAGAAATATAAGAAAAAATTCTAATTTTAAGGTATGTTATATATTAAAAGTTTTACCATCATAATTCAAGATCACTTAGCCTATACATGCCATTGCGGACCATAGTGGTGAACATCTCTCTTTTCACTGAGTGCGATTTAATGTTTAGCTCGATAGAGTGATATTATGCGGGAATAATTTTTGTTGTTTTTGATCTCAGCTTAACTAAACTACAAGTGTAGCTTAACCAACAGAGGAAAAGTATGCTTGTCAAATTTATTTGGGCAAAGACTATAGACTGCAAGATGGTTGGATGTACAGCTGTTTCGGAATTACCACATTCCTCATTAGCATCCTCTACTTGCAACAAAACTATCAACCAATTATCAGAATAAATTCGGGTAGTTCACTCATCCCAAAGTGAACTACACTTGAACCTTCCGAAAAAAGGTTTCATAGTCGGCTACTGCCTAAACAAATTTGCAAGCATATCTATTTTCCTTTGTGATCGATTTGAATGTAGTTGGCTGGGTTTGTTTTTGAGCGTGCTTCCTCTATCTTCATTCGTTTTGTTTGTATAGTTTTTCTAATATCCTAGAATGCGCAAATATTTCTGCTTCCGCCACATGGTAAAAATAGAAATATCTATCTGGTTAAAATAATAACTGTAGCCGAGTGTCTGGCCCCGCCAACAAAAATGGGTCGGCTTTATCCTCTGGTCCAAAATGCTATGGATTACATACATATGTATCATGTAAACATGAGTCAAATAAAAAACATTTGTTTGATTTGGTCTTTATTAAACTTTGAAATAAGTAAACAACCGTTTATCATAAACAGACTCTTTTGGCAAACGAACATGGCAAACCATGTTCGTTTGTCTAAACTTACATTAAAAACTACCATGTTTCCTTTCCTGATATTGATGGTCACTGTATGGAAGGTACAATTTCTGGCCGATGACATTATTACATCCTATTTTTGTACTAAATCACCTGGAATAATTTTAGTATTACGATTCGCAGATATTGTATGGATTAGATCTCGACCGAAGCTTTGGTTTCGGCCAAAAATTGATAATAGGGCTTTGGCGTCAAGAGGCCGATTAACCGAGCCGAAGCTTTTTGAATAATTTATTTCATATTGAATTCATCCAATGTTGAATTTGTCTCAGTCAAAACTCCCAGTATAAATAAAATAAAAAAAATTCAAAATGTCTGTTAGTTCTAAAAGAATATTGTAATACATGCACTGAATTACCTTATATTGTTGTTTTTTATGCATTTGTTGAATAATATATTCTAATATTGAACGAAAACACTCCAATTACTAATTTCTTTAATTACTATTTTCAGGAAAAAAATCGGCTTCGTCCGATTATTGCTTGTTTTGACGAACATCGGCTTGGGTTTCAGCCAAAAAAGAAACGCTTCGGTCGAGTTCTAGTATGGATACTATGCATTAATGGAATTTGTTCTCCATTAATGCTGTTAAGATACAAAACAATTCCATTATTTAGTTTGCCGCTCAATTGTACGTAATACAGGCTGCGAATGAACTTTTTAGCTCAACCTTCGGAATTTTTTGTATTTTGATATTTTTCGATTATTGATCGTAAAATTTGAGTTTTTGGCATTAAAAGTGTCAATGTCATTGGGTGTGAGCATTGCTCTCAACCAAAAATTTATGAAGAAAGTGGATAAAAATAGACCGACACTACTTTGCAGAAGAATGCAGTACATTATTTTCCGCAGAGCTATACATTTATAATTTTCAGATTATTTTATTAACAAATGAGAGGTGTAAACATAAATTAAAATTAGGCATTTTTGAAGTAGATAGATTCTATAGAAATTTATAGTACGTTGTTACAGTATTTAAAATATGTACATTGTTGAAATGACAAGATTATGTCTTAATTTTTGTTATTGAGAACCTCTTAACCCTCTTGTTTAATGTATTTCTTCTTCTCCCATCAGATTATTTAATTAAGCTTAATATAACAAATTGAATTGAATTAAAATAGATTAAATTGTATTCTCAAACTTTCTGTATTTGTATTTCTTTATCTCTGATTAAGTTCCCAATATCCGTTAAGATGTAATAGATTAAAGGAAAATAATGTAATAGGTTAAAGGAGAAAATATTCTAAGTGGCAACTCTGTTTCTTTTTGTCCTTTTATTCTTTCGATCAAGTAGCCTGCGAGCTCACTTTCTACTTCCTCTTTCTCTATCCAGCCGTCGCCTAGGACACATCACTCTCCATCGTCTAATAAAACCTAAAATTGAAACCTAATCTCTCGAATAATCCCTGTTTTATTGTTCCCATATTAGGACATGTAAGTATCTGTTCTGGTTTAAATCCTAAAACCGTCAAAGGAGCATGAGCTCCATGCCAAAGTGATTTCTCTTTGTGTGAATTAGAAGTGCCATATCGGAGCCTATGTTTCGTCTACCAGGTGAAAGGTGATCCTCCTCTTCTCTTTTCGTCCATAACTCATCGCTGAAGCTAAGTTCATTTAAGTAATCTATCATTATAATCATCACCTCTAATGCCCGCCTTTAGGCTCGTTTCATTAAATCAGCAATCTTTTAGTAAAACGCACCTTAAGACAACAAAAATGAATAAAATAAAAAGAAAACTTTGTTAATTCAAGAGGCTTTACAGCATATACTGAATTTTACCGAATATTTTTGTTGTTGTTTAGTTTTCTTCCTTTTTGTGTCGTTAACATAGAATATTTAATCCGCTGGCAAAAATCGGGCATTAGAGGGTTAAGTAAAAGCCCATGGCATAATGTAATGACGTTCTTAAACCGCTGTATAGAGAAGTGCTTACAATTCATTCTTCATAAGGATCAATTATGATTTTTCAGTCTTATATAGTCTACTTGGGGATAGTTTATACATATGCAACGTTCCGAACGTAGGGATCCCTGTATATTGCATAGACAATTTTTTTCTCATATATTGTGCTGACAACTCATCGATATTCGATATTTACTCAGGGTTTATACCACTCACGAGATATAATGGATAGGTCAGTGTATTAAGGAGCTTTCAAAAACAAACCACTAACCGTTCGCTTGCTTCAATAATGTTGGTTTCGTGTATTTAAGGTTCATCACATAGCTTTAGCAGGCATAAAAACATTTAGAAACCATGGGTTACTTGAGATAGTGGTGGTGTGAGCGCTTTATTTTTGTGACAGATATTCGCTCATTCGCCAAGGGACGAATACTTTAAAGCTTGCACAAAAAGCCAATAATGTCGAAAACAAATAAAAAATAGTTCTCACTCGGATACAAAAGACTATAATGGCACCTCTTGGAGTTCGAGGTATACTTGTTGGTGGTATGGGTGCACATGTATTACCAAACGATTTGTTCGTTATCAATAATATTCTAGTTTACTCTCTTGTATGTACACAACATGACCGATCACATATGTGATGACAAAATTCCGTATCTCTTCTGGGCCGACGACATACACATGTAAACGCCATACACTGATTGTCAAAGTAAATCGGTAAACAATTTCCCTCAGCGATTGACTTCGTATTATGCATAAAATCGTTATCTTACTTCGCAATTGCGAACGTTCTTCACTGTGGGCGATTTAAAGTAAAAGAAATTCTGTAAGACCAGAACAACAAACACTGTATAGGAAATTTTAACTAAAGGGTGATTCTTTTGAGGTTAGGATTTTCATGCATTAGTATTTGACAGATCACGTGGGATTTCAGACATGGTGTCAAAGAGAAAGATGCTCAGTATGCTTTGACATTTCATCATGAATAGACTTACTAACGAGCCACAACGTCGAATTTTCAGTGAATGGGCCCTAGAAAAGTTGGCAGAAAATCCGCTTTTTTATCGACAAATTTTGTTCAGCGATGAGGCTCATTTCTGGTTGAATGGCTACGTAAATAAGCAAAATTGCCGCATTTGGAGTGAAGAGCAACCAGAAGCCGTTCAAGAACTGCCCATGCATCCCGAAAAATGCACTGTTTGGTGTGGTTTGTACGCTGGTGGAATCATTGGACCGTATTTTTTCAAAGATGCTGTTGGACGCAACGTTACGGTGAATGGCGATCGCTATCGTTCGATGCTAACAAACTTTTTGTTGCCAAAAATGGAAGAACTGAACTTGGTTGACATGTGGTTTCAACAAGATGGCGCTACATGCCACACAGCTCGCGATTCTATGGCCATTTTGAGGGAAAACTTCGGAGAACAATTCATCTCAAGAAATGGACCGGTAAGTTGGCCACCAAGATCATGCGATTTGACGCCTTTAGACTATTTTTTGTGGGGCTACGTCAAGTCTAAAGTCTACAGAAATAAGCCAGCAACTATTCCAGCTTTGGAAGACAACATTTCCGAAGAAATTCGGGCTATTCCGGCCGAAATGCTCGAAAAAGTTGCCCAAAATTGGACTTTCCGAATGGACCACCTAAGACGCAGCCGCGGTCAACATTTAAATGAAATTATCTTCAAAAAGTAAATGTCATGGACCAATCTAACGTTTCAAATAAAGAACCGATGAGATTTTGCAAATTTTATGCGTTTTTTTTTAAAAAAAAGTTATCAAGCACTTAACAAATCACCCTTTATAACGAAATAAATAATAAATTAAAAAAATACTTGACTCCCAAGATTATGATCTACTCTAAAGTTTTTTTGTTTTTTAAAGAAGCTGGATCTTTGGCTCGGAATCAATACCAAAATCCTTAAGGGAAGGTCAAAATCTTTAGAACCAAGTAAACTTTTTTGAGAGTATTAATGAAAATTTCTATTACGTAAAATATGTTTTATTTTCAGTAAAAATACTATGAATCGGGCGGTTCAGATTTGAATTGGGAGTCACAGTGGCGGCTACCCGTTGTATATGGTCTCAAAAATTTGTAAAATTGTAAAAATTATCAACATGGAGTCTACGGTAGATAAGGCAATTGTCCAAGACTTTTTTGCAACTTTGAACTACGGCTACACAGTTGGTAGAAAATTTACTAAAAATTTTTTTACTGTTTGTTAGAATAGTAGAATTCTTGATGTTTTGGAATATTTTTCAAAATTTTTCTATTAAAATAAACTTTTGACAAAATTTTATATAGAAAAAACTTTGACAAAATTTGCTATACAAAAAATTTTGACAAAATTTTCTATAGAAATAAAACTTTGACAAAATGTTGTATAGAAATAAAATGTTGACAAAATTTTGTCAAAGTTTTTTTCTATAGAAAATTTTGTCAAAAGTTTATTTTAATATTTATATGAAATAAAATTTTGACAAAATTTTCTACAGAAATAAAATGTTGACAACATTTTCTATAGAAATAAAATTTTCTCTTCGTTTTGTTTTGTTATTGTTGGTTTTGCTCTTTAAGCATTGTTGTTGTTTTTTTATTTCAGCTTAAAACCATACATTGACTAAACTACAAGTGTAGCTTAACCAACAGAGGAAAAGGCATAGGAAAGAGATATGTTTGTTTCGAATTTATTTCGGCATAAGCCGGCTATCATACAAAACCTTTTTTCGGAAGGTTCAAGTGTGGTTCATTGTTGGGTTTAATGAACTGCTTGAATTTATTCTGATACTTGGTTGATAGTTTTGCTGCAAGTAGAGGATGCTGATGAGGAATGTGGTAATTCCGAAACCTGCGTCCATCCAACCATCTTGCAGTCTATAGGGCTTTGCCCAAATAAATTTGACAAACATTCTTTTCCTCTGTTGGTTAAGCTACACTTGTAGTTTTATGGTTTTAAGCTGAAATAAAAAAACAACAAAAATTTTGACAAAATTTTCTATAGAGATAAATATTTTCTATAGAAGTAAAATGTTGATAAAATTATGTTGACAAAGATTATTTTGTTTAGTAGTTTGTTGGTAAAATTTTCTCCGAAATTTAATAGATTATTTTTGGCTCGCAGCCGTGTTTTGAACTCTAAAAATCCTTCATATTGTTACGTTTTTATATTTAGGCGTTTTTAATTACCCGACAATTAAAACACAGTTCTTTTAAATAACGACAATCTACAATTTATTTACTATGACTTCACACTTTACAATTCGTTCACACTGAAGTTATTCGTTTGACGCTTTAATTAAGACTCACTCGTTAGCAGCATGCGAGCGCTTTTATATATGACGGTGTGGCAATACGAGAACATTCTGGTAGCACTACAATATTCTGGCAACGCCAGAACATTCTTAGACAATGCTAGAAGGATCTACGACCATTAAGTAATTCGTCTGGTGGCTGCCAAACACATACACACTCACATAGATATATGCTCGCATTACTACAACAACAATGACAATAGACAATGAGATGAAATGAGAAAGCAAAATAACAAAGCAAAGGGGTTGTTATTCTATGAGAGAGTAAGAACTAACATTTCGGTAAGCAAACAAAAGAACATAAAAGAAATTCAGGAAAATACTAGAAAATGAATAGATGATTCCAACAAGTGATAGCGAAATTTTATCGTTACAATTTGAAATTTTAAATTAACGGAAACTAAATAAACTTATATCTATAATTATCAAATTCGTAACACTGCCTCCCGCTTAAGCCTGTTCGTCCCGAACAGGCACAGAACCTGTTCCGTAAGGAGCCAATCGTTCCAGATGTACAACTTTCATCTTTGATCTAGGGCTGTCGTCCTTCTGAATCCGGTATACAACATCATTGATCTTCTTGATGACTTTGTATGGGCCTTCCCACTGTGTTTGCAGTTTAGGACACAATCCTTTCTTTCGTGGCGGGTTAAATAGCAGAACCAATTCTTCTTCTTGGAAGCCCTCAGTATTTACAGCACGATCGTATCTCGCCTTCATTCTGTTGCTGACCATTTTTATTTTGTTGCGCACTGATTCGTGAACTTCACCGAAAGTGTTTGGGATGTCGTTTCTGTTTTCTTCCATGGCGAGCTCATTAGGTTTAGCACCGAATATCAGATCACCAGGCAACTTCAACTCAGTTCCGAATAGAACATTGGCCGGTGTTCGAGAGGTGGAATCATGAATGGCAGATCTATACGACAGCAAAAACTTTGGTATATGCTCGTCCCAGTCCCTCTGGCCGTTGTCCACTACTTTTCGAAGATGTTCCTCCATAGTGCGATTAAACCTTTCTACCATGCCATCGGATTGTGGATGTAATGGCGTAGTCCTCGTTTTCTGGATACCAAGGGATTCACACATCTCTTTGAATATGGCCGATTCAAAATTTCTTCCCTGGTCTGAGTGAATCTCGGACGGCACACCGTAGCGACATATCCAGTTTTTGTTGACCACATCCACAATCGTTTTTGCCTCTTGGTTTGGAATTGCATACACCTCCGGCCATTTGCTGAAGTAATCCATGACCACAAGGACATAACGGTTTCCAGAATCACTTACTGGGAAAGGGCCTGCCACGTCCATTGCTATTCTTTCAAACGGGGCTCCTGGTCTATATTCTTGCATAGGACCTCGACTTTTCCTTGTTGGACCTTTCGCCTTCATGCACTTCTCGCAATTGGCTACCCATTCAGCAATTGATTTCTGGCATCCAACCCAGTAGAATCGTTGCTTCACTTTCTCGGCGGTTTTGGTTATTCCCAGATGACCTCCACTGGGACCATTATGGAACTCCGCCAAAACATCTCTTATTTTGGAATCTGGAACGATGATCAAATTTCGGTTGCTCTTGCCATCTTCGCTTTCCCATTTACGTTGCAGGGATCCATTGACTAGAACTAAACTATCCCATTGAGCCCAGTATGCTTTCATAAGTGGACTTTCGGCTGCGATGTCTTTCTTGCTGGGTTTCTTATTTTCTTGTTTTGCCGAAATAATTTTTCTCAGAATGGGATCTTTATGTTGCTCTGTTGACCAGTCTGTGCCAGATTCGATGTGTAACTGTCTGACATTTACAACTGTCTCCTTTGGTTCAGCCTTCGAGTAGCGTCTGCTTTCTACATTGCAATGCCGTCGTGTCAAGGCTTGATCAATAACTTGTTTGCCAGCTTTTCTATTATCCGCAAAATTTGAATTTGAGTCGCTTGGCTTTGTGGTCGCCTTCTTCTGATTATTGTTTAATGGAGATGGCGAGATTGACCCCGACGTTTTACGCCACGCTTTACATTCCCGGGAAAGATGTCCAGCCTTATCACAGTTATAGCATTTCATTCTAGATTTATTTGCTTGCTGCTTCATTTCTTGCATTATCTGCTTTAGAGCCTCTTTTACCAATTCAATGACCGATTTCGATTCTTCACACTCGGTCTCTACTCTGCGTTCTTTGTGAATTTGAGGCCGTGCCAGCAATCTCGCAGTCTCTTGTACAAGTGCAAATGTTACTGTTTCTGTGAATGTAGCTTTTTGTGCGGCATATGTTGCACATTTTATCTCAGGGTCTCGAATGCCATTCACAAAGGTCTCAATTTTGATGCGGTCCACAAGTGGGTGACTCTCTCCTGGGTATGTCAGTAGCACCAACCGCTCAACTTCTGTTGCAAAGTCTTGTAGAGTCTCGTTTGATTTCTGGACTCTACCTCTTAATTCCATTCTAAAGATGTCTTGCTTGTGCTCTCCACCATACTTGCGTTGAAGCGCCGCTATTACTTCATTATAGTTATTTCTAGAAGCAGCGGGAATGCTTTGTATCACATCAGCAGCATTGCCCTTTAATGCCAATAGAAGTTCAATTGCTTTATCATCGTCATTCCACAAATTTCTAGAAGCAACCATTTCGAATTGGAATTTGAAGACATCAAATGACGTTGAGCCATCGAAAACAGGAGTTTTGATTTTTGAGCCCTCAATGACGCGCACTGGACCACCTTTAATTTCCAGCTCTGACATTTTTTTCTCGATGTGCAGAAACTTCTCATCATGAACCATAATTTTCTCATCCACAGAAAGAACTTTCTTATCCAATTCCACAATTTGATTTTCTATATGGTCCACACGTTTTTCCATGCCTTCAGAAATTTGTTGTAGTTTTTCATTGAGAATTCTAGAATTTTCGTCGAATTTTTCTTCCAATTTTCTTGAACTTGCTTCCATTTGTAGGGCATTTTCTTTCAGCAATTTTCTAGAAGTTTCTTCCATTTTTCTAGAATTTTCTTCCATTTTTCTAGAATTTTCTTCCATTTTTCTAGAATTCTCATCCATGATTTTCCTAGAGTTTTCCTCCATCATTTTGCTCAAAACACTGAGCATTGATGTGTAGTCCACAACACTCGAAGCCACAGACGGAGTTTCTATACTGCTGGTATTGACGAGTATTGATTCATCAATGTCTTCCTTATAATCAAACTCATGCGTCGCAATGTCAATATTACGCCGTTCAAACTCTTCCAGTAGACGCTTTTGAAGCTGGGCCTTATTGCCTGTTGTCGGCAGCTCCAGTTTGCTCAATTCCTTTTTTAGGTCTTCCACTCGAAGCTCATTAAACTTCATTGTAGATTTTTTTCGTTATTTCACTTCCGACACCAATTGTTACGTTTTTATATTTAGGCGTTTTTAATTACCCGACAATTAAAACACAGTTCTTTTAAATAACGACAATCTACAATTTATTTACTATGACTTCACACTTTACAATTCGTTCACACTGAAGTTATTCGTTTGACGCTTTAATTAAGACTCACTCGTTAGCAGCATGCGAGCGCTTTTATAAAGGGTGATTCTTTTGAGGTTAGGATTTTCATGCATTAGTATTTGACAGATCACGTGGGATTTCAGACATGGTGTCAAAGAGAAAGATGCTCAGTATGCTTTGACATTTCATCATGAATAGACTTACTAACGAGCAACGCTTGCAAATCATTGAATTTTATTACCAAAATCAGTGTTCGGTTCGAAATGTGTTTCGCGCTTTACGTCCGATTTATGGTCTACATAATCGACCAAGTGAGCAAACAATTAATGCGATTGTGACCAAGTTTCGCACTCAGTTTACTTTATTGGACATTAAACCAACCACACGAATGCGTACAGTGCGTACAGAAGAGAATATTGCGTCTGTTTCTGAGAGTGTTGCTGAAGACCGTGAAATGTCGATGAATGAAATGTCGCAGCAATTGGGTTTGTGTTATTCGACCACATGGAAGATTTTACGCAAAGATCTTGGTGTAAAACCGTATAAAATACAGCTCGTGCAAGAACTGAAGCCGAACGATCTGCCACAACGTCGAATTTTCAGTGAATGGGCCCTAGAAAAGTTGGCAGATAATCAGCTTTTTTATCGACAAATTTTGTTCAGCGATGAGGCTCATTTCTGGTTGAATGGCTAAGTAAATAAGCAAAATTGCCGCATTTGGAGTGAAGAGCAACCAGAAGCCGTTCAAGAACTGCCCATGCATCCCGAAAAATGCACTGTTTGGTGTGGTTTGTACGCTGGTGGAATCCTTGGACCGTATTTTTTCAAAGATGCTGTTGGACGCAACGTTACGGTGAATGGCGATCGCTATCGTTCGATGCTAACAAACTTTTTGTTGCCAAAAATGGAAGAACTGAACTTGGTTGACATGTGGTTTCAACAAGATGGCGCTACATGCCACACAGCTCGCGATTCTATGGCCATTTTGAGGGAAAACTTCGGAGAACAATTCATCTCAAGAAATGGACCGGTAAGTTGGCCACCAAGATCATGCGATTTGACGCCTTTAGACTATTTTTTGTGGGGCTACGTCAAGTCTAAAGTCTACAGAAATAAGCCAGCAACTATTCCAGCTTTGGAAGACAACATTTCCGAAGAAATTCGGGCTATTCCGGCCGAAATGCTCGAAAAAGTTGCCCAAAATTGGACTTTCCGAATGGACCACCTAAGACGCAGCCGCGGTCAACATTTAAATGAAATTATCTTCAAAAAGTAAATGTCATGGACCAATCTAACGTTTCAAATAAAGAACCGATGAGATTTTGCAAATTGTATGCGTTTTTTTTTAAAAAAAAGTTATCAAGCTCTTAACAAATCACCCTTTATATGACGGTGTGGCAATACGAGAACATTCTGGTAGCACTACAATATTCTGGCAACGCCAGAACATTCTTAGACAATGCTAGAAGGATCTACGACCATTAAGTAATTCGTCTGGTGGCTGCCAAACACATACACACTCACATAGATATATGCTCGCATTACTACAACAACAATGACAATAGACAATGAGATGAAATGAGAAAGCAAAATAACAAAGCAAAGGGGTTGTTATTCTATGAGAGAGTAAGAACTAACATTTCGGTAAGCAAACAAAAGAACATAAAAGAAATTCAGGAAAATACTAGAAAATGAATAGATGATTCCAACAAGTGATAGCGAAATTTTATCGTTACAATTTGAAATTTTAAATTAACGGAAACTAAATAAACTTATATCTATAATTATCAAATTCGTAACAATATTAAGACATTTTCTTCAACAAGTGAAAAAAATTAATAAAATTGTCGAAAAATATTCACTTATTTTGTGATATTGGCGCTTATAATACAGTTTAGTTAACATTTTCTAAAATTGCGACAATATAGTTTTTTCTTTCGTTCAGTATGCATTTGTTTAATATTTAAAAACAAATGTGTCCTAAATTCCCCCACTGTGTTCCGCTATCATGGAATGCAGTGGTATTACGCTACCGCTACATTATCAACGTCTATCCTTACGTCGTTGCGTTTTCAGTCCATCTATCCATCTGTCCACACGTCAAGCATTCACCCAATGCTGCCTTGCATGTCTTTCACCCGTGGCGGCCACGGTCATCGCCGTGATAGCCTTCGCTATAGTCGCTGACGAACCCCTTTCGCGACAGATACACAATTAATCGCGATGTTTGTAAAAATGTTTTTGGTCATTCGTTATTCTTTTTGTTTTTGATACATTTTTTTTTTAATTTCCAGTAAGTAATGTTTTCGCGCTCGAGTGTGTGGCGGTCGTATGGTCTTCCTTAGTCTTCGTTGCTTCTTTTTCGATTCGTTTCAGTTCTGTAATTATTGTAGTAATAAAACAACAACAATAACAAAAGCTAGCTAGCAGCATTTTATTTGGCTAACTATTTAGACCTAAATCTAAAAGCTAAATAACGTCATCATATCAATACCGACCAACCGGCCGACCGATAGTATTCACTTGGACATATGTACCGTCTTTCGATACAGTTGGAAATTCACTCACTCATTCGCCATCATAGTCATCGGTCGATGTTGTGGTCGTTGTCGTCGTAGTCACCATCGTCGTGGTCGTCGGTATTTCGTATTACTCATGCGCTTTTCGAAACATTAGTTTTCGCGTAGACGTTCGTTTGAAAAGTTGCCTTAAAAAAATAAAATAAAACTAAAAATATTAAAAAAAAAATAAATAAATAGATATATAATTGAAAATCCAAAAAAAAAAAAAGAATTAATGAAATACAATGTAAAGTGTTTAGAGATTTAGTAACGAGTAACTTTAGTACCCACCGCCCAACAACTTCTAGGCAATGCAACAAATATAAAACAAAAAGTAAATTTATTTAAATAAAATCCAAACAAAATCCATTTTTGTAGTGAGTTCTATTATAAAGTGCTGATTTTGTGAAAAGTGACCATTAGTATTAATTAGCAATCTGAAGGACTTTTTTGTCGACTTGCCACCTTAACGCTACGCTAGCTGTTCT
Organism: Haematobia irritans; assembly: GCF_050003625.1. Taxonomy (NCBI): domain Eukaryota; kingdom Metazoa; phylum Arthropoda; class Insecta; order Diptera; family Muscidae; genus Haematobia; species Haematobia irritans. The sequence goes on along the minus strand of NC_134401.1, from coordinate 173,056,353 downwards.
GCATGTAACAAGTAAGGCTAAATCCTTTAGTATTTAATCTAGACTATCTTTGGTAATGATTTATGATAGCTTCTCCCTTTGGTTCCTAGACAGAAATTGACCAATTACAGTGGTTTAGTTTTGTGTCTGTGTGTGTGTGTATGCTCGCTTCATATCCATGGCACTATTTTTTTCGCAATTCTTGCGTATTTGAGCAATTTACAATTTGCCTCAATTGATTTCAATAAAAAGACAATGAAAAGCAACGTCAATTATACGCCAGGAATAAATTCAGTGATTTTTGTTTTAGGTAGCACATCAATCGCTATGTCAGTGAAACATTCCATCGCCTCCAGTGTCCATATCTCTCAATTTACTAAACGGAAATATGATTCGCATTGATTGTTTACTGCATTCACTGTGAAGGTTTCCTATGATCAAGACTAGATTGCAACAAGGGCTGAATAGAAAAAAAAACACAAACAAAAAATCGATACTCATCCAAAAGTAGCTTTTTGAAGCATTGTGAAAGAACAGGATACCTTCAAGGAATATTGATTGGAATATAAATGGCTAGAGGTTAGTTTTCTGTATTACCATCAAGGGCTTGTGTGCTATCTTGCAATTTACAGTTTTTATTATCAAGTCCTTGGACTACGACGACAATCCACCACAATCAACAATTATTCCGTTTTGGCGGTCATATATCCATTTGCTATTGTAGGCGGGAATAACGTTACAAGCAAACACACATACGCACTCACACCCACATTTTTTCACTTCCTTGTACAACACAAATAATGTAAGGTAACAGGACATGACCTATGATGGGGGAGTATTAGCTAACGGTAAATTCTATTTTTGATACTTTCTTTAAAAAATGTATGAACAAAATTCGAAATTTTTTATCAGAAATTTACACTTTAAAGGATACACAGCAAAAATGTAACCTGGGGGTTAATAAAAAATGTAATGTTTAATTTTCTTCTTTTCGTTTGATTCTATTATTATTTACCTGTAATGGTATTTAAGGAAGATGTTAAGGACAAATTTCTTTATAATAATGTAACTTTAACTGAAATAAGGTTTATAATCTGTGCTTCAAATTTTTTCATTGAATTTGGGAAATTTTTGTCCCTTCGTTAATGAAATAAGGAAAATTTTCATTAAAGTAAAAAAAAACATTTTTGATTTAAATTAATTGATATATTGAATTGATTTAGATAAAAACGATTAAAATATAGGATAAGACATATTTTGAGGATATTAAATTTTTTGGGATTGAAGGAAACATTTTGTACTTTGAAATATCTGTTACAATTTGGATATTTTAAAGTAGCATTTATTTATATTATTATTAATATACAGCAAAAGGAAATTAAAATTTGATAAATGAGATCTGTATTCAAATTTTATTTTTTTACCAAAGGGAAGGTTAAAATCTTTGGATCCAGTTTACTGTTTTGAGTGTATTAAAGAAAAGATGAATTGATTTGAGTAGTGTTTAATATATTAAATAAAAATTCTTTGAATCGACCGATTCTAAATTTATTTTGGTGAATTTTTTGTTGTTGTTTATTTATTTAAATTTACAATTAAAAACATAACAATAAATTTATTTATAGCATCAGCGCCTTTAAGACTTTTTTGAGGCAAGTTGGCAAGATAACAACTACTCTAAAGTTTTTAATTAAGTTTAATAGACGGAAAACATTTCGGCTGCTATTTTACTGCGCATGGACCTGTGTATACGGTCTCAAAAATTGAAAAATTGTAAAAATTGGCGTCTAAAGTAGATAAAGTAACTTTTTTGACAGTTTTTCAATTTTGAACTTAAAATTTTTCCTTCAAACTACGAAATATTCTTCAACAAGTGAAAAAATTATGAAATATTTACATTTGTAAATAGCGCCAGCGCAGGGGTAAAGTCTAATATATATATATATATATATATATATATATATATATATATATATATATATATATATATATATATATATATATATATATATATATATATATATATATATATATATATATATATATATATATATTTTTTTTTTTTTTTTTTGAATTTGTAGAAAAATACAGTGAAACCTCTTAAAGGTGGACACCCATGATCGTCTAAATTTGGTCCACATTTGAACTCAACAGAAATTGTGCCTTCGAGATGTTCAACAAAGGAAACGTGAAGTTCATCTATACACACAAAAAAATTTCACGAAAAATTTTCCAATTAAAATTTTAATTGAGTTTTAAAAAATATTCAATTAAAAATTTAATTGATTCAACAAATTTGTTAATTGAAACAAAAATCAATCACAAAAATAATAGTATCAATTAATTTTTTAATTGGATCAATTAACTTTTTAATTGACCTTCAATTAATTTTTTAATTGATACTATCATTTCCGTGATTGAAGACATTTCAATTAAAAATTAATTGGATCAATTAATTTCGTGATTGAATCAGAAATGAAAAATTTGTGTGTACGCAAAATTAAAATTTCTATAAAATAAAACGATAAATGTTATTGGGATTTAAAAAAAATGAGACTCGGCAATGCACGGACATTTTATCGATATCCAAGGAAAGGCGTTATGACCTCCCTTGGGGCGGTCACATCACCCAATTGAAGTTTGGGCTTTATGTCCTCCCCCGTCATAAGCAGTCATAAGCCCCATAAAAAAATGTTAGTGTTATGACCGTTGGAATATAATTGAATATAAAGAATACTTTAAAATAACAATATATATATATATATATATATATATATATATATATATATATATATATATATATATATATATATATATATATATATATATATATATATATATATATATATATATATATATATATATATATATATATATATATATATATATTTTTTTTTTTTTTTTTTTTTTTAATATTTCAAAAGCTATATATGATTACTTCATCTATCCATTAATTTTTTAAATATTTAATAGATAGATATGCCTCTTATTGACAAATATCGAATCCTGCTTTTCATATGCTGGAAGAAGAGGTAAAACTAGCATATCTTGGCTTCATCGTTTGTTTTAATTGTTTTAGGCTGGATCAGAATTTTTGACCATTTTTCTTCTCAGCGTACAACAGAAATAGAAAAGCGGCCAAAGTGGAACTACGAAGACATATTTGGATCAAAATTTTTGACCATTTTTCTTCTCAGCGTACAACAGAAATAGAAAAGCGGCCAAAGTGGAACTACGAAGACATATTTCGCTCCTGAAATAGGTCGGTTTAAACTCATAGACATTTGAATTTATATATTGAAACATAAAAATTCGGAAAATGATTTTTTTAACAAACCAGACAACTGCTGAATTGAAAATTATGTATTTTAAACTGAAAATTGGAACGAGATGATCGATGTACTGCTGATGGGTACGTGAAAAAAAATCGCGCACTATTTATTTCAAGTACCTACACCCAGAAAAAAGTGACCCCTTCTTTAAGTTAAAATGAACTAATTGTGAAGAAAGTTGAACTTCGTATAGCGCCAAAGACATTTTTATTTTTTTTTTTTGAACGATGTGATTTTCGTTGCAATTAGGTAGAATGCATTCCATATATTAGTTAACATTTTCCTATATTTATGTACCCTTATACTACAGAATGAAAAAATTTAACTGAATTGAATTCATATATGGAATGATTTTATTGAACATTTTTCATTAATTGGGACAAATCTTACATATTTGTGGTAAACCTTTTTACTTCAAAATTAGCCTTACCTTCGTTTTTAAATACAATTTTATTAATTTATATAGGCAATTTTTCTTCAATAAAATACACCTTTTAGTAATATATTAAATATATTTATTAAGAATCAACAGCATCGACTGGCCTTGAAATATTAGTTTATTATTCCACTATTTCCAATTTCCATGTAATATCATCTGTAAAACGCATTTTTTCTTCTTCTTGTACCTTTTACTTTTAATAAGTTGCTGCGTAACGAGTTTGTCCTCCTTTTACAATTTCAATACCTACAAATATAAAAAATCATAAACCAATTTTGTCACAAAAGGTTAGCGTCACTGAATGTTACCTGTTAATTGAAAATTCCAAAATGAAGACGAATGAAGTGGTTGTTAATCTGTTTTCTTTCTTTATACACCATTCTCACTAATTTAAAATAACAAATATTTTATATATTTTATGTGTTATTTATTATATTATTTTACTATATTATTTTTTAACAATCCCTCCGTATACCATAACAACGCGATTCCAACTAACAACTAAAAAAACAACCCACGCGCAAACATACCGATTACATCGATGACAGTGTTCGATTACAGATAGATAAAAGAAATATAGGAAAATTTCCTATATTCTAACAAGTGTGTATCCTTAAGTTTTAAAAGGATTGAATACTTCTTAGTAGTGTTATTCGTATGTATGATAAGCTTTCTATAATAAAGGAAGTCAGAATTATCATTTTATAAGAAATTTTACTAAATTTGAGGAAACTTGGTTTTAGTTCATATTTTGTTTATTTTTACGAATGCTTTGTTATCAGTGAAAAAAAAGTTTCTTGTTCAGTAGTAAATTCTTATACACAGCGAAGAAAACAGTATTAGTAAAATTCCATGCCTTATTCTAGTTAATGAACTATTCCTAACTGCTTCAGTTTAGGATTTTTTACTGAAGCAAGTAAATTTTATTATTTTAAACAAAAATTTAACTTAATGGAAATAAATTGGCTAAACTAAATTGATGAACATTTTTTCCTTTAGTTCCGAAGGCACTTTTCTTGGTGTATCAGCAGCACATCGATCATCTCATATCTTCCCAACTTTAATGTTTAGAACAAGATAATAAAATGAAAGTTGCTAGGATTTGAGGACGAACTGAATGTGATGAATTTAAAAAGGATTCTCGTGCGCGAATTCTTTTTTAAACTCATCACATTCAGTTCGTCCTCAAGTTCGTCTTATAGACCACAAGATCTGAACTGTCTTTCTAGTTACGACATTTTGAATTAAATACCGTACGTATTTAGTTAACCAAAATTGGGGATCAAAACTACTTCATTTAGGATAGTTTTTGATTTTTATTCCAATATCCATTTTACCCATAAAATATTGGGCGTTTTGACCGCCTATTTTTTTGGGACATATAACCGGGATGAGGGAGGACATACAGCCCAAACTAAAATTAGGCGATGTGACCGCCCCAATGGAGGTCATAACGAACAAAAATCATTTTGGGCGATATGTCCGTTGGGTGATATGTCCGGTCGCCCCAAGGAATACTGTAAAATATAGCGAATTTTCTCTTTTCTGCACTGAAAAAAGTATTGTCTTGAGGCCAAAGATTTCATGTCCTTAAAATACGAATGCGAATTTTGCTTAGCATAGAAGACGCATTTCTCTGATATAAAGTTTTTATCATTGTCCAAAAGTTGATAAACTTTTCAATGAAGTCGCCTTGTCCTTATAGTTAAGTGATTCTACTAACATGAAAGAAAATTTTGTTTTATTGAGGTCAACTTGGCTTTAATTCTACTGAAAAATTATTCAAAATTAAGGAAATCGTCTTTAAATTTGTTGACTTTTTGCATTGGCTACAAAGCTAAAAAGATATTTTTAAACTCTTTTTAGCTTTGTAGCCAATGCAATAAGGAGTTGTTTTAACGCTTTATTTTAAAGAGGTCTTTACACGGATCATAGCATAAGTTCTACTTGTAATCAAGTTTGAATTTGGACACTTAAGTTTTCGTTAACATGTTTTTAATGGACTTTGGTAGAAAATGAAGAAAAAAGCTTGAAAAAATAATAAACAAAAATTTGTTTCCTAGAATCAAGTACTCAAAACTCAAATTTAAAAGATAATTGTGTCTTAATTCTCCGCTTCTTTGGCTCGAAATCAATACCAAAATCATTAGCGTATAGATAAAATCTATGGAACCCGGCATGCTTTTTTAGTGTGGTATCCATCATTGACGCAGATATATTGAAAGAAGTCATAAGTCGAAATAATTTTGGATAAATTATGAAATTCATATTTTTCTATTACGATATATTTGTTTGTGTACTAAGAATGCAGTTCCATTCGAACCTGATTGAAGAAAACCTATATGTTTTTTAAAATTGAAAATTAATTTAAACGTCTAAAGTTACGTAAGGAGTTTACTAAGACTTTCTTTTAAATTTTCACACGCAGTTATTATATTATTATTAATTTTTATAATGTGCCTTTTTATGCCCATCATTAAGCCATACATGAGGAAGAGGTGAGATAGTAGAGTGTGTTTTCCACAATCATGGCATACAATCTGTTGCTGGATTCATTGACTGTATGCCCCACAATTTGGACTACAAATTATATTTTCATGTCCTTACAATGTACTCAATGGAAACCGTTCCCATGGAGTGCTATTACTGCAAAACATGACAAACATCTCTAGACTATAATGAACTTGGGTGACTTTAGAAATGTAAGGAGTTGAAGCGTTTACCTACCACACTGCAATGTTACACGCACACACGTAGGTCATGTAGTGCCATGTATTTAGCTTCCCATTGGAGCCAGTGACGTATACTTAATATTTTCTGTGTATGCGTGAGTCTGATATCTGTTTGTTAGTCGGTCATCGGCTCTATCACATGACATTAATGCGTTTCAGAATTTTATAGATAACTCCTAGGTGAATTGACACGAATAATCGTAAAGGGACTAACCTAATAATGCCATGAAAGGAAAAAAGGAAAACGAAACAACCATGAAAAGGCGGGAGTTAAAGATCAGCTATAGACACATATAGCCACGTAGGTATAAAAGCGTTGTGAGTGAGCGAAATATTTAAGGCCCGTTTTGGTAGGGGCCAAAATAACAGTACAATAAAAACCCAATATATAATAAACAATCATAAAAAATTCACTTCAACATAATGTCATAGAATTTCGATATGTCGGAACCAGTGTAGGATGATTTTGCGTAAACTGCAACAGCATATGCTTGAGAATAATGACTTACCATCACCGATCCAATTATTTTTTAATTGAAATGTCTTCAATCACAGAAATCACCAAAGTCAATTAAACAATTGATTGATCCAATTAAAATATCAATTGATACAAGAAAATTGTGTGATTGCGATCAATTAAATTGTTGAACCAATTAAATTTTTAATTGAATATTTTTTAAAACTCTATTAAAATTTTAATTGGAAAAATTTTTGTGATATTTTTTCTGAGTAGTTTCGATTACCAGATTTACATTTAATACTAGCTACTAACCAATTTGCACTAGGTTACATCGAAGATTATTTGGTAATGAAATGTTTTGCTGGGAATGTATACTCACAGCCCGTTATTTTAGGCTCACTTAGACTATTCAGTTCATTTTGATACCACAAGTGGTGATCTTCACTCTTATCAATGGAAGCTGGCCGATTCCATATACTCGTATCAATTATAAGAACCTCCTTTTAATAGCCGAGTCCGAACTCCATTTCATATTGCAGGGAAACAACTTGGAGAGGCTTTGAAACATTCAAAAATGTCACATTCATTACTGAGAGGGAATAATCGACGGCTGAAAAACTTTTTGGTGTTCGGTCAAAATGGGGACTGTACCCAGAACCCTTTGTGTGCAAGACGGGCATTCTTACCATTGCACCACCGTTACGATGGGAATAAAAAGTGGTGTACGGTAAAAAATCAGCAGAGTTTAGTGGATGGGTCAGTCATTAGTAATCCAACTAAACCAATTTGATCGTGCCGGTGCGTTACCATAGTTCATAATTCCCCCAAAATCAGATCGGCTCAATACATTGTATTGGTGTGGGATCGTCCTACCCTTCTTCAAAAAATCGATGTGGATCACACCTTTTGAACTCACAAAATTCAAATAGATCCAAATTTGCTCTACTGCCACAATTTTTCCAATTGACTTTTCTATAGAAAATTTTCTGAAAATTTTATTTCTATAGAAAATGTTCTCATAATTTTATTTCTATAGAAAATTTTGGTCAAAATTTTATTTCTATAGAAAATTTTGGTCAAAATTTTATCCCTATAGAAAATTTCGTCAAAATTTTATTTCTATAGAAAATTTGGTGAAAAATTTTATTTCTATAGAAAATTTGGTCAAAAATTGTATTTCTATAGAAAATTTGGTAAAAATTTTAGTTTTATAGAAAATTTTCTCAAAAATTTATTTCTATAGAAAATTTTCTCAAAATTTTATTTCTCTAGAAAATTTTCTCAAAATTTTATTTCTATAGAAAATTTTCTCAAAATTTTATTTCTATAGAAAATTTTCTATCATTTTACTATCATTTCCGTGATTGAACCAAGAACTTACTGTTCTTCCTTTTTAGTAGAAGTAGTAAATTTTCCTTGTTGGGAAAGTTTAAAATTCGACACATTTACAATTCTAGGGATATTTATACACCCAAAAAATTGAGCTAAAAGGAGAGACAATAATATATACTATTATAGATACTCAAATAAACTTTTAAAATATAATAATATAACATTTCCTTGGAAAAAAATTGTTTTCATATTAACCACAAACATTTTCAAAAAATATATTTTTTTAATTTGGTAGATTTTTGGTAAATTTTTTCGTCCGTAAAGGCCGGTACTCTGTTCGGTTTTCGCGTTGAAAGAAATAATTTATTTATTAAACTGATTTTTGTGAATTTATAACACAAAAGTGGATCTGATTATTATTTAAAAATGTAATCTGATCGATTGATAAAACAAAGTATAACATGGAGTTGTATTTCCATAATAAACTAGCAACCAACATTTAGCCGCTCCCTACTATATGGTTAGGTTAGGTTAGGTGGCAGCCCGATTTATCAGGCTCACTTAGACTATTCATTCCATTGTGATACCACATTGGTGAACTTCTCTCTTATCACTGAGTGCTGCCCGATTCCATGTTCCATGTTAAACAAGGGACCTCCTTTTTATAGCCGAATCCGAACGGCGTTCCATATTGCAGCGAAACCACTTAGAGAAGTTTGGAAACCCTCAGAAATATCACCAGCATTACTGAGGTGGGATAATCCACCGCTGAAAAACTTTTTGGTGTTCGGTCGAAGCAGGAATCGTACCCACGACCTTGTGTATGCAAGGCGGGCATACTAACCATTGCACCACGGTGGCTCCCATTTGTAATGTGAATTAAGAAATAATTTATTTATTAAACTGATTTTTGTGAATTTATAACACAAAAGTGGATCTGATTATTATTTAAAAATGTAATCTGATCGATTGATAAAACAAAGTATAACATGGAGTTGTATTTCCATAATAAACTAGCAACCAACATTTAGTCGCTCCCTACTATATGGTAGAATATAAATAATGTATATAACATGAAATTTAAACACAAATGTTAACAAAATAAAAGCTTTATTTGGTGAATTATATTTTACAATCGTTTCATTTGTACTGGGCATCGGGATAATTAACACAAAACATAATTTAAACAAAAGGAGGCACTGCAATTGATGTTCCAAAACAAGCATTGGCACTTCAACCAACATGTATAGTACCGAGGTAGCAATGAATGGAATCACAAGAATTATTTGCTATGTTCCAAAAAATAAAATGCAGCATTGTAAAATTAGTTTTTTAATTCCAAAGATATTTGCAAAATAACTTCGCCTGCTTCTTCTTTTTCAAATTAATTATTTTGTATGTGTGTGTGTGTAAATCGAGCCAAAGTCAACTTTTGAACTTCTTTCAAAATTTGAAAATCTTTATATCATTCGATTTTTGAAAAAGCAAACTTTTCAACATTTGTAATTATTGAAAAATTGGCTTTTGATTTCGCGATTTTTGACGTTTTTATATATTTCCAGAATAAAAAGAGCTAACTAACATTGCCCTTTCCATTCAGATTTTGGTCAACATAAAAGGTCGATTTTGTATGAAATTCGAAAGACGTTTTTGTAGACTTTTTGACAAAATATCGATTAGTTATAACTCAGCTGCCAATACGATATTGTGGATTTTTATTATCCTCCGTGCTAGACGTTTTTGAGTCATCTAAACATACACCTATACGAAATAATATAGAACGAAACTATTGCAGATAAGATTTCCCCTTATAATATGTAAATATTCAACAGAAGACGTTGCTCGCTATCGTATAGATTGACTATTATGTTAATCAATTCATCATTTAAAAATGCAAAATTATTTAAGAAGTAATTTAAATAAATAGCTAAATCGATTCTCCTAACACGTAAGTTTAGTGTAAGTTCAGTCCCTAAATGCACCACTGGTAAAAATAAAAAAGACCCTAGTGGAGCGAATAGCGAGTGTTATACATGTATTTAGTATAAGTATGGGTTCAAGGTGCCACAGAATGAATGACAGATTTAATTTGTCGCCAACCCTCGATGAAGGATTAGAAATTAGGAAATGAAGACATTGTCTCTATATACTTAAATAAACAAACAAACTAACATGCATACGATATTGAAAGACAAACCACCTACACACACGTATGGAAATAGACATTCATTCTAGTTGGAATATTGTGCCACTATCATTGGTGACCATACCGAGTTACTTCAGGTACGTCGGCTTGCGTAGGATAGGGAAAACACGCAATTACATTTCATTCTTTATTCCTAATGTTAAGTTATTCTCTAGCGTAAAGATGGAAACGCAGATTTTCTCATGTGTGGAAATACAATGGAGCAACGAATGTCATTATATAAACGAACTAAAAGTAAAGAAGAAAACCTTTGGCGCCAAATCATTACCATTCTTTTCATTCTTACCCCTTTTGGGAAAGGTACGAAAATTGTCTTTGGCGTTAGTTCATATTGAACTTATGTGTACGGTCATTGAACTTCATAAAATGTTTGGGACATATTTAAAAATAGGAAAATATCATTGGGCTGTGAAAAATTTCGAAAAAAAATAAAATTTAAGTACAAGAAAATATATTTTTTTCCAATAAGAATAAAAATAAAAAAAAAACGTTAATTTTTGCGAATTTTTTTTCAGCGTATTAAGATTTTAATTAAACAAGTAAGGAAAGTCTAAAGTCGGGCGGGGCCGACTATATTATACCCTGCACCACTTTGTAGATCTAAATTTTCGATACCATATCACATCCGTCAAATGTGTTGGGTGCTATATATAAAGGTTTGTCCCAAATACATACATTTAAATATCACTCGATTTGGACAGAATTTGATAGACTTTTACAAAATCTAAAGACTCAAAATTTAAGTTGGCTAATGCACTAGGGTGGAACACAATTTTAGTAAAAAAAAATATGGGAAACATTTAAATCTGAAGCAATTTTAAGGAAACTTCGCAAATGTTTATATATGATTTATAGCTCGATATATATGTATTAGAAGTTTAGGAAAATTGGAGTCATTTGTACAACTTTTCGACTAAGCAGTGGCGATTTTACAAGGAAAATTTTGGTATTTTGATCATTTTTGTCGAAATCAGAAAAACATATATATGGGAGCTATATCTAAATTTGAACCGATTTCAATCAAATTTGGCACACATGACTATATTACTAATTGTACTCCTAGTGCAAAATTTCAACCAAATTGGGCCAAAACTCTGGCTTCTGGGGCCATATAAGTCCATATCGGGCGAAAAATATATATGGAAGCTATATCTAAATCTGAACCGATTTCAATCAAATTTGACACACATGACTATACTACCAATTGTACTCCTTGTGCAAAATTTCAAGCTAATCGGGATAAAACTCTGGCTTCTGGGTCCATATAAGTGCATATCGGGCTAAAGATATATATGGGAGCTAAATCTAAATCTGAACCGATTTCAACAAAATTTGGCACGCATAGCTACAATGCTGAATCTACTCCCTGTGCAAAATTTCAACCAAATTGGGCCAAAACTCTGGTTTTTAGGACCATATTAGTCCATATCGGGCGAAAGATATATAAATCTGAACCGATTTCAATTAAATTTTGCACACTTAACTATACGGCTAAGTGTTATGTTTCAAGCAAATCGGTATAAAACTCTGGCTGCTGGGTCCATATTAGTGCATATCGGGCGAAAGATATATATGGGAGCTATATCTAAATCTGAACCGATTTCTTCCAAAATCAATAGGGTTCTATTCTGACCCAAATTAGGAACATGTGCCAAATTTGAAGCCGATTGGACTTAAATTGCGACCTAGACTTTGATCACAAAAATGTGTTCACAGACAGACGGACGGACGGACAGACGGACATGGTTATATCGACTCAGGGACCCACCCTGAGCATTATTGCCAAAGACACCATGTGTCTATCTCGTCTCCTTCTAGGTGTTACAAACATATGCACTAACTTATAATACGCTGTTCCACAGTGTGGCGCAGGGTATAAAAATGTAAATATCTATGTCGGATAAGGTAATATGATCATAGGAATATGTTTAGCCAAATTATATAAAAAAGTTTCCTTTCGCCATGATAACACAAGTTCTGCCTCTCTACGGTAAAATTGGGCTGAGAATTGCAACGAATTTTTTTTTTTGTGAAATTGCCCGAAAAATTAATTTTTATATAAAACTTTTTTCTTTTCGACAAAAAGACTTAAAATTTACCTTTCCCACCGTTTGAACTACTTCAAGCTTTGGCAATAATTACGAATGAAAAATAATAAAAAAAAAGGATACAACACTTTACCAATCATTCGTTTAAATCGCCCCACAGTGAATTAGCTACTTAATGTCTATGGGATTACTCTCAGTAACGTAATATCAGATTTGTGAGCAGCGTTACGATTGCATGAATAACTCAACCCCCATGTGGGTGATAGTTAAAAACCCTTATCAAAGTCAGTAAGGAGGAAAATTGACATAGACGAATGAATTTACATCTGTGTAGGATTGTGTGTGGTAATTTGTGTACGTCGTCTGGTGAGAATAAAGTATTTACCAGCTGCCAGATATGTACTTAATACCATTACAAATGAGGAAAAATCTAAAACGAGAGACAACTAACACTCACACCAACACAAACGAGAGTCCGTTTGTTCGCATGATAATGTAAAAATATTTGTAGCAAAAATTTATCCAGCGGTATCCAGTTATCCACCATTCACGCACACGCAAACACACACACTCGTGTACACAACTCTCTGTTCAGTTTTCTTGTTGTTTTTCACTTCAGTTGTGGTTGTTGTTATTGCTATTGCCTAGATATCTCGTATTCATGGATTTTGTTTTGTTTACGAGTTCTTGGCGCATATACCCATGGACAAACACACATTAAGTATACGACATACTACCCACTCGTCCCTCACATGGTTAATTGGTCTATAAAGAGCAAAGTAATGTCGTTATTGTGTGAATTTTGTGCTCATATTTATCAATAGGGAAGGGAGCTGGTGAAATGGGCGGAGATGGGAAGAGTGTGAGGCTATCGTCAAGTAATCTTGCAGGCGACATTGTGACGCAATGCCGGCAATTCGATATTAAATGTTTGTTTTTAACCGATCATTGCAAGAAGTGTAATCAACCGTGACATACACAAATATTTTTATTTTTGATGCATACCCACCATTCATATGTAAACGTACACACATATAAATCAATATATACACATTTAGGGGTGGGAAACATGGAATATAACAACCCAAACAAATGATAAAACATTTTGGGGTGAGACTGTTTGTCTCATCAAAATCAGATTATAGATCGATTTATCGGTGATTTTAGGCAAATGTGTTAAATTGATCAGGTGTTCTTGGTTGGTTTGGCTGATTGGGTTAACAAAATATAAATAAATATTTTATCAAGAGATCAAGAGTTTTATTAGAAGCCAATTACGAAAAAAAAAAACGCATAGCAACATAAATAGGCAAACAAGCATTCACTTACATGCATACGCCAAGCCTATATTTTCTAGTGAAGTATGACTTAAGAGTCCTTCGCGAAACGACATCGCAGAAAAACTTTATGCGATTTCTTTAAGCAAAATGTAATTGTTTTTAGTTAATTTTTTACAAAACCTCATTGAAAGAATTAACAAATTCCATTTATCGTCTATTGACTGTAACAAGGCAGTATGCGTGTCCATTTTATACGAGTACATAAACATTTCCCCATTCTTTTGTCTACATTTAATTGTGCCAGGGCGGCATGCAAGCATCAAGAAATGTTTGGTGAAAATGTTCTTCCAAAATATATTTGTACTATTTCGTTTGCCCATTAACTCTGCATGCCCCTTTAACTCAATATTCAATTAATCAAAAGCAAAGTACAATTGTAAGAATTACGGAATCGTTAAAGTCAGTTAAAGCGAACAATGTACACATAGAAAAATATAGGTCAATTCAAATGTTGTACCGATTGACTGAACGTTTTAGATCTATAACATAATTGGTTATTATGCCAAATGTTTTTACATTAAAATCTAAGTTGAATTTTACAAAATATACAATAAGAAATATATCAATCAAAATAAAACCAATCATATAAATAATTTGTTTTTTTTTCATTGACTCTTCTCCACACTGATAAAAAAGCTGGGAGCCACCGTGGTTCAATGGTTAGCATGCCCGCCTTGCATACACAAGGTCGTGGGTTCGATTCCTGCTTCGACCGAACACCAAAAAGTTTTTCAGCGGTGGATTATCCCACCTCAGTAATGCTGGTGACATTTCTGAGGGTTTCAAAGCTTCTCTAAGTGGTTTCACTGCAATGTGGATCGCCGTTCGGACTCCGCTATAAAAAGGAGGTCCCTTGTCATTGAGCTTAACATGGAATCGGGCAGCACTCAGTGATAAGGGAAAAGTTCACCAATGTGGTATCACAATGGACTGAATAGTCTAAGTGCGCCTGATACATCGGGCTGCCACCTAACCTAACCTAACCTAACCTACAAAGATTTTGTCTTTAATGATTTTGGTATTGATTCCGAGCCAATGAAGCGGAGAATTGAAGTAAGAACACATTTAAGACAGAATTCTCTTTTAAATTTGAGTTTTGAGTACTTGATATTACACAGGAAAAAATATTTCACGAAAAATGTTCCAATTAAAGTCTTATTTGAGTTTTAAAAAATATTCAATTAAAATTTTAATTGATTCAATAAATTTTTTAATTGAAACAAAAATCAATCAGAAAAAAAAATTTTTGTGTATAGGAAACAAATTTGAATTTAATCGTTTTCTCCTTTTTTATTCATGTGCTGTCAAAGTCATTTAAAAGCGTGTTAACGAAAACTTAAATTTCCATATGCAGGCCCGACTTTGAGTAGAAAATATGCTATGTTCAAGTAAAAAACGTCTTTAACATAAAGTGTTGCAAGACATCTCCTCTTTTTGAACGCTTTCTAGCTTTGCAGTCAAGATGCAAAAAAAAACAAAAAATTTAACAATTTCATTAATTTTTAACAATTTTTCGGAATTATTAAAGACAAGATGGCCTTAGTCAAAAAAAGAAAAAAACATTCTTCTTTTTTATGGTACCCATTTTTAAATGAAATCACTTAATTATAAAGCCAAAACGACTTCATTGAAAAGTTTATCAATTTTTGGACAAGGAAAAAAATTTATGTCCGAGAAATGCGTCTTCTATGTAAAGCAAAGAACACATTCGTATTTCATGGAAAAGAAATCTTTGTCATCAATAATAACAATATTTTTTTAGTGCATTGATAAATAAAAAACACGTTATTATATTGGTTAAGACAAAAGGCACTTCTAGTAAGATCGTGTGGCCATATCCTGCACCAAACAGAACACAAAAAAAAATGTACGAAAATTTTTCCAATTAAAGTCTTAATTGAGTTTTAAAAAATATTCAATTAAAAATTTAATTGATTCAACAAATTTTTTAATCGAAACAAAAATCTATCACAAAACTATATATTAACGATTAATTTTTTAATTGGATCAATTAATTTCGTGATTGAAGACAAAAAATAGCCGAAACAGGATTTAAAGCCGAGGACGAATGGAAGAAAAATCGAGAAAACTATTATTTAGACAAGCAAGCAAAGTTGGAGCATCGCTGAGCTTAGTGTATAGATTTAAAGGAGAAAATGTTCCCCCAACAAAAAGTTGATGTTCACCAACTTTTTCCAACGTGCTATGGGGTCAGAGTACAATAACCACAAACAGTGTTGCCAATTTGGTGCTTTTAGCTGCAAATAAAAATAAATGATACCATATAGCGAAATACACTTTCCTTTTTTGTCTTCACATAAACCACTTCTGAATAAATAAATTAACACAAAACAGTAAATCCGTATTCTCCGTCCATTCCAAGAAACAATCAAAACACGACTGACGCGCAAAATGAAAATCGTGTGTACCTGCTCAATGTTTTTATAAAATTCTTTTCACTGCAAAAAAGTTAAACAATTAAATGGTCACGAAAAAAATGTAAATGGTCTTTATGGCCATGTAATGGTTCTAGAAATGTCTATACTTAACCTATAAAAATACTTTTTTCCCTGTAAAAAAAGTAAAAAATTTGTTTGGTCAGGTACATGATTTTATCATTTAAATCATAGAATATGTTTGCGGTATTTGAGAAACATTCAAATGCTTATTGCCACCATACATTTTTCTCCGCTCGAAAACTATATTTACAAAGACAAAATACATGGTTTTCGAACCAATTACATGCCCTAGATAATCATTAATTGGATGCGGCAACCATGTCCAAACATGGTTTTTCTGTTCGTGTATTCTCCAATTTACGTAAAATTTTATTATTCTAACTATACATGTCAAATTTAGTCACAGCCGGTTCAGATTATATATAGCTCCCATATATACGTACACCAGAGTTGGGGAAATATTGTAGACTGTTTCATATTTTAGACCCATTTTCAATGGGATTTTCTTCCAATTGACTGGATAGTTTCCACAGAGAATATTTAATATTTAATATGATATTTAAGTGTGTCAAGTTTGATCTAATTTGTTTCAGATTTAGATAAAGCCTCCACACGCAAAGAAAAAAAACGTTTGGAAAACGTGTACCGAAAACGTTTTTCTTTTGTTAGAGTTTTTTGAATTGCTTCGAAAATTTTAAACTTTTATCACCAAAAAAAATCGTTTGTTACAAAATTTTTATTTTTTCAATAAAAAAAGTTATTTTTGAAATAACAACACAGTCCATTTCGTTTATATCAAACACTGTTCTTTTCTGACTTTAGGTCTTTAATAAGACACATTTTACAGTTCAAAATTTAATATAGTACAATGTAATGTTGAACATTTTTTCGGAATCTTCCGAATATATCTGGAATATATGTAAAAAAAAAACAAAAGCAAAAAAACTTTGGCCGAAGCAGGGATCGAACCCACGACCCTTGGCATGAGAGTCGGACGTAGCTACCACTGCTCCACGGTGCCAAACTAACTGTTTGTTTCTGTTAAATAAACTTTGTTTATTCGGTTCGTGGGCGCCGCAAGCTATGCTATATAAATATAACTAATATGGATATTTATCTATTGATGACCATAACAGGTACATAGCTCAGTGGTTAGTGTGTTGGCTTACAATGTGCATGGTCCGCGGTTCGATTCTCCGTCCAGGCGAAAGGTAAAAAAAATTTTTAAAATTTATAAAATCGTATAATTTCTTCTACATTGTTGGTATTACAGGAAAAGGTGTTAAGAACTAAAAATCCTCGTGGTTGTGAGAAAGATATGAGGGACAATGCAATTAGCAAGAAAATAATGTTTTTTTTGAGCTAGTCTTTATGAAATTGTTTTTACATCCTGGAAAAGAATAAACGTTTATCACAAAAAGTATATACTTTTCTTCCAAATACACTTCCTTACAGCGAAAAGCAAATGAGAAACGAACTTTGTTTGTCTAAAATTTCGTTTGGGAGGAAAGAATTATTTTTTTGCGTGCATATATTCATTTTTCCGGTTTATACAAATATGGCCACAATTCCCACACTTTACACAAAATTCTGTGATGATTTCCCCATATCTTAGTCATATCCTACACACTGTAATGCCAGAATTTCCACAGAACGGTTGAGTTTTAAATAAGGCTCTAAGTCGCCCGACTTGACCAAATAATATATCACAACCCACATTTGACTACATATCTTGGTGAGATCTAACCAATATCCTTGTAAAATCGCCACTGATGAGTAGCAAAAATTGTAAATATTACTAAAATTGTCCTATATCTCGAATACATATGTATCGTCTGATAAATCATAAATGCTCTTTTGTATAATTGCACTAAAATTTCTCTCGCTTCATATTTCCCACACAGAAAAAAATTTCCGTAGTTAAACTAACGCTAAATTTAACTTATTTTTATTAGAAAAAAAATTATTTGCTTGTAGTGAAATTTCATTTTTATCGAAATTTTCCACAGCTTAATGAAATCTTACTTTTTTTTAAGTATGTATCAAAAATTTTATGAACTAAACGTGAGTATAAAGTTCAATGACCGTACAAATTAGTTCAATATGAACTAAAACATATGAAAATTTTCGTACGATTCCCAAAAATAGTAAGAATGAACTACAGTATGGTTAAAATGGTCATGATTTGGCGCCAATGATTTTCTTTTATATTTCAAGTTAGCCTGATACCGAAACAGGCAATTGACGTCCAAATGCATTATATCTAATTATACAATTATTTTTCGAGCTTTATGGACAGACATAGATTAAGGAACATGGTTAATAGAGCCATTCTTCTTTTTTACTTTTAGTTTATTTTTTTCCTATGAAATTATGTAATTTCGTGAACTGCTGTTAAAAAGTACAACAGGGCATTAAAATTTCTGGTTTTAACAACGCTTTGTGGAAATCTCAAAATGTGGAGTAAAATTTAGTAGTTTATTCTTCCTATAAAACAGTTCACTTTTTTTCGGTGAATATTTGTTTACTAACATTGTGTTTCCAGGGCGTTAACTGATTTAAATTCTAGAGCTTTTATAGAAGTACAAAAAATTGTCTCCATTAACCCTGCTACTATGTTATGTTGGGGTCATATCATGACCCACACTTAATTTTGTAAAATAAAATGAAATGTGTATCTAATTAAAAGGTTTTTTATAGTTTGGGATCATCGGAATAGGTTGTTGTTACTGGAATTTTCAGTTATGC
This sequence comes from Haematobia irritans, assembly GCF_050003625.1. NCBI lineage: Eukaryota > Metazoa > Arthropoda > Insecta > Diptera > Muscidae > Haematobia > Haematobia irritans. The sequence goes on along the minus strand of NC_134401.1, from coordinate 173,037,278 downwards.
TTTTATTGAAAGTTTTTCTTTAATGAAAAAATTTACACTTTTTTAATTTACTCGCGCCTTTTGGTTGTAAAAAAGTTGTATGTAGGTGGTAATGGGAGCTACCGTGGCGCAATGGTTAGCATGCCCGTTTTACAAAGGGTCATGGGTTCAACCCCAGTTTCGACCAAACACCAAAGTATTTTTTCAGCGGGTGGAATAATATATCTTCTGCTGGTGACATTTCTGAGTTTCAAAGCTTCTCTATGTGGTTTCACCGAAATGTGGAACCACGTGCAGATTTGGATTCATCGTCCCAAATAACTATAAAAACAATATTCAGTTCTTCATCAACAGAACCATAAAAAAAACTAACTTATTACATACAAACATTCACCCATTAGAAAATGTAATTTTTATACGGAAATCGCGATTTATATCAATTCAGTAAATCGTGAACAATATTAAAAGTCGTGCACCGATTGTAATGAAATAAAGCTCATTTTATTCGAAATATATTAAACTAACTATTTCTGAACCAAAACTGTGATTTTCGACCCATTTTTATTTTGTAGGAATTTTTAAAAAACAAATTTTTTTTTGTTAAAAATTTAATTTTTTTTTTTTTCAAAACTTAAACGATATCTCTAAAACTACTTAGAAAATTGAAAAGCAATGTAAAGACGGCTTAAAGATAATATTCTTTGGGATTTTCGGTTTGTTTTTATTTAAAATGGTGAACCGTTTTCAAATTTTTCCAATATATGTAGTGAAGTGCCTTAATTATGAAAATAACGGTATATCTCGAAAAGTCAAACTGATGGATAAAAACCAAGTGTATATTTGGATTCAGCGACCTCAAATTACTAAAATTTGCTATAAATTTCAAATCAACACAAAAAAGTTCGTGTTTGTTCCCCTGTGTAATATATGGGGTCATAAAATGAGCCCAACCTGTTATGTGTATACACCAAGAATAAAAAGCCCTACGAACATAAAATTTTAACAAACCCTATTGAATTAAGTACATTTCACCAATTCATGCACTGAGTAGTAAGATCTTTTAATTATATTCCACCACAAAGAAATGGGGTAATAATAAATTCGATTTGGGTCCTCAAATGACCCCAACATAATAGCAGGGTTAAAAGTATTTGTATCTGAAAATGCAAACCTTTATATAGCTCCCAGCAAATTTGAAGTAGTTGAGATGGTAACACAAATGTTAGTCTACATAGTGGTGAAGGGTATAATATAGACGGCTGTAGACTTTACTTACGTTTTTTTTTAGTAGAGCATTTAATTTTCGATTTTGTGGAAGTGGTATGTTAGCATTTATAATATATTTTTGGTGCTTTTTGGCCTTGGGGAGTTGGTAACACTGACCACAAATATTGCTCCTGTACCCAGTGTTGCCAGGTTGGGGTTTTCCCCCCAAATTTAGGGGTTTTTACACGTTTAGGGGGATTTTTAGGGGTAAAATTTATTTGGGGGGATTTTTGGGGGTAAAAAAAATATCTTATGGCGATTTCGATTGGGAAAAAGGTGCAACATTCTCAAAATTGATTGCAACATATCAAGGACACTGTCATAGATTTTGGATCCTTTATACCTCACAATATTATAAATTAACAATAACTTTAGAATTACACTATCATTTGGGCGAAATGACAATTAGGGAAAAAGTAGTGTAACACCAAGGCAACATATTTTTTGCGAATCGAAAACGCCCTTAGATTTTATATATATTTGATACAATTAAAAACAAGGTTAGGTTAGGTTAGGTGGCAGCCCGATGTATCAGTTTCACTTAGACTATTCAGTCCATTGTGATACCACATTGGTGAACTTCTCTCTTATAACTGAGTGCTGCCCGATTCCATGTTAAGCTCAATGACAAGGGACCTCCTTTTTATAGCCGAGTCCGAACGGCGTTCCACATTGCAGAGCAACAACTTAGAGAAGCTTTGAAATGGCACCAGCATTACTGAGGTGGGATAATCCACCGCTGAAAAACTTTTTGGTGTTCGGTCGAAGCAGGAATCGATCCCGAATTTGTGACAAGTGGTGTAATGATTTTTATTTACTTCAAAAGAAAATTTTTAGCATTAAAAAAAATTATTTTGTCTAAAATTTCGTTCCTCAGAAAAAATCTTCTTTCAGTTTATATATTTGTGTTAAATTTAATTTTTAAATTGTATCACTACAGGATTTTTAACGAAATTTTGGGCCTCTTTTTGTACTATTTACATACTTAACATTTTTGGGTGTTTTTGAAACAAGTCTAGACCAATTTAGGGTTTTTTTCTTAAGATTTGGGGGGAAGAATCAAAAATTACCTGGTAATACTGCCTATACCCCACCTCAAATGCTTAATCGATCTACACCAACACTCAAAAAAGGCTTGCCCGCTCCCAACAATTTTTGATTTTTCACTAATGATTTTAGTATTGAGTTCAAGCCAAAGAAGCGAGAAATTCACTAAGGATACATATAAGCTGCAAGTCTAGCTTATTTTATATTGGAACGTAAATCTTAATATATTCGTTATTCCGTGTATTTTATTCATGTAAATAAAGAGTGTCTTTAAATCAAATTTATTTCCAATTTTTAATAACCAATTGAACTAAGTTCAATAAATTTTTCTTTTATGTAAGGACACCTAGCTTTGAATCGTATCTCCTAACTATAAGGACAAAACGCTTTCATTGAAAAGTTTATCGACTTTTGGTCAAGAAGAAAAACTTTGTATAAGAGTAATGCGTCTTCTTTGAAGGGAGAGAAGCAATTTGATCACCCCAATATTATATAAGTATATACTTTGTTTTCCATTTTCATAAAACTCTATACATAATAAATTATAGTTGCTTTTATTTTGTACAATATTCTAAAAGATATTGGCAATTTCCTTTGAATATGTATTATAGTTTTTTTTTTTGTATAATTCTAATATAGTATGAGTACATGGGGTACAATATGGCTGCGCTTTTTAAATGTAGCGTTTGTCATTTTTTTTTTGTATTTTTATGAGCAATGGTAAATTGGAATCCAATCGGAACTGCAAATTGCGGTAAACGTGCTGATTTTGTTCCACACATGTCTGCTACTTTTATTGCAAATTGAAACGCGAATACACGGTTGTGGTTTCGAACAATTACTCTAGACATTGGAAAGTGCAAAAAATCGTAATCAATGCAGTAGTAGAATCGTTTATGAGATAATAATTCCAGTGTTTAATTTGTTTTGTATCAAGTGGCGGTTTACGTTGCATACAAAGACATCATACATAGAAAAAATATCATCAAAATATTTTGAGTATTTATTGAAGTTGAATTAAAGAGTTAAATTATATAATTAGATATCTAATCAAATTAAAAAAGAAATTCAGTGAAATTTTTCGGCTTAAATCCAAAGAAATATCTATAACTAAAATCCTAAAATATATAAAAAAAAACGTAAATCTTATGAAAAATTACAAGAAAATTATTTCATCTAAAGGTGGGCACTATGTTCGGAAACCAGCTTATTTTTGAATCATAAGAAAAATACTAATGCTTTAAAACTTTTCCTTCCCTGATTTGAAACGTTTTAATAAAAATATAAACGTCTTCACATCGAACTCGAACATACACGCAAAAAAATAATTCTTTCCTCCCAAACGAAATTTTAGACAAACAAAGTTCGTTTCTCATTTGCTTTTCGCTGTAAGGAAGTGTATTTGGAAGAAAAGTATATACTTTTTGTGATAAACGTTTATTCTTTTCCAGGATGTAAAAACAATTTCATAAAGACAAACTCAAAGAAAAAAACATTGTTTTTTTCTTGCTAATTGCATTTTCCCTCACATCTTTCTCACATTCACGAGGTTTTTTAGTTCTTAATAATACCAACAATGTAGAAGAAATTATATGATTTTATAAATTTTTAAAATTTTTTTACCTTTCGCCTGGACGGAGAATCGAACCGCGGACCATGTACTTTGTAAGCCAACACACTAACCACTGAGCTATGTACCTGTTATGGTCATCAATAGATAAATATCCATATAAGTTATATTTATATAGCATAGCTTGCGGCGCCCACGAACCAAATAAACAAAATTTATTTAACAGAAACAAACATTTAGTTTGGCACCGTGGAGCAGTGGTTGCTACGTCCGACTTGCATGCCAAGGGTCGTGGGTTCGATTCCTGCTTCGACCAAAGTTTTTTTTTGTTTGTTTTTTTTTTTTTTACATATGTTCCAGATATGTTCGGAAGATTCGGAAAAAATATCAACATTACATTGTAGTATATTAAATTTTGAACTGTAAAATGTGTCTTATTAAAGACCTAAAGTCAGAAAAGAACAGTGTTTGATATAAACGAAATGGACTGTGTTGTTTTTTCAAAAATAACTTTTTTTATTGAAAAAATAAAAATTTTGTAACAAACTAATTTTTTTGGTGATAAAAGTTGAACAATTTCGAAGCAATTCAAAAAACTCTAACAAAAGAAAAACGCTTTCGGTACACGTTTTTCAAACGTTTTTTTTTTCTTTGCGTGTAGTACCCATCTTAAAGGTAAAATAATTATTAATAAATAAATAATAATTCCAAAGGTTCTGTATTGATTCTGAGCCAACGAAACGGAGAATTGAAGTAAGGATAAATTTAGGACACAACTATCTTTTAAATTTGAATTTATTCTTTATTCTTTTTCTGCTTTAAAACCGTGTTGACAGAAACTTAAATTATGCTGTGCTTCAAGTTAGGTTAGGTGGCAGCCCGATGTATCAGGCTCACTTAAACTATTCAGTCCATTGTGATACCACATTGGTGAACTTCTCTCTTATAACTGAGTGCTGCCCGATTCCATGTTAATGACAAGGGACCTCCTTTTTATAGCCGAGTCCGAACGGCGTTCCACATTGCAGTGAAACACTTAGAGAAGCTTTGAAGCCCTCAGAAATGTCACCAGCATTACTGAGGTGAGATAATCCACCTCAGTAATGCTGGATTACTATGTTTCAAGTAAAAACGTCTTTAAAATCCAGTGTTGAAAGACATTTTTCCATTTTTGAACGCTTTTTAGCTTTATATTCATCATACAAGACTTCAACAAATTTCAAGATAATTTCATTAATTTTGAACAATATTCTCTCATGTAATTAGAATAACCTAAATATAGGGACAAAATGACTTAATTAAAAAGTTTATTGACTTTTTGATAATCTTTTCATCAGAGAAATGCATCTCCTATCCTAAGCAAAATTTACATTCGTATTTTAAGGATAAGAAATCTTTGGCCTCAGGTCAATATGTTTTTCGGTACGTGAGGAACCGACAATAGCCCACTGCATTGGAGATATTCAGACCATTTGAGGAGTATTTTTAATAAAAAGATCTGAAGATATTATTTTGTTTTTAAAATTCTAGTTCTTGAAAGAACTAAAAATCAGGGTGTGAGTAATGCCAAAATGATGAGGCATCAATTTGTTGGTCTTTCCATCACCTCGTCAATTTCGCGTTATTGATATTCAAATTTAAAGGGTGATACGGTCAAAATTTGGTCAATATAAACTTGACGTATTTCTTTCAATTTTGCATTTAAAAAACCTGAACACTCCTCATTTTGAAGGTGTGTGTGTGTAGAATGTTGCTTCTATTTTGATTTTGGAATTCACTCTTCAGTTGTCAAAATGCCGTCCAAGCAAGAAGAGCAGCGTATCAAAATTTTGCTCGCGCATCGCGAAAATCCGAGCTACTCGCACGCAAAGCTGGCAAAATCGCTAAAAGTTGCCAAATCAACCGTTACAAATGTAATTAAAGTGTTTGGGTAACGTTTGTCGACAGCCAGGAAGTCTGGATCGGGGGGAAATTGGAAACCGGAAGCCGCTGAGACGACAAAGAGAGTTGCCGGTAGTTTCAAGCGAAACCCTAACCTCTCTCTCCGAGATGCCGCAAATAAGCTGGGTGTATCGTCTACAACCGTGCATCGAGCCAAAAAAACGAGCCGGACTATCGACTTACAAGAAGGTAGTGACTCCAAATCGCGATGATAAACAAAATACGACGGCCAAAGCGCGATCCCGGAGGCGGTACACGACGATGCTGACGAAGTTTGACTGCGTGGTAATGGACGACGAAACCTACGTCAAAGCCGACTACAAGCAGCTTCCGGGACAAGAGTTTTATACGGCAAAAGGAAGGGGAAAGGTAGCAGATATTTTCAAGCACATAAAACTGTCGAAGTTCGCAAAGAAATATCTGGTTTGGTAAGCCATCTGTACCTGAGGCTTAGAAAGCAGCATTTTCATAGCTTCCGGGACTGTCAACCAAAAAATTTACGTGAAAGAGTGTTTGAATAAACGTCCGCTGCCTTTCCTGAAGAAACACGGTTGTTCCGTACTGTTTTGGCCGGATTTGGCATCTTGCCATTACGGTAAAAAGGCCATGGAGTGGTACACCGCCAACAACGTGCAGGTGATTCCCAAGGACAAGAACCCTCCCAACACGCCAGAGCTCCGCCCAATTGAGAAATACTGGGCTATTGTCAAGCGGAACCTAAAGAAGACCAAAAAAACTGCTAAGGACGAGCAGCAGTTCAAGACAAACTGGCTTTCTGCGGCGAAGAAGGTGGACAAGATGGCTGTACAAAATCTGATGACAGATGTCAAGCGTGAGGCCCGGCAATTCGGATTTGGAAAAGCGAAAGCCTAACTGAATATTTTTCCTGAATTTTATACTAATTGAACTTGAAAAAGAAATTGAATTTGATTTTTTTAATAAACGATTTCACCGATTTACACGCGTTTCCCCTTGACCAAATTTTGACCGCATCACCCTTTATAATACTCAACAACATTGTTGAAAAATCTCATCGAAAATACATAAACATTTAGTAAGAATTTACAGCATAATTGTTCCTTCTGTGTTTATTTTTTTATTGTGGTTCTACACCCCCCATACTAAGATGAACAAAAATAAAAACCGCATACCATTCAGTTAAGCGACAGTATGTAATTATTTTTAAATTTCCCAATTCTTGCAGCCATAACAGAAAATCCAACTCTCATAAAACAAAAACAATCTACATATTATTATTCTTCATAATCTCATTGGATTCTTGTTGTTTTATTTTCAGAACTGAGCATATCTCCCTATAAAGACGTAACACACATGACAATGACGGATAGATTTATTGTAACGAAGACTGAAGAGAGTGATGCTGCCCCCGACTATCTCTTAGAAGAGTCATGCACTGGCAAATTATTAAATGATTTAAGTGATAACGGTAAGTTGGGAGTTAGCGGTTAAGTGGGTGGGTGTGTTGGTATGTACAAAAAGGAGAAGTGTTGCCAATGTTTTCTCAAATAGGCAAAGTTTATCTCAAATTAAATTTTAAAAACCAATGGATAGGACAATGTATATACGTTACATCCTAGACTGCAGAAAGTATTAACAGATGTCAATGGTATACATATAATAACACTAAATATTTTTTTAAAATCATTTGAAATTAAGACAAGAAAATAAAAAAAGTAGATCAGACGATTAGTTTGTCTTCTCGATAATATTTATGGACTACAAGTAGTAGTTTGTAATTCATGGTTTTTGGATATATCGCTAGCAGTCAACGATTCGAATACACGAATCTAACGACATTTGGAGTTAAGATCATACTGATGTCGCCGTAATGAGTCTCTCCCTTATAAAAGACTGCAACCCTCCCTTCGCAAAGGTTTACTCTCCGAACAAAATCGGGTGCAAATAATTTCAAGGGACTACAACAACAAATACATCAAATCTTTTAGTTTTGACTTCCTGAATGAGTTAAAATTTAAACTTTCTCTTATATAATACTCTATACAAAAGATTGTTTTAATAATTTATGTATAAAGTCTGAAAAAATATGAAAACGTTTTATAAGAAATATGAAGCTTTATGAAAGCATTGATGAATTGAAAAGCACTATATTCGTAATGGAACCGTATGTTTTTGCAATTGATATAAAGCATAGCTGGGTTGGGAGTCGATTTTTTCATTCATTTTACGGACATTTTTCATTGTTCTGTTTTATCGGACAATTTTTCGGTGATAGACTTTGTCAGTGCTCACAGGAGTGGGGATGTTAGATCCATTCCTTATTCTTTCTTACGGTATAGAAAACATTGCGATCGACTCAGATTTAAAGGAGCTCCCTAATTTTCAATATAATAGACAAATAGTAGTGAACGGCGTTGACGTTTCAAACGTTCTGTTAATGGAAGTGAATCAACACATATATCGTAGCAGTCGGGGAACAGGCACAGTTGTAAATTTGACAACGATAAAATGACAACAAGCATGGTCAAAACAACAACCAGCGTTCAAGATCTGAAAACTTAATGTGTCCGTGTCATATTTAACTGTCACTGACCAACGAAAAGTTCAAGGATCTAATTTCAATTCCCATATCGGACACTTTTTGTATATAAAATTTTGTATTAAATTTTTGGAACGTTATTTTTTCTACGTAAACAGAACATCTATTACTGTCACTTATATTCTTATATTCCCAAATCCAAAAAAAATCCTTGCTGGCAAGCGTTTTACCTCAAATGAAGATGCAACTACAGTTGTAAACCACTATTTTGAAGACCTTGAGGAAAACTATTTTAATCAAGGGATAGAATTGCAAGAAAAGTGTTGGACTAAGTGTATTGAAGTTTCAGGAGATTATATTAAAAATTAAAATATTTTTGAAAAACTAACTATTCTCTTTCATTGATAGGCTAAGAAGTTTCCGAACCGCCCTCGTAGTAGTTTGTAATTCATGGTTTTTGGATATATGATATCGCTAGCAGTCAACGATTCGAACACACGAATCAAAACAAAAACCAGCGTTCAAGATCTGAAAACTTAATGTGTCCGGGCCCGATTTAACTGTCACTGACCAACGAAAAGTTCAAGGATCTAGTTTCAATTCCCATATCGGTCACTTTTTTTATATAAAATTTTGTATTAAATTTTTGGAACGTTATTTTTTCTACGTAAGCAGAAGATCTATTACTGTCACTTATATTCTACTGGTATAACAATTGTGTTCCAAAATAATTTTAAGAAAACCAACTCCCGTTCTGTCAGGATGTAGCATAAGATTGTCTCCAATTACAATGAAAACTATTCTACGAGTGTATATTTCAATATTTTTTACTATTCGATTCCCGTATAAAGCAGCAACATTTTTAATAGCTGATTAAAAATTGGAGACTGGATTTTGGGAAGCTTAGGCAGAAAAATACTGGCAACACTGCTGACAAAGAGTATGTGTGTTGATAATACAGTTTTGTAAACTGTTGCAACAACAACATAGATAAGCTTGAGAGGAGACACCACAAAAAAAAAACACTTGAATGACAACAATAACAAAAAAAAAACGAAACAAAAACACCTGTATCAGTTGTTGCTGGTGCTGCAGCAACAGCAGTTGGTACTCTTGTTGGATTAATCAGTTTAGGCATCCTAGGTGGCGAATGTAAATTCTGTACAAGTGGGTGCGTGTATGCGTGTTAGAGTATATGTGTGTGTGTGCATTTACAAAACAAGACCTCCAGCAAAAAGAAAAACTTTGTTGTTCGTTTAACCTACATCTGTTCGCCAAATAACTGAGAATGTATGTGTATAAATAAGTGTGTGCCTTATTTGAGAGCCATATAACTCAGCAGCTTAAACGGTGTGTGTGTGTGTTACTGACCTACTGTTCATTTTGCACAATCTCAAACACACACTCATATATATTACATTCGTTTATACTGTTTTCATTTTCATCCAACTTATTTTGTCCTGGCTCAGTTTGTACTCTTGCTGCAGCTGCCACAGTTTTATATTGAACAACATGTGTAAATACAAATTGTAACACACACACACACACATATACAGTTATGTACAAATAAAAAAATGTATGTATGTGAGCCTTTAGATACGTACGACTTTTTTTGGTTCTCAACGCTTTTCTCCAGCAGCTCCTCGAAATTATTCTGCCTCTTTGTGGAGCATCATCTCTTTCATTTGATAGCTGCTGGCTTGACTGATAAAAATCTAGGGATGCCTGAAATGCGACAATGGTCAACATGAAAAAACTTACATAATTTCTTTTGGGGAGTGGTTATGCTGTTGCAAAAGCTTTTGTTGGCCCTTAACGTAAAGAGCTTTGCTTATTCAGGCGTATAAACCGTATGAAAAAAGAGTCCCTAGATTTTGTCGTATCTCTCTTGTTTTGATGGGGATGGAAAAACACCATCATCATCATCTCAAAGAAATGAGCTTTGAGGATGAGATGCTAGTTATGCTTTGCACAAAGGTTTTCCCAGTGACCCACAATTGTCACATGAAGAGCATAAGAAAAGCTTTCTCCAACATCAACATTAAATGCTATGGTGTTTTTTTTGGGGGACCGGGAAACGAAGGGACTGACCTCTGTAACATATTTTCCAACAGGATATGCTTAAATGAACCATAGCTATTGGGAAAGCAAAGCAAAGCTTTCTCTCTTGTTCTCTTACCCTCTCTATATTTGTTTTTCTCCCTCTTTGTGGTATTTTTGTGTAATTCTCAAATCTATGGCAATACTGTCTGGCGGATGCTAGGCCTTAAAAAGCTTTTCTTGCCCATTTAAATCGTTATCAAGGATTTTTATGAGATATGAAATGCTATCCGCGCTCAAAAATTCCAGTATTTGTTTCAACTACGCAGGTCCTTTATCCAGCACTACATGGACCACTCTCAATAGATTTTACAGCTGCTGTCGCAGCAGCCAGCAATACCAAAGTCTATACACTTTACGATGGATTTTCGGGAAAAAGTCAAATCAGTTTAGTTCGAATTTTCACTAAGTAGCACAAACATTTGACTCTTAATATTAAGCGCCATAAAATAAGTCTTTCGCAAAAATGGACTAAGACAAAGTAAAGCAAATCTAGTACAAATCTCATCACAGTTCCATCAAAAGAATCTGGGGAAAAAAGTGTCGTTCCCTGACATCTTTGGTGGTTTTGTCCTCCTTCGAAGAGGATCTTTCGACGGATGTCTTCACATTTTTGTATTCGCAAATAATGTTGATGTTGAAAATTTTTGCATTTATTTAATGGTTAATATGATAACATTTTAAAACTGAAAAAAACGAAATTACATAAGCAATTTACTTTCTAAACGGGGAGAGCTCGCTCGGTAGCCTCTTTTGCCAAACGGACAAGTAACAACCGCAATAAAACCTAAACCGAATTGTTAAAATTAGACGAAAAAACAAAATCAAATAAATTTAAGAATTTTTATAAAATTTCCAAAAAGAAAATTAATTAAATAAAAATATGAAAAGAAAAATGAAGACTATTTGGTCACAAGAAGATCTAACGATAAATAAAAGATATTGAGAGCCTGTGAAGAGTCTGACACGAATTAAATATCCCCCCGATTGTACCAGCCCTTTGGCCCGAAAGAAGGAAGGCAAGAAAAACGACCACAGGACAAAAACCCCAGGCCATGCGAATATAAATGTATGTCTAGCACAAATCCGCATTCAATCAAAGCCCCAGGACGAAAATCCAGGATTCCGCCCGGTTAAATAAGGGGAAGCGAAATAAAAGTAACCCTTGAAGGGTTTGAATAAAATAATTTCCTCCCAGGACACTCAAATATAAAACCAAAAAAGGGTATTTAGCTGAAAAGAAACAGTGGACCTGATACGACGGTCGTTTAGGCTTTGGTGCAAACTTTGGTGAATTTTGTGGTACAACACGTCCAACTGCACATTTCATAAAAATGACGGAAAATAATGTGGGAGAAGATAATTCATCCTCAATGGATACAAAAATAAATGAATCAAATGTTGAGTCTAACCAAAATGGTAAGTCATCCCAACACAAATAAAACAAGCTCTAAAAAAAGAATTTTTGCTTACATACATACACATCAAAAGTTGGTTGATTGTGAACTGCGTGTAACAGCGTGCGTGTGTGTAGGGATATAGACACGGAGACGAATTTTTCAAATCCCATACATTTCACTTTTTCTCTTTGTCCCAGTAGCTGTAGTGGCAGTAGAAATATTAGTACCTGTGTGTATGTACACACACACACATACATGCGCTCAGATATACACAAACATGCCATCAGACAGGCATGCATGCTTACAGACAGACGATGGCAGCTACATATGGAGCATCCTCAAAACCAATAACAACCACCATAACCATCACTTGACTCTAAAGGCATTTTTCATTTTCAAGCAATTGCAATTCCAACCTACAATCTCTCCCCTTATACCTTGGCACCTCTCGCCCGTGTTATAACCGTGTTATTTCTCTCCTGCTCCCTACTCAACGACAAATGCTCAAAGGAAAATGTCAAATCCAAAGGAGATTTAAAAAATTTTCTTTGTCTACTTGGGTGTTAATAATGAAAAACAACTACAATACAATAACGATGGCGATAGCTATAGCTATAGCTAAAACAACAATAACTCACACATACACACAACACAAAGAGCACAATAAAAACAATAATTAAAATTCAGACAGGCGATAACAAGACCCAAGTGCTAAATTCGATAATCCACATATTTTACATAAATTATGATAAAATCTCACATACACTCATACCACCTTATCATCGTATTTACTAAGTGGTACTCTCATCTTAATGCCTATCTAGTATAAATCCCTATACATTACCTATTCTTTGCGAATATTTAGCTAAAACAGACCAAGTCCGTTTTTTTTTAATTTACTATTTGGTGTTATTGAGTGTATACCAAATAGATTTTCAAAAGGTGTTGGTTGATCTTTAAGTCCAAATGAAAAAAATGTATATGCCTGCTTTAGCATCTTAGGCATCTATCATCTGAATGCCCAACAATGCCTGATTTCTTTTGTTAGGATTGTGAAAAATTATTATTTTTTTTTGACTTGGTCAGTTCTGGCAGAAAACGAACAAAACCTATCACCAAACAAACAAGCATATATTGAGAAACAATACCTAGGCTCTGTTACGTGTGCGTTTTGTTTCGAGTGTATGTGCCCATATATGTGTGTGTATGTATTTATGTGTACTTTTAAGTACGTCTCTCTGCTAGTGTATTTTCGTGATTATGTGTATGATTTTGTATCAGCCAAATCACCAAAATATTCGTACACCAATGTAAACATAATTGTTTGACAAAATAATCAGAAAGTTGGGATTCATTGATTAATAATTTTCATCTTCGATTCCAAAATATTATAGGATTTTCTTAAATGACCACGCCCTTTTCTATGATGAGGTCGGTAGGGTTTTCGAGCTGAAAAGCAGCAATTCTAAATTAAATTTTTGGTGAAAAAATAGGTAGTATTTTTTAAGTATTTTATAGTCCTTAAGTAAAATTATTATTTGATCTAATTTTTATAGATTAAATAGTCCATATTCTATACTAGTATTCCAAATTGCCCAGAAGACACTTTGCCTTGGAGTAATGAAATGTTTCGTTGTAAAAGGAAACTAAATCTTATTTTAATTTCGTTATTTCAATATCTGACTCTATGACTTTTTTATACTTTATGAACCAACATAGACCAATTTTAGAGTGTTACTTAGACGATTGATAATAATATCATTTACTGAACTTGTAGAGGAGGATTGTAGAGAATTACTCCTCAGGACACTCAAAAATAATTATCGACAGATATTAATCGATTTATGTGTTGCTTTTAAGTAAAAAATACGACAATCACACATTGTATTTCAAGTGGATCGAACGAAAATTATGCCCCATAAGATCCAAGAAATCATCGATTTGTTTGGTTATATATAATTATGGGCCACTATTTATATGGTTATGTGAACGGATACTGCCTTCATGCGAAATTTTAAGTGGATAGGATGAAAAAAGCCCATGAGAGTCACGAAGTCTGCTATATAGCTTTGATGTAACTCTCATATGAATTTTAATTTGCAGAATTTGAATAGTATTCTTTACTTTGCTTTCTTTTTATACTTTTTTTTTTTAATTTATTTATTAGCTAGTTGTTACATAACATAAGAATGTATTAATATGCCACCAAGTATCAACTATGACCGAGCATTTTCTACTAGAGAAAATAAACCCGAACGACGGCACGTTAGTCACTTTTAAAGAAACTTGTTTCTAGTGTCGAAAGAAAATTTCGTTTGTCTAAAATTTGGGTCCTCATAAAAGAAAACTCTTCTTTCAGTGTTGTTCTATAAGACCCATTGACCTATTGCTATAAAGTACTTGCTCCGTGCGGTTATACTGTTTCGATCAGAACGCGTAAGGAAGGAATATGATTACCTCAAACATGTTTCAAGAACAAAATGTTATTTTTGTATGGTGACCATGTACCATTTTTGTCGAAAAAAATTTTCCTTTCTCGCCAAACATAACATGCTTTCCGAAATCCGATATAATTATCGAAAAAATAACATAGTTCCATCCAAAAATAACACTTTTCTCTTGAAACATGTTCGAGGTGATCATATTCCTTCTCTGGGTGTAGTTTGATATTGCCAAATGGGCATGAAATTTACAATGGACATACACATTTTAGATACAAAATTGAATTGCATCTTATACCACCCAAAAAATATATACTTTCCTCCGAAACGAAATTTTGGACAAAATAAATTTTCCTTTAAAGTCAGTACTAAGTTCGAGTTTAGCCGCTAAAATCAAAAATAAATCAGTAAAAAGTATAAAATTAAAAGACTTTGATGCAAATTAAAACATATAACTTGATGGGGAATAGCCCAAAATAACTTTCTATAAATTTTTATTCTTTAAAATGGAGTAGCAAAGAAAAGTAATCGTGAAAAAATGACGATTTTAGCGGCTAAACTCGAACTTAATACATACCTTTAGTGGAAAATATTTTATTTGCGTGCAAATGAACTCTCTCATCTTTTTTAGCATCAAAAGAAAACCTTGTTTTTTTAATAACGAGATCCTCAGAAGAGAAAAATCTTCTTACAGTGTAGAAATATCCTTAGAGTAATGACTCGCTTCATTGGCTCGGGAATCAATACCCACAAAGACAAAATCTTTCGATAGGAGTAAGATTTCTTTCTCGGTATATATCTCACTTTAAAATATTGATCTCTATCTGGCAAAATATAAAGGACAAATTTCTTTAAAATAATGAAATTTATTAAATTTAGAATACAAAAAGACTTTTAGTCCTGGCGAAAAGTCTTTTGTTACCGGGTTTAATTTACGGATCTGAACTCTTCGCGAATTGTGACTCCGTGAGCAAACATAGACTTAACGTGGCATTCAATAGTATAGTACGTTATGTGTATGGGTTACGCAGGACCGATCATGTTTGGCATGTTACAAACTTCCTCTTTGGCTTTAGTTTTAATACCCTGCTTAATGTCAAGTCGTTAGTATTTCTACATAAATTGATTTACAAACGGAAACCCAGCTATCTCTATGATAAAATTCGGTTTACGAGATCTGATAGAAATAGGAATATAATACCCTTTATAAGGACAAGTCTTGTATCCGAATGGCAGTTCTTTATTGGCTCAATACGTCTCTGGAACACTCTACCACCCGATATACAATGCATCTGCAACGCATCATCTTTTAAGAAGAGTATTCAAAATTTATTTCAAAATTAGAATATTTATCATTAAAAACTTGCTTGTAGATATAATATAGTATCACAATTTCAATTTCAATCATCAATACTACAATGCAATTGAATATTAAAAGTAATTTCTATATATATATATATATATATATATATATTGTTTCTATTACTATTAATACAATTTTTATTTATTTTAATTTTAATTTATTTTCTTTTTATCTTTAAATTTAATTATTGTACTTATTATTAATCGGAGATGTTTTAACATTTATAATCCTGCACTGTAATTATAAGATTTTAATCTTGTTGTGTAGGTACTCAATGAAATGAAATGAAATGAAATGAAATGAAATGAAATGAAATGAAAGTTTTGAAAATTTGCGTCCCTCCATTAAAATCGTATGTCTTTGAACCAAAGCAAAGTTTCCTTAAAGTAAAGAAACAAATTTTTGATTTAAGGAAATCGTCTTAAAATTAACTGAAATATTGAATATTTAGATTTAAAATAATTCGGACTCGGCTATAAAAAGGAGGTCCCTTGTCATTGAGCTTAACATGGAATCGGGCAGCACTCAGTGATAAGAGAGAAGTTCACCAATGTGGTATCACAATGAACTTAATAGTCTAAGTGAGCCTGATACATCGGGCTGCCACCTAACCTAACCTAGGCTAAGATTTATTTTGAGGATTTCGCATCATTGGTTTTAAACTTTTTTGGAATTAAGAAAACATTTTTTACTTTGAAGTGTCTGTTATAATTTGGATTTTTAAACTGGCATTTGTTTGTATGTGAACAGTTTTATTAATTTATCACAAATAGAAAATGAGATCTGTATCCTAATCTTAGTTTTATTGTATTGCCACAAAATTTTTGTTTTTACCGGAAAAACTGTAACAGAATACTATGCAATGCTATACATCACCAACTGAACCTTACAAAATTGAATGGATATATGTAAAATTACATTATTTCCGTTATAGTTATATCCAAAAGTTGTATGTTGTAGATCGTTTGCAAAAAATGTGTTTTCTTTAAATCCACTTGTGTGTACATTACACACTGGTCTATAAATAGATATGCTTGGTTGTATACCTTATCTGTATGCTAATGAGAATAAGAGCTACATGCACTAGTGAAGAGTATCTTGGTTTACAAATCTGATGGCCCGTGGTTCGAATGGCCGGTCGAAACGAACACACTAAGAAAACATACTGTCCTCAGGAACGAAATTTTAGAAAAACGAAATTCTTCTATGTTAAAATATTTTGTTAAAGAACAAATAAATTGCAATTTATAAAAAGCAATTCAATGATTTTTTCTAATCATTTTTATATCCTTTTAACGTTATTTTTTTTTTGCGTCAAAAAGATTTTTTTTTTGTCTAAAACTTCGTTCCTCCGAAAAGAAAACTATTCTTTACATGCAAAATTTATAAAATCAGATATTTGCCTCTGTATACTTCGTATTACAGAAGAATTTTGGTGAGAGTTAAATAAATCGTATGGAAATATGAACGATGCAAATAATCAGAAAATTAAAAAAACAAATTTTTGAGTTAGGGTTTCCAAACTTCTTTACTGTGTAAAGACATTTTCAAACGATGTTCGTTGGTCTGAAATTTTGTTTGGGAGGAAAGAATTTATTTTTTTGGTACACAGATGGATGTTTGAACGGGCAACCAGTAGCTTTGATGATAATGGATTTAATGTAACTTATAATTTTAATATTCCATCTATTGATCATATTAAAATTTAAATTTGGCAATTTTAAATTATATTTAATTTTTGAATTTATAAATTTTTAAAAGGATATAGTTCCCCTACTTTTAGTATATGTTAACTTTTTACAAACAAAATGAAAGTACATAAAGTATTTTTCGACGTCTCCATGCCTCCCACAAAAAGAAACCCCAGGTTCATTTACTATGACATGGCACGTATTCTTCGTAAATTTATTAATAAATAATTAAAAATACCATTAAAGAGAAGATGCCTATGCCAGTGATGCGTAGGAAATAAAACAATTTATTCACTACTGAGGGTGACCGGATGACAAATATGCTTTTATCTTAGCCTTATAGGGTCTTCGATGGAATGGTATGGGAGTATTGAATAGCGCCACAGAGGAGGAAATGCGATGTGAATAATAAGCGAACGAAATATATCTCGTGGATTTTATTTAAGTGGAATTAATTTCCATTCGATATTATTGGAATATTTTTCAATAGCATCACGTATCTGATATATACTTGTATTTACACTGAAAAAAAAAATATTGTCGTGAGACCAAATATTTCATGTCCTTAAAATACAAATGCGAATTTTGCTTAGCATAGAAGACGCATTTCCCTAACATAAAATTTTTTCCTTGTCCCAAAGTCGATAAACATTTCAATGAAGTCGTTTTGTCCTTATAATTAAGTGATTCGCCTCAATATTGTGTATCCTAAAGGCCGGTATGCACCTCTAGCGAAATTTTCGGTAGCAAGAATTTATTTAAGTCTACAGGGCTGTGTACACAATTTTTAAACCAGCTAATCGCTTTTAAAAATTGTTAATATATGTTCCAAATATTCCTCAAATAAATTGTTTATTATTTACAGACCTTTTAAAACTTTTACGCACACAATGATTGTAATAAATTAAATGTTTGCTGCCAAAAATATACTTTTGACAACCCTGCTATTTTCATTAGAGGTGCGTACCAGCTTACGAAATTGAACGCTACCGAAAATTTCGTTAGCATAAATAGCAATGCATTTCTTATGGGAATGAAATTTTTCGCTAGAGGTGCATACCGGCCTTAACATGATCAAAAATTACGTTTTACTAACATCAACTGGTCTTTAATACTTTTGAAAATATCTTCAGAATTAATGAAATCGTCCTTAAATTTGTTGACTTTTTGCATCTTGACTACAAAGCTAAAAAACGTTTAAAAATATGAGATGTTTTGTTACACTTTATTTTAAAGACGTTTTTTACTTTAAATGTAGCATAAGTTTTTCTTGTAGTCGAGACGAATTTAGAAATTTAAGCTTTCTTTAACACGCTTTTAAATGACTTTGTAAGCACATAAAGAAAAAAGCTGAAAAAATAATACATTAAAATTTCTTTCCTAGAATCAAGTACGCAAAACTCAAATTTAAAAGACAAATGAGTCTTAAATGTGTCCTTATTTCAATTCAGCGTTTCTTTGGCTCGGAATCAGTACAAAAATTATTAATATGAAGACAAAATCTTTGGAACCGGGCATGATATTTTTCACTGTATGTATAAGCAAACAATAGTATCCACTATCATCCGAAATGAGACTTTTTGGTTCATCTGCTACCGGGGGGCCATTGTTAACATGTCCGCCTTTCATGTAAAGCGATTTCGAATGAAGACCAAAAAGTTTTTCATCTCTTCGCACACTGAAAAAAATATTGTCGTGAGGTCAAAGATTTCATGTCTACGAATACAAATTTTGCTTAGCATAGAAGACGCATTTCTCTAAAATAAAGTTATTTTCCTTGTCCAAAAGTCGATACACTTTTCAATGAAGTCGTATTGTCCTTATAATTAAGTGATTTGACTTCAAAATGGGTATCTTAACATGAAAGAAAAAATTTATAGGCTTAGGTCAACTTGACTTTAATAATTCAGAAAAATTCTTTAAATTTAATGAATTATTATTCTTTAAATTTGTTGTCTTTTTGCATCTTGACTACAAAGCAAAAAATCGTTCAAATATAGGACATGTTTTTCAAAACTTTATTTTGAAGAAGTTTTTTACTTCAAACATAGCATAATTTCTACTGGAAGTCGAGTCCTAATTTGGAAAATAAAGTTGCCGTTAACTCGTTTTTAAAGGACTTTGATAGCATATGAAGAAAAAAAGCTGAGAAAGCGAAAAATTAAAATTTGCTCCCTAGAAGCAAGTACACAAAACCTAAATTTAAAAGAGAATTGTGTCTTAAAAGTATCCTTACTTGTATTCTCCGCTTCTTTGGCTCGGAATCAATACCAAGTTTTTTAAAGTAAAGACAACATCTTTGGAACCGAGTATGCTTTTTTTTCAGTGCAATAATTCTAGTGAGGCACCCTCTTAATGAACTAAACCTTGAATCGGACAGCCGTAAGTGATAAAAATAAAGTCCATCACCTGCGCTGCGCTATCACAATAATATTGAAGTGAGTTCAAAATAACTATACCTAAATTAGCCTAAATTTGTTGCTTTCAGGAAACATTATGCCTATTGTAATGCAAACTTTCTCCTCAAACCATTTTATTTGCTTATAAAAATCAAGCAGTTCGTAGGCTAATACTACTGTACGGAAAAAAGGTTAATGATTCTAGTCAATGATTTTTTCTTTCGAGAAGGTGCATTTTCGTATATGTCAGTTAAAAAATATATCACGTCATTACATCTTCCTGGTTTTAGCAACGCATTGCGTAAATTTCCAAAAGTTAAAACAGTTTACTTTTTTCTGTGTAGCATAGTAAAATTTTCCTATAACCCCCATTTTTATGAAGCTTCGTTAGTGCTACGTTTGCTAACGAACTTTTAAACCATACTATGGACATATTTGTTATGTTGCCTATATATCCCATATATGAACTTATCTGCTGAAAATCTTCGCATTTGGGGCTCGACTGTAAAGCTGAGTACTATGTTCAGTTTTCAAGCTGAAAACCAGCTTTTTTCACGGTTACTTTTCTTAATTAATTAATTTAAAAATATAAAATGATTATCAATCCATACATTGGATCTTTTCCATCCATTATTTGATAAGACTTGATAAAAATATAATAGTCGTCATAAATATTTTTGTACTTTTAATTTAGTGTTTTGGTGAAAAAACCGAACATAGTACTCACCTTAAGATTAAGAAGCTTATCGGTTACATAAAAGCTAAAATTCAAATGAAGAACATTTGAAGCAAGAGACTTTCCAATTAGGCAGTTCGTAGGAAATGCATATGTAATTGATGGCCAAGGAATTTGATATGAAAAATCTCAATTTTATTAAATGAATATCACTAACCTAGCTCCGAATCTGAAATAGGAATATAAAGCCGTCTAATAAAATCCAATTGTATAAAAAGAAATTAAATATATTTTAATGTAATTCAAATTTCTTTTTGTGTGTGAGTTACGAAATAAGATTTTTCTTTATGTGTATGTAGCTTTATTTTGATTATTTTTTTTTATTATATATTACCTATATGTGAAACACCCACCACATGTCCATATTTATATATCGCTAAAGGATATTAGTCGTATTCTATGTTGTCCTAAAGTACATTTTAGTGTAGCTTTATAATGGCAAACAATTATTTCCAATCATATATGAATATTGTGCACTAATAATAATCCGCAATGGATCCTTACTGAGACTCTCTCACATAGACGACCAATAATTCAACTTCACTTTAGTGTTGTTTTTCTTCGTCTCGAGGTGGAGAGGAGGAGATGGAAATGAATTACACAATAAGCGACATTAAATTTGATTATTTTGTTTTGCTTTGTCACAATGATTTTGGTAAAGACTAAAAGAGCTTTTATGGAGTTTGGAAAGATCATAAAACAACATGAGCTTTCACAATAATTACACTTCTCATGCCTGATTTCATGTTGTAGTGGTCCTATGGAGCCTGCACAAAAGTCAAAAGTTTGCTCTAGGACAAGTTCTTATGCTCGTTAGCAATGAAAATCCACCATGGCTTTTAAGAGAAATTGCAAATGAGAAAAGCATTTCTCACAGAGATTCCCCTGGCCTTAAAGCTTGTCCTCTTTCGAATCTACCAGCAGCAGCTGTAGCAATAAACGATGTGTGACATATGGCTAAACGGAGAAATACATAACGAGCAGGGAGAGATAGAGAAAGAGAGAGAGAGAGCGACAGAGAGTGAGTCACATGTGATTCTTACCACCAAGTCTCTTCCTCTTTCACTCTGCGGAAATGAGAATGTGTATGTGACCTAGGTTCCAAAATAACTTAGTGTGTGTCTGCGTATGAATTTTTATGGCAGTGGTGTAACGATTTAAATTAAGATTTTTTCCTTTTTATGACAAGCTGCCATAGACATTGAGTTAGTTTGTGTGCGAATGTGTGTTCATCCTCTGTATATGAGATTGTAAACAACAACAACCTACATCCACACTTCTAGTAGAAGCAAAAAAAAATACCAGAATATTTTTTGCTGATTTTTTGTACCTTTCTTCTTTGTTCATTTGATGAAAACCGACTGACATAGAAAATACAAACATACATAAATACACCTGTACACAACATCCTTACATACATAACTACAGGGATGTGAACGGAGCATGAATGTGTAAATGGCTGTATGACAGTGTTGTTTATTTCATTTTGCAAAGTGTGTAGGGTCTATGTATGCATTTGTGTGTGTGTTCATGCCAATGTTAAAATGTTACAGGTAAAATACGTACAAAACAATGCATACAGACACACACACAAGAACAAGTACCCCCTTTTATAAAAGGGGGGCCTATACACATAGATATGTTTATTACACCATTAGATTTTAAGAGCAATGAGAAGTGGGAGATGAAAAACAAGTTAGTTAGGTGTTATTTGTGTTACTGATTTTGTTCACTGGTTGCCATTGTTATTCATATGCAAGTACATATGTGTATGTATAACCATCCAGATTCTGTACATATGGATGGATGATGACTAGAAAGTCTAGCATGTTTGCATTTTGTCCTTTTACCATTGTTAGTTATGATTATGGGTATGCGCTCATAAAGCACGACACAGTTTTAATCTCTTTTTTATACACTTCCATGCATGAATGCATAAATACGTGAATATGAATGTGTATGAATTATATGTATGTGTGCGTGTGTGTGTTTTCATATTATCGCATCTAATATTCACTAAGTACTTTCCTTGCTTTCTCTTATTTGTTTTGCTTACGCATTGTATTACAAACAAAAACCCATAAAATCCCATAAAAAAGTATTCCATCAGGAGCTACAAAACAAAAATCCCAGAGCAACTATTTAATCAGTTTATTAAAGTGTAAATTTTTTGACATTTCTCTACCAAAAAGTTTAGAATGTTTGGTCGTGATATATTGCAAAGCGGCAATGCTGCAAGAAGGGGGACAAATGAAAAAAAATTCATAATAAGAGTTAGGAAAATGTAAAAATTGTGGTTTTCTATGTAATCTTTACACCAGAGATCGCCCTTTTCTTCTCTCTAAATCTATGCCATAATGCCATAAAATGGGCATAGTTTTTAAGCCAATCGCAGATTCAGAAGGTTACATTGCGTTTAAGACTCCTTGAATTATCAATGTCCAATTATGTACTGTACATATTTTTCAGATTTTAATAATTACATCAAACATATTTCAAGAGCAAAAATTTTTTTTTTTGGATGAGGAACAAATTTGATTACTAGAATCAAGTAGGCAAAATCTCAAATTTAAAAGAGAATTGAGAGAAGAGAATCCTTACTTCAATTCCACGTTACTTTACCTCGGAATCCATACAAAAATCATTAGTGTGTATTCCTAGCAAAAAAAAAAAAGAAGTCGTCAAGAAGTTGTGAAAATGTTCTTCTTGTATCCGGAAGTAGTTCAAAATTGGCTCAGAAGCGATGAATTTAACAGGGATTTGTCATAGGACGGATGACCACCATTTCAACAGCCGTTGCATTGAATTTGCTTCACTTCTTAAAGGTAGGTACTATGTTCGGTTTTCGAGTTGAAAATCACTTTATTTTCGCGATTACTTTTCCAGAAATATTCAAAATTATAAATGAAAACAAGCTATTCCTATGAAGTCTTGTCGAAATCTAGAGGAACAAGAAACTGCATATCAATTGAGTTAATTTATCTGCTTTATATTGAACTGTTTTAATAAAGTAACCGCGAAAATTTCAACGCGAAAAGCGAACATAGTACTTATCTTAAGATGCGATCCGAATTCAGTGTTTTGGATGTGAATTAAACATTTTTGTTTTATTTTGCAGAATAAATATTTTTTTAAAATAATTTTTAATGCATTCTAACGCTTGACCTCAAATATTTTCAAAAATTCACAATTTTTCTAGATAGGATTTAGCATTTTTTTCGACAATATGTAAACAATTTGTAGCATTTTATAAATTCTTACTTTGGTTTTAACCTATTTCAAACAAAAAAAAATAAAACTATAAAAATATGAAAAAAGGGAGTTATAAAAAATTGAATTAAAATAACTTCCTGTGTAGTCAAAATAAACGACATCTTTGGGAGAACATTTTTGGAAATGCTTTTAAAGTTGTGCTTTTAGAATAACTTCAAAATTTTATTGCTGGGATTGCATATGGCTTGCTGCTATTAGTTTTGATGTTTTTGTTTCACTCGTTACGAAGGCGGGCGGGCAATGAAGACTCGGTTTGAATTGTTTGTTTTGTGCTTGTTTTAGATGTTTGATGGATATGACGGCATCCGATCGCGATGGCGCGAGAACCTCGTCATTTGAATACGAATGAAGAAGTGAGGTAATAAGTTATAAACCAATCCGATCCAACAACTGTCAAATGTGTACATGCATCTCTTCAAGGTTAGGGCTAACTAAAATGCATATAAATTTATCTCTACATCCTCATAAACACATATTGCTTCAAGCATATATATTTTCAGGATTAGTCCAAACAAAATATTGTTTGTATTGTTCAAACATGTTTCACTTTACTATTAGAAAAAATTTTAATGAAATTTTCTTTGTATGTATATATTTTTAACTTCCACTATTTTACTTGCAGCATACTCTCTAGGTCTCTCTTTCTAAACACATATCTAAGAGGGCATCTCTGTTATGAACACATGTTAAATTTTGTTTCGTTCTGGCAACTCCTTCATATAGAAACAGATGTTCAAAAAAGACGCATCCGCAATTTTTTTACAATGGAAAAATTAGAAATGGGTGCTGTCATTAAATATTTATCGGGAGAAGAAATTCATAATGATATGGTGAATGTGTTAGGTGAAAGTGTTTCTTCATATGCAACAGTAAAAAAATTGGGTTGCTGAATTTAAACGTGGTCTTACAAGCATTGAAGATGAACCACATAGTGGACGTCCAAAAACAGCAACAACAACAGAAATTGTAGCCAAAGTGCATTTACTCACGCTCACGTACACTCACGACGTAAAAATCTTATTGTTTGGTAGGACTCATGCTCACGCACACTCACGAAAAGAAAACTTGTACTCACTTACGAAAATGTCGTGACTAACGAAAAATACCGTGACTCACGAAAAATATCGTGACTCACGAAAAATGTCGTGAATCACGAATAATTTTATAAGTAATTTAAATTGGCGACGTGTCTGAAACATGAGCATGATGAAAATCGAGAGCGTTATCAAATTCTTAACATCCCAGGTGTCACTAAAATTGTAAATGAATTTAACTCGTAAGCGTTTTATGTCCGTGGGCGGGATTTTTTTCGTTAGTGTATTTTCCGAAATTCGTTACTCACGCACACCCACGAAGAAATTATTTTCGTGACTCACGCTCACGCACGACATTTGGTTCGTTAATCACGCTCGCGCACACTCATGCCGTTGACATCAGCGTGACTCACGATTCACGCGTGAATCACGAAAATTTTCGTGAGTCACGAGAATTTCGTGTCACGTGCACACCTCTAGTAGAAAAGCGTTGGACTAAGTGCATTGAAGTTTCAGAAGATTATATTGAAAAATAAAAATATTTTGGAAAAACTAACTATTCTCTTTCATTGATAGGCTAAGAAGTTTCCGAACCGCTCTCGTATGTTTATAGGCTCTTTCTAAATTAATATATGATTGCATCTAAGCATATTATATTTACAAACAGTTTATGTCCCAAACATCATAATATATATGTCCCAAACATTTTATGCTAGTTTATGAACATTATATGCTTGCACTTAAAAATATTGTGTTAAAAAATTTGAGTTCCAAACATATAATTTTTCAACCCAAACATATGAAAAACAGCCTTTTTCGTCCGTATAGTAGCGCTATCAATCCTTCAATTTCTCCTTTTGGTTTAGTCTTCAGAATAATACTTAATACTCTAACTTCGATTATAACTGCATATATTCTCTACCATTAGAATAAAATGTTTGTTTAACATGAACAGTTTTACCTGTAAGGAAATATATTTGGTTGGACACGAAAGTATTTTAGTGATACCATCAACAATTTAATGCTGTTTACTTAAACTAACACATATTGGAGAAAATAAAAACTCCTAACAAAATTCTGTTTCAAATTTCACTTCGAAGCAGAATAAACTTTTTTGAGTAACAATATTCATAATTTGCTACATTTAATTAACCTTGTCAGATTTTGTGTTTGTGATACGTGACAAAAAGCCGTAATGTTAAATAACCAAGAGACCTTAAACTTGGTTCTGTGACTGACATTTTGTAATAAACAAATGAACGGATGATTGACAGCGTGGTATAGGGAACAAACAGTAACTGTATTGGCGTTTAAATTTGATCATATTTTTAATAATTGTGTTCATTGTATACATGGATGTAATCTCTTGCTATCTCTTCACTGTATAAGGATTTAAATTAAATTCTTGGAAGTAGTTTGAACGAATTACTTGCTATATCTCTACAGAATAAATGCAATTGTTTCTTTTAATCTTATATTGAGTAGCAATTATTGTGGAAATCCTACAGCTTATAAAGAATCAAAAAAATTTAATTGAAGCTGCTTGAATGATGGAAATAAAAGTACACAGAAAAAAATCTTAAATTAATTTTAAAAAATAGGCAAATAGAAAATAACTAACACAAATTATTTAAATTTATTGCATAAATTAAGTTTTTAATTGGACCAAAAAACACATTTATGATAATTTCCGTTGTTGAAGTAGATTCAATTAAAAGTTAATTGGATCAATTAATTTTGTGACCCAACCAAAAAAAAAATATAATTTTCTTTGTAGCAATTACCGACGTCAATTAAATATTAACTGATACAATTAAACATATTATTGATTTAATTAATTTGTATAGTTAATATATAACTTTCGATTAAACAAATAATTATATAATTAATTTTAATTGTATTTCAAACTTGAATAGTTTACTAGGTGTGTTTTATTAGCTAAATTAAGAAAATTAAGAATCGAATTTAGTGCAATTATTTCAATTTAACTTAATAATTTTTACAATGCATATATATATTAATATGATGTATGAACATATTTTACATGTATATTTCTTTGTTTGCTTGTTTGATTTTTTTTAGAAAAATGTGATGGTGATACCGTAGAAGAAAACAACGAAAAACCAAATAAAGAACCCAACTTATATTTATACGATGATGACTTGGAAACAAGGCCGCATATATCGACGTTTATATCTTCACTTGCCAATTATGAGAATACCATACCTGCTGCCACCGATCCAGATGCTAAAGCGCCAGCGCCTTCGGCGCGTATGGGTAAGTCCCCCTTTCAAATAACCCAAATAAACTCCCAACAAGCGACCATCGAATGGTGATAAATCACATGAGTCCACTATCTTGTGATGATGATGACGATAAAGTAGTAGTTGTTGCTGTTTGTTTTTATAAAAAAAAAAATACTACAAGTTTCCATCTAAAAACGTCAAGGCAATTGGATGTAATAAAGAAATATTTCAATACAAGTGATTTTCATGTGACCTAAACCCCACCTAACACCCAGATGATGATGATGATGCAAAATGGGTGTGAATTGATTTTATTACTATCACGAGAGAAAACAAAAAACGTGAAGAATTGTGGGTGTAAAAAGAGAATCGAATTAAAAAATTAAAGTTGTTAATTAGTTTTTACGGTTTTGTTTTTTTTTTCTTAGGATAGATTTAATTTAAAGGCATTGCATATAAATTTATTATTGTCATTCATTTGTTATATGTTAAACATTTTATTAAAATATTTATTGCATTCAAGTTGTCGACCCAGTATAACAGTTGAATGGTTTTGATTTACACATTGTATAATAAATTGGACGAATTTAGTTAATAAATTAAATTAGTGGTATTATTTATATATCCATGATATATCGATTAAAAAACCTCGTGATGGAAAATCACAAGAAAATATTGGAGTCTTTTCCAAATTGCCTAATATTTCCATTATATGTGTCACATGATTTGTAACAAAATATACATAATTTCGTCAGATTTCTCCCAACTATAATCCCACTCAAAATACACTACACTAAAACAACGTGACCCTCCAGGGATCTAAAGCTAAACTCATGAAATTATTATGTTTTGTGGACATTTCCTTGACTTTAATTTTACGGTACCGTAGTAAAGTTGAATAAAAAAAGGAAAATTATGCACATATGAGGCATGCGGATCGAATAAAATCAAATTATCTAATTTCTTAAAATTTGTAAATTTTACCACAAATGCGGCCAGCTTGAACTTCGTATGACCTAAAGACATTTTTCGAACTCAAGAATTTGTAATCTTCCACTAATCAACTTTTGATTTTATTTTTTAAATTGGGTCAATTCAATTCTAGATTAATTTTTTTAAAGTCGTTGAAAGTCGAAAGTCAACTTATCCAAAATTAAAAAAACAAAAATCGACGGTAGAATTTCGCCGCTTGTATACCCAGGGTCGTGGGTTCAAACCCAGTTTCGACCAAATACTGAAAGCAGGAGATCCCTTGTCATTGAGCTTTACATAGAATCGGGCAGCACTCAGTGATAAGAGAGAAGTTCACCACCATGGTATCACAATGGACTGAATAGTTTAAGTAAGCCTGAAATATCGGGCTGCCACTATATCTAACCTAATCTAAATAAAATTTTAATGCATTTTTTAAAGTCAACTTTCAATAAGCAAAATTTAAAATTTTGAAAAACTCGACTAAAGGATTTGACCAAACTCCTTATCACCATCGTTGGATTCCATTCTATTTGTAACATATCGAAATATCGATTTCCCAATATATACACTAAACAAGTATATACAGCACTAAGTTCGGCCGGGCCGAATCTTAAATACCCACCACCACGAACCAAATATTAGGGTTTCCTTTGAAATTTCAGGAGGGCTTGAGGACTTGAGGACACTTCCCGAAGATAAATTTAAAGATTTCACCTATGAGGACTATATCAGATTCTGGATTTAAAAGAACCATTTTTTTGAGTTTTAGAGGAATCATTAACATCTCTTGTAAGTGTGCAAGAAAATTATAAAATAACGCCTTGATTTGAAATCTTAAATCTGTAGATTTTCACCCGAGAAGTAAAATCTGGAAATTTTACATTTAGTTTCAAGCAATTTTCATGATCAGTGCGCCCTCAAGAAGTGAAGTCGGTCTATATGGAGGCATTACCAAATGGACCGATAAAAACTTAATCCAATACATGTTTTTGTGAGCCTAAAATACCAGAATATTTACAATTTCAGGCAAATCGGATAAAAACTACGGTTTCTAGAAACCCAAGGAGTTAAATCGGGAGATCGTTCTTATGGGGGCTATACTAAAATATGGACCGATACTCACCGTTTTCGGCACACCTCTTTATGGTCCTAAAATACCTCTAGATTTCCAATTTCAGACAAATTGAATAAAAACTACGGTTTCTATAAGCCCAAGACCCCAAATCGGGAGGTCGTTTTATATGGGGACTATACCTTAATAACTTTAAAGTTATACAAAAAATAAATTCGAATGTAAAAAAAAAATATTTTAGAATTTACTAAACCAGAGAAGGAATATTTTCAACACAAACATGTTTCAAGAGAAAAAGGTTATTTTTGAATGGTGCCCTGCTAACATGTTTATCGCAACCATGTTATTTTCTCGGAAATTATGTATCTGTTTTCGTCAAGCACGTTATGTTTGGCGAGAAAATAACATTTTTACGACAAACATTTTATATGGTCACCATCCAAAAATAACATTTTGCTCTTGAAACATGTTTGCGGTGATCATATTCCTTTTCTGCGTGTAAAATTGAAATGTTTACAAAATAGGTATTTCATTTTCGATATTTTCAGAAATTCTCCAATTCCTTTTTTTTCTCTCCAAAATACTAAAAAAAAAAATATTTACGTCAAATAAATTTCCTTGAGTTTGTCGAATAATATTTAGATTATTCTGGTTTTTAATTTGTTTTCAGAATCAGACGAATAATAAACTGAAAACAAAGCTGTTGTGAGGCGATAGATTTCATGTCCTTGAAAGACGAATGCGAATTTTGTTTAGCATAGAGGACACATTTCATTGATAACATAACATATACAATTTTTTTCTTTGTCCAAAAGTCGATAAACTTTTCAATGAAGTCGGGAATCTTATTATATTTGATTTATCTTGATTCGCTTTATATTCAATATAATTCTGATCATTTTTGTCCTTCCTTATTTTAGGAAGAGAAAAACAAAAAAATATAACAGGATGGCTGATAAGTCCCCGGTCTGACACATAGCTGGCGTCGATATTATTAAATGCATATTTTTTTTTTATATAGTACCAACCTTCAAATGATTCGTGTAAAAATTTGACGTCTGTAAGTTAATTAGTTTGTGAGATAGAGCGTCTTTTGTGAAGCAACTTTTGTTATTGTGAAAAAAATGGAAAAACGGAATTTCGTGTGTTGATAAAATACTGTTTTATGAAGGGAAAAAATACGGTGTAAGCAAAATCTATGCTTGATAATGAGTTTCCGGACTCTGCCCCAGGGAAATCAACAATAATTCGTATGCAAAATCCAAGCGTTGTGAAATGAGGACGGTGAACGCAGTGGACGCCCGAAAGAGGTGGTTACCGACGAAAACATCAACAAAATCCAAAAAAAAATGATTTTGAATGAACACAAAATGAAGTTGATCGAGATAGCAGAGGCCTTAAAGATATCAAAGGAACGTGTTGGTCATATCATTCATCAATATTTGGATATGCGGAAACTCTGTGCAAAATGGGTGCCGCGCGAGCTCAGATTTGACCAAAAACAACAACGTGTTTATGATTCTGAGCGGTGTTTGCAGCTGTTAACTCGTAATACACCCCGAGTTTTTCTGTCGATATGTGACAATGGATGAAACATGGCTCCATCACTACACTCCTGAGTCCAATCGACAGTCGGCTGAGTGGACAGCGACCGGTGAACCATAAGCGTGGAAAGACTCAAAAGTCCGCTGGCAAAATAATGGCCTCTGTTTTTTGTGATGCGCATGGAATAATTTTTATCGATTCTCTTGAGAAGGGAAAAACCATCAACAGTGACTATTATATGGCGTTATTGGAGCGTTTGAAGGTCGAAGTCGCGGCAAAACGGCCCCATATGAAGAAGAAAAAAGTGTTGTTCCACCAAGGCAACGCACCGTGCCACAAGTCATTGAGAACGATGGCAAAAATTCATGAATTGGGCTTCGAATTGCTTCCCCACCCACCGTATTCTCCAGATCTGGCCCCCAGCGACTTTTTCTTGTTCTCAGACCTCAAAAGCATGCTCGCAGGGAAAAAATTTGGCTGCAATGAAGAGGTGATCGCCGAAACTGAGGCCTATTTTGAGGCAAAACAGTAGGAGTACTACCAAAATGGTATCAAAAAATTGGAAGGTCGTTATAATCGTTGTATCGCTCTTGAAGGGAACTATGTTGAATAATAAAAACGAATTTTGACAAAAAAATGTGTTTTTCTTTGTTAGACCGGGGACTTATCAGCCAATCTTTTATATGCTTTTTTCCTAAATGTTTTCCAAAATATTTGTCAATATTTTTTTGGAGTTCGTTTTAATGAAATCTTATTTATTTTTTAATAGGTACCCTGATTGGTGTTTTCTTGCCCTGTATTCAAAACATTTTCGGCGTTATTCTATTTATTCGTTTAACATGGGTTGTTGGAACTGCAGGAGCAGTATGTGGCTTTTTAATTGTGCTTACTTGTTGTTGTGTGGTAAGTATAGCAAAACTAATTAATTTTCATAAGTTAAGTTTTCTTAAGATATCCTTGCTATGTAATTTGACATAAATTTATATAATTTACATTAATCATCTATGATGGACATTCAAGACTGCTGTTGTTTATATAATGTTAATATGTTGTAATTTAAAATAAAAGAGATAAAAAAAGGAAATAAAACTAACAAGAATTTCCTCCTATATCACAAGGACATTTAGTACAACTTTTTGTTACCAAACAATTCATAGCATTGATGATGATTACATTTTCAATGAAAATATTCTTCTCATGCATTCAACCTTCACTAAAATCATTAATAATAAGATAATAATAAGTACAATGATATTTTTAATTACTTACTATTTTACGCCCTATTGAAGTAAACTAAACTAAATACCTAACACTTGTTTTTCATTTACGACAACCAGACTATGTTAACTGCGATTTCTATGTCTGCTATTGCAACAAATGGCGTGGTGCCGGCGGGAGGCAGTTACTTTATGATATCAAGGTAAGTACTAAGCACATTTCTATTGACTACATACATAGAGAGGACAATAGGGATAGAAGAGTAATAGAAAATATCAATTGACCTACTTATTGTCATGTCCAGGGACATTTGCATTAATCTTTTTTTTAGAAACTAGTACTAGAGATTATTTATAAATGATTATATTAATAATGTTTTTCATATTAGAAATGTAACAGTCTACAGAAAAAAATAATTATTGGCTTCAATCATGGCATGAATTGCTCCATTCACTGAAATAATTGTATCAATCACCAAAGTCAATTTGACAATCGATTTAAATAACTAATAACAATTAATTGGATCAATTCTATTGAATAATTTTCCAATTTAATTAAGATTTTAATTGAAATAATACACTAACCTTTTATTTGTGTGGGCATTGATTAGTATAACCACGATCAGTTCATAACATTAAGACATACTTGGATGAAGAAAATCAACTTACGCTAAAACTAAAAAGAAGTTAATAAGTTAAAATCAGTTTAACTATAGACGTTTTAGAGTGTTTACGAGATTTTACACAAAAACATACTTTCCTCCCGAACGAAATTTTTGATAAACCAAATTCCCATTTCTTACGAAGTATTACTTTTCAACCAAAATTACAAATGATTTAACAATTGTCGCAAATCTCTTTTATTTTATTTCAAAGAATATGTTTTACGGGAAAAAACTAACTGCAGGGAAGTATAAAAATATACAAAATAAGAGCAACTAGTTGGGAACCATCCTATCCAATGGTACGAATATGTTCATGACATTTTTTAATTACACTCAAGCTCAATCACTTGGCATGAAGAGATTGGAAGAGGGTTGAGAATCTGTTTTTCGTGAGAGTGATTTGTTTTTTCGTGAGAGTGAATTTTTCATTGATAAGAGAGCATAAATATTAGTACTTGTATGTACTTACTCTTAATTTTGGTGGTGAATTTTCGACTTCGAGTGGCCGCATAAATAGAGATCTACACTGGAAAAAACAAAGCTAGCTCGGTTCCAAAGATTTTGTTTTTACGCAAATGAGTTTGGTATTTATTCCGAGCCAAACAAGCGGAAAATTGAAGTAGGATATTTTTAGGATGCAATTCTCTTTAATTTGTTTTTTCGTGATAGTGAATTTTTCATTGATAAGAGAGCATAAATATTAGCACTTGTATGTACTTACTCTTAATTTTGGTGGTGAATTTTCGACTTCGAGTGGCCGCATAAATAGAGATCTACACTGGAAAAAACAAAGCTAGCTCGGTTCCAAAAATTTTGTTTTTACGCAAATGAGTTTGGTATTTATTCCGAGCCAAACAAGCGGAAAATTGAAGTAGGATATTTTTAGGATGCAATTCTCTTTTAAATTTGAGTTTAGCATGATACTAGGAATTTCAGGGTCGACTTCAAGTAAAAAATAAGCTATTAAGCTGCTTGCCATAGAATGAACAAAAAGTAAACAAATTTAAAGACGATTTCAGTAATCTTGAATAATTATCTGAATTATTAAAGCCAAGTTGGTTTTTTTTCAGTGTATTAAATTTCCATACAAAATCTTTATATTCTTCTTTAAAGAAAAGTGGATATAACTATCTTTCTGTTTTCAGATCACTTGGACCCGAATTTGGAGGTGCGGTGGGAATGCTGTTCTACACGGGCACTACCCTTGCGGCGGCCATGTACATTGTGGGTGCAGTTGAAATTGTATTGGTAAGTAGTTGGACCCATAACGTGCAAACATCACAGGGAATACGCAAGTTTGCAAGAGTAAAAAAAAAAATATTTTAAATCAACCTCAATGCATACTTTTTTTGATGTTTTCAACAGACGTACATGGCTCCGTGGGCTTCAATATTTGGTGATTTCACTAAGGATGCCGATGCCATGTACAATAATTTTAGAGTATATGGCACGGGACTGCTGTGTTTCATGGGTAAATTAAACAAAAACAAAAACAATTTATATATATTTAATATTGTTATTGATGCTTTAAGCTTTTGATTACTGGTTTCACTGATTCTATTTGGAATTTAACCCTCCCTTAAAATGTGTTCCTCCTATTCCATCTCTTGAACGTATTCTCTATAGGTTTAATTGTCTTCCTGGGTGTAAGATTTGTTAATAAATTCGCTGCCGTGGCCTTGGCCTGTGTTATTTTCTCAATAGTGGCCGTCTATGTTGGAATATTCGATAACATAAATGGCAATGAAAAACTTTAGTAAGTATAAGACCCCCACTTCTCCGAGCTGTGCCTCAAAAAAGACATAGGCGCAAACCGTATTTTTTGATGAGGGACTCAAACAACAATACCATAACTATACTCACACATACGAAACATACTCTCTGACATCCTTATAGCGACGACAACCTCTCCCAAAAGCACACACATATACACTTAGGGCCCGCGTAAACAGATGGAAGAATTTTCACACACACACACACACACACACACACACACACATGTATATTTTAATTAACCCTCAATCAGATATTAACCTTTGTACCAAAAATAACAGCAGCCGTAACAACAGCAACCTTCACATTTCTGGTCAATAGAAGGAAATTCTAGGAGGTCGGATTATCCATCAGGCATCAGAGATAATGGCTACTGCCACAAACTCAATAGTTATAGCATGATGGTGACGATGATGAGTAGAAGTAAAGACTATCACTACTACACACAGGACTTGTAATCGTTTATTGTTGTTGTTGTTGGGATGTTGAAATAACCTTTGAAGGCTAAATGAATTGATTTATGTAGGCAATTCAATTCAAGCTTTCCAAAGGAGGGGGGTATAATAATAATAATCAATATCCCATTAGAAAGACTTCAACTATAAACCAAAGGAGATTTTTGTATATTAGTCATATGATGTTGAAGAAATAAATTTCCGACTAAGAAAATGTCATATTAGGAAATCACCTTGATAAAATATTTTGCTTAAAATTGTAAGCAGATCGAAACGATAATATATTTGTTTATGAAATATTAAAGAGTTATATACAATGTGTCATGTGTTTATAGAAAGATACAACTATTGTTCGTCAAATCCAACCTTTTTATCCTTCTCCAGGTAGTGGAAGCGGATAACATCTTAGAAATCTCAGAAAAATGTTGTCATCATCATTCCGGATGAGGGAACCGTGTTCCTTGCTTCTTCGGAGCAAGGTCACGGGGTACATTCATTGTTCCTTGGTGTATTACTAGAATCCCCTGTATTGCAAAATTTCTTACATGATCTTTACAAATTCTTAATATCTCAATTTGGGATTTGGTTCTCCTCGGTAGTCAATTTCGGCCACATGGACGTAGCTCCCAAAAACCATACTTGGGCCACGGTGAAACTCCTTAACCCTTTCACTACCGAAATAAAACTAATGTTAAAAACTTTAAATCTTCTTCTGTTTTTACTTTTACTAACAGCATATAGAACAAAAATCGTAATTTTGAGGACCTACCTCAATTACTTCAAGAACTAGATGAGTTTTTTTTCTGAAAACTTGATTCTTCAATTGTGACCAAATGGTCTAACGAAAGTAAGCGCTATTTGGCCTATAATATCTTTCAAAGTGTGAACAAAAGAGAACCCGTAAAAATATAAGCTATAGTTTTTGTCCATTTACTGGAGACATACACTAGCAAAATGGTCTCAAAATTTCGCATTTTGCGTTTATTCTTAAAGAAGTTTATAAAACTGAATTTTAGTGCTCACTAATGGAAAATATTTATAGCTTATTTAGATTAAAGTCTCTACTTTAAAATAACAAAGAGAAAAAAATCGAAACTAAGAGTGGAAATAGAGTTTGGTGTCTTTTCGAATGTCCTTCGTCGGTAGTCAAATGGTAAAACCAATTTTTTACTGTACACATCGAATATTAAGACTCACTCCTTAAATTCGCTTCAAGAATTTTGACAATAGTCCATTACGAGACGGTAGATTGATTATGCGACGCTTTTGTGCCACACGGGAAGACAAAGTACTAAACGGACTACTTTTTTGAGTTTTATACAAAAAAAAAAACACAATTGCTTTAAGTAATATATTTGAAGAAAACTGTCACGATCGGCAGCATCAGTGAATATGTTTAGTGGCAATTCTTAGATACCAGGAATATACTTCACCAGAGAATGAAATACAGAAAGTGCAATTTGATAGAGATATACACAGTCTTACACAAGTTTACATACCCCTGAGTTTTTAACCTACTAACCAAACATCTTTCTTGTTGTTTTTTATAAACCACACTAAAAAAATATTGTTAAAAATTAACAAATACTATGTTTTCAAATTATTTTACAAAAATTAAAGCATGTATATGCATAGTTTATAATATTTTATTATTTCAATAAAATACAAATTCTTTAATCGTATGTAAACTTGTGTGAGACTGTGTACTTCTATTTATTGCACTTCTATTATCCTAATCAACGGTAATAACACAAAAACATTACATGTCATGTTTCAATAAACGCAAAATTATAATCTTGTGTATTTATATCTGTGGTCACAACCCTTAACAGCCTAACTCGAGTTAGGACACAATTGAGTTATTAGCACCATCGTATTCAGCGTATCTAAATTTATTTGCTCTAAATTGTTCATGTTTGTATCTCTTCTAGGAAGGCAATTAATCCTAATTCCAAAAAACACCTTATCCTGATTTTCAGAGAAGATTCAAAACTTTGAACTCCTGTACTGAAAATATTGAAAAACAGACTTAGGCTGTTATGGGTTGTGACCACAGATATATATATATATATATATATATATATATATATATATATATATATATATATATATATATATATATATATATATATATATATATATATATATATATATATATATATATATATATATATATATATATATATATATATATATATATATATATATATATATATATATATATATATA
This sequence comes from Haematobia irritans, assembly GCF_050003625.1. NCBI lineage: Eukaryota > Metazoa > Arthropoda > Insecta > Diptera > Muscidae > Haematobia > Haematobia irritans. The sequence goes on along the minus strand of NC_134401.1, from coordinate 173,000,343 downwards.
TATATATATATATATATATATATGTTCATTAAATTTTAATTTAAATTTAAATGTGATTAATGCATCTTGACATTTTACATACCCAACGAAAAAAAAGTACTTTCCTCAGGAACGAAATTTCCGACAAACGAAATTCCTGAACATTACCGAGAGTACTTTCGAAAATATACTGTATAAAAATTATTGATAACTTTCCGGACTTGTTTAATAAAATCCGAAATCAGAAAAGTGAAAAGTGAAACAAAGTTCAAGATTCAAGAATAGAGATAAAAAAAGAAAAATACTCCTCACCGCCTTCGATGAAGATGTACAAGTTTTTTAGAAATTGAACAACAAAATTATTGAATACATTTAATTGTAACAATTCATTCATGATGGCAACTATTTAAATTCGTTTGAGCAACAGCTTTCCTTTTGGAACGTAGAATGATTTAGGGTTGCCGTTTTAGCTAAATGAATAGTTAACTGATAATTCCTTCAAATTCCATAAATCAGTTAGAAACAAAATAATTCGTTAATTAATAATTTAAAATTAAGTTTAATAATTTAAATTTTTCATAAATATCAAAAAGTTGTTGAACTAGACTCAACAATTTGAATTGTTATTAAATAATATAGGTTAGGTTAGGTGGCAGCCCGATGTATCAGGCTCACTTAGACTATTCAGTCCATTGTGATACCACATTGGTGAACTTCTCTCTTATCACTGAGTGCTGCCCGATTCCATGTTAAGCTCAATGACAAGGGACCTCCTTTTTATAGCCGAGTCCGAACGGCGTTCCACATTGTAGTGAAACCACTTAGAGAAGCTTTGAAACCCACCGCTGAAAAACGTTTTGGTGTTCGGTCGAAGCAGGAATCGAACCCACGACCTTGTGTATGCAAGGCGGGTATGCTAACCATTGCACCACGGTGGCTCCCTATTAAATAATATAAGAGATATAAGAGAAAATATATTCGAAATTATGGTAAGCAATTCAACAATAGTCTCTCATCATTTTTATTGGATTTAAACGACATTTTTTAGTGCCAAAAGAAAACTTTGCTTGTTCAAAAATTTCGTTCCTCAGGAAAGAAAACTCTTCATTCAGTGCAGTTGCATCATAATCACACAGTTGAAATATACTCCGATGTGTTATAATGTTACGTTACGTTTGCCAATGATTAGGCCTTGACATTGTCAACATCGTCAGTATGGCCAGTTTACCATAAGTCAGTTTGCATGTAATTGTTGTAGAATAAAAGCAAATATATTTCCGCACATTTAAATTTAACTCACATTTTTAGACAATGCTTCTTATAAAAGTTTTCAGAGAACCCTGGTATCATTCAATGAAATTAAAAGTGTTACATTCGAAAAACAAAACTATCACAATCGAGTAGATTATGCTTTAGTATTCTTATTATTTTTAGAATTATAATTTAAGTAGCTTCATAATCATTTCAAAATTAGAAAAAATCGAAATCAGAGTGACGCTGCACAAAGCAATATTATGTTTGCTAATTCTTTATAATTATGCTGGAAATTTTTCTATTTTAGTTATTCGCAAGAGAGTAGATTTTATCAAAAGATTATATGAAGTATAAAGCATTCTTTCTATTCAGCAGGTACAGTGAAGGTCTATAACCACACGAAATTCAAGACATATGGAGCATTCACGACATACTAGAACCCAATTGATTGAGTCAAATATATTATCGATATACATATGAGAAAATAAAAAAAAAACAAAAACAATTAAATCATTCTTTCCAACCATTCAAAGATTTCAATTAAGTTATGATAAGATCAAAATTTTATTATTGATTGCATTTTTAAAATTTCTCATGTGTATATTGATGATATCGTTGTATACGAAATATTTTATTTAGGATTCATCCTTAATATTTTACTTTTATCACTTGTAGCATGTGCGTACTTGGAAAACGTTTACTCAAAGATATACACATCGACAATTGCACAAAAGAAGACACAGTACTCTCCGATTTATTCTGTCCAGATGGCAAATGTGATGAATACTATCTAAGTAAGTTCTTTTGATTATTTTGAAAAATAATTGAAAAAGAAATGTAATAAAAATTTGTTTATTATTTTTTTTATTGAAATTTAGATCATAATGTAACCAAGGTAAAAGGTATTAAAGGTTTATCCAGCGGTGTATTCTACGACAATATATTGCCCTCATTTTTGGAAGTAAGTTTCATTTGTTCTAGAGGATATTAATTGAAATTGCTTTTATATTTCGTTAACTTAAATTTTCTTCTCTCACTATCCCTCTCAAGCTCGGACAATTCATTGCGTATGGCAAAAATGCAACTGACATTGACAATATGTCACCATCAACCTACAATCAAGTAATGGCTGATATTACAACATCATTCACTCTACTCATTGGTATCTTTTTCCCCTCCGTTACAGGTAAGTGAATTTGAAATTCATTTTTTTCCCATTCCCATTTTCTTATTTCAATTATAATATGCGGGTGTTGATTTTTATGATCACTCTAATCAATGCATCGTGTACACTGAATTTATATTTATGCATCGTCGTATGGACTTCTGTCTATGTTTTCAGGCATTATGGCTGGTTCCAATAGATCAGGTGACTTGGCTGATGCCCAAAAGAGTATACCAATTGGTACCATTTGCGCCATTTTAACCACCAGTACTGTATACTTATCATGCGTCTTATTATTTGCCGGTACCGTTGACAATCTACTCTTAAGAGACAAGTAAGTATCAACTGTTAAGAGATAAGAGAGTATCTCTTGACAAAAGAGAATGTTACACAAGTTTAGGTTAAGCGCAAAAAAAAGAAATTAACTTGAAATCAAATTGAAAACAAACAAAGTTTCTTAAATCGTTACAATTGTTTCTTTAAAAGCTGTTATGTTAAATTTTATAAATTTATGCCCAAATTCCATATAATCTAAGTAGGCTGAACGTTTTCTTTAAATATTGACTGTAACACAGTAAGGCTTTTCGACATTTTCAAATTCGAAAAGTAGATTTTAAATTTTTACAAATTTTTTAGATTAGATCTTAGATTTTATCCGATGTAATAAAGATTTTCCCACATTACTGGTACATGTGTTAGGCACCCATGAAGTCATTTGCCCAACACCTTAATGTCATAATTCTACAAATATTGGCAAATCCCATAAAACATGACTTCACACAATTATATCGAATTTATTGCACTATTACTACACTGAAAAAATAGTGAACCCACCAGGAAGAAACAATTTTGGTTAATTTTAGAAATTTTAGATTATTTTAACTAAACAACTACACGCAAAGAAAAAAAAAACGTTTGGAAAACGTGTACCGAAAACGTTTTTCTTTTGTTAGAGTTTTTTGAATTGCTTCGAAAAGTATACACTTTTATCACCAAAACAATTCGTTTGTTACAAAATGTTAATTTTTTTAATAAAAAAAGTTATTTTTGAACCAACAACACAGTCCATTTCGTTTATATCAAACACTGTTCTTTTCTGACTTTAGGTCTTTAATAAGACACATTTTACAGTTCAAAATGTAATATACTACAATGTAATGTTGAACATTTTTTCGGAATCTTCCTAACATATCTGGAATATATGTAAAAAAAAACCTTTGGCCGAAGCAGGGATCGAACCCACGACCCTTGGCATGTAAGTCAGACGTAGCAACCACTGCTCCATGTTGCCCAACTAAATGTATTTTTCTGTGAAATAAACTTTGTTTAATCGGCTCGTGGGCGCCGCAAGCTATGCTATATAAATATAACTTATATGGGTAATTGTCTATTGATGACAATAACGGCTACATAGCTCAGTGGATAGTGTGTTGGCTTACAAATTGCATGGTCCGCGGTTCGATTCTCCGTCCAAGCGAAAGGTAAAAAAAATTTTAAAAATGTATAAACTCGTACAATTTCTTCTACATTGTTTGTATTACAGAAAAAGGTGCTAAGAACTAAAAAACTTCGTGGAAGTGAGAAAGATGTGAGGGAAAATGCAATTAGCCACAAAAAAATTTTTTTGAGTTAGTCTTTATGAAATTATTTTTACATCTTGGAAAATAATAAACGTTTATCACAAAAAGTATATACTTTTCTTCCAAATACACTTCCTTTCAACGAAAAGCAAATGAGAAACGAACTTTGTTTGTCTAAAATTTCGTTTGGGAGGAAAGAATTATTTTTTTTGCGTGTAAATTTTAACTACCCTCGCTGACATGACGTCGATATCACAAAAATAAGTAAATATTTTTCGGCTAATTCAAGAAAATTTATTAGACATAATTAATTTGTTTTCGCTTACTCAAGAAAATTTTGTAGTTTGAAGGAAAAAAATTGAAGTTCAAGATGGATGCATTTGTAGTAAAATTAAACAAAATAATGAACTATTTTGAGAGAAGTTCGAATTTGGTAAATCTTTATGATTCATTTGTGTATAATTTTTTCCCGTTTTTTAGTTTATTTAACTAATGTACGCAAAAAATTATTGGAAGCGAAACTTTCTCCCAACATATTAATTCTATGAACTAAAATAAAGTTAAACTGGCTTTAGTGACATAGAGGGTTTACTTTTTTTGAGTGTACATTAGCTGCACTTGAACTTTATATAGATTTTATAATAAAAAGCAATTACGCAAATTAGATATATAATTTGTGCTTATTGAGTACTCACCATCATTTCATGTTTTTTTAAGGCAATTTCGACTTTGGCAAAAAGTTATAGATTTTCCAAACGTTCATATTTGAATTCTTTCACATTTTCGTCTTTACTTTGTTTTATTCAAAACATAAATTTTCTTTCGTTTTCCAGATTCGGTCAATCAATAGGTGGAAAACTGGTTGTAGCCAACATTGCTTGGCCAAATCAATGGGTAATTTTAATTGGCTCATTCTTATCTACCCTTGGAGCTGGTCTTCAAAGTTTAACGGGAGCTCCACGTCTGCTACAAGCCATAGCCAGAGATGAAATCATTCCATTTTTGGCACCATTTGCCAAATCATCCAAACGTGGTGAACCCACTCGAGCATTGTTATTGACCCTTTGCATTTGCCAGTGCGGCATATTGTTGGGTAAGTTGTGAATTATAATCTTGGGCGATTGAAATCTTATTATTCCATAATTGATATCTAGGTAATGTCGATTTGTTGGCACCTTTATTGTCCATGTTTTTCCTCATGTGTTACGGCTTCGTTAATCTTGCCTGTGCTGTACAAACTCTCTTGAGGACACCGAATTGGAGACCACGTTTCAAATTCTATCACTGGTCTCTATCACTTATTGGCCTTACGTTGTGCATCTCGGTTATGTTCATGACATCCTGGTACTTTGCCTTAGTTGCCATGGGAATGGCTGTTGTGATTTACAAATATATCGAATACAGAGGGTAAGTAGTAAATCACAGTCACTCTCTCTCTCTCGCTTCGTTCCAAGAGGAATTTCAATTCCGACATCTTTTACAGAGCCGAAAAAGAATGGGGAGATGGTATACGCGGTATGGCTCTTACTGCTGCCAGATATTCATTATTGCGTCTGGATGAAGGTCCAGCCCATACCAAAAATTGGCGTCCCCAGATTTTGGTGCTTTCGAAACTCAATGATAATCTCATGCCAAAATATCGTAAAATGTTTGCCTTCGCCACCCAACTGAAGGCCGGAAAAGGTTTGACCATCTGTGTCTCTGTAATACAAGGTGACCACACAAAGATCGGTAATCGCGCTGTGGAGGCTAAACAATCGTTGCGCAAGCTCATGGATGATGAAAAGGTCAAGGGATTCTGTGATGTTTTGGTTGCCAGGGAAATTGGTGAAGGTGTTAGTTCAGTGTAAGCAATAGAAATTAAATGTGCCCGCATGCAATTCATTTGATCCATCCAAATCCTTCCATTTAGTGTACAAACCATTGGTCTTGGTGGTATGAAACCCAACACAGTCATTGTCGGCTGGCCCTACAGTTGGCGCAAGGAGGGTACTCAAAGCTGGAAGATTTTCATACAGACCGTACGCACAGTAGCCGCTTGCCACATGGCATTGTTGGTACCTAAAGGTATTAACTTTTTCCCTGAATCGAATCACAAGGCAAGTATCAAGGTAGGAGTATGCGCTTTTTATTACATGGCTAATAGTTCTGTTTTTTTGATATACTTCCTCCGATTCTGTAGATCGGAGGCAACATTGATATTTGGTGGATTGTGCACGATGGTGGTCTTTTAATGTTATTGCCTTTCCTTCTGAAACAACACCGCACATGGAGAAATTGCAAATTACGTATCTTCACGGTAGCCCAAATGGAGGATAATTCTATACAAATGAAGAAAGATTTAAAAACGTTCCTTTATCATTTGAGAATTGAGGCAGAAGTTGAAGTTGTTGAAATGGTAAGTTCTTTAAATTAATTTAAATGTTTTCAGAATTTGAAGGAATTTTATCAATGAACATACATATGTATACACTAAAAATGTTTCTTTAATTTATGTTATACCAAGTTCTGTATTAATTTTGTGTTCCCAAACTAACTTTTATATATGAATCTTAATATTTATTTTTATTCCCCAGATGAACAGTGATATATCAGCTTATACTTATGAACGAACCTTAATGATGGAGCAAAGGAATCAAATGTTACGTGAATTACGATTGAATCGCACGGAAAAAACTAAAGTTGTATGTATTCCCAAAAATCAAAACAAGATATCAAAACCATATCAAAATATCCCTCTTTTGAGAAAATTGACAATATCTGGGTAAAGTCTTTGCCACTGGGGAAAAAGAAAAACTTTCGTAAATAGAAAGAAACAATCATTGGCTATAGATGAATAATCTAAATCGATACGATAAGAAATAAATAATTAATCATGGTATAATTGGTATATGGTTTATTTGTATATTTGGTGAAATGGTTATTCATTTCTGTATCCATACTGCATTGTATAAATGTCCAATATCTTTGCAAAGACTTTACTGGCCATTCGGTTAACACTATCCATATTCATCACATATCATTGATACATTTCTAAAGGAAACTTTTTGTTTTGTTTTTAATTTGGTTTTCTTGTAATATGGAAACCTTTCTTATTTTTTTTTTGTTATATATGTGCATATTTTATTGATTTGTTTGTTTTTTTTTTTACATATTTGGTTTTGGAAATCATTGGATCAAATTGTTTATTTTCTTCAATTGGTGTATATTCATATTCCTTTATTCGATTCATTTCTTTAAAACAAATGCACAATCCTTCATACAAACACACTCATAACATCCTATACTAACTACTATCGTTTCTGTATCTAAAAATTATTTGTTTGTATTAATATAAATTATATACATGTTTTCTTAAAATCAAAACAAACAAACAAACAAAAAAACAATCGTCAAAATTTATTGCAATGGACCAGAAATCGACCACTGGGGAGGATAAAATGCCTTTGGTAAAATACAATCTAATCTCTTCTACATCTCTTTGTTACCACTACTACTACTACTACTAAGTGTATTCGTTCCTTCGTTTTTATAGAGAAAAGAATTGAATGAATATTTTGCGTTTATTTTGCGTTTCTTGTTTTTTCATTTGGTGATTGTGTAGCTGCATTCGATTTCAATACACACAAATTTCTCTTCTTCTTCTTCTTCTTCGTTTCATCACATCCATATCATACCAGCAAGTGTATATTTTCTCATGCCATGAGATTACTCTTTCTACACAATCACAATATAAATATGTCATTTCATTCATTCAACAAAGCAACACTCTTCAGTCTAACGCAAATGAGTGTACTCGTTAGTTCTCTATAAAATTGTCCATATCTAGAGCATTCATTTCAGTCATATGTGTAGATATCAACATTGTCTTCTCTCATCAATACACCCTGAATAATCACAACATCAATGATACATTACATTCAGATAGGTTTCAGCAATATTCTCTCACAAATGCTATGCACTTGGGGGAGAATATAAAATTTGTCACCTCTCTGGTTTTGTTTTCTCTTTGCCCACCATTAATGGTAAAAGGTGAGAGTTCTTGAATGCAACATTGTCTCAGTTTCGCAAAAACATTTCATATCTATGCCCAAGTAACAATATGATCAAGTTAACAGGTTGGCTGATAAGTCCCCGGTCTGACACATAGATGGCGACGCTAGTATTAAATGCATATTATTTTTATATAGTACCAACCTTCAAATCAATCATGTCAAAATTTGACGTCTGTAAGTCAATTAGTTTGTGAGATAGAGCGTCTTTTGTGAAGCAACTTTTGTTATTGTAAAAAAATGAAAAAAAAATGAATTTCGTGTTTTGATAAAATACTGTTTTCTGAAGGGAAAAAATACGGTGGAAGCAAAATCAATGCTTGGTAATGAGTTTCCGGACTCTGCCCCAGGGAAATCAACAATAATTGATTGGTATGCAAAATTCAAGCGTGGTGAAATGAGCACGGAGGACGGTGAACGCAGTGGACGCCCGAAAGAGGTGGTTACCGACGAAAACATCAAAAAAATCCACAAAATGATTTTGAATGACCGTAAGTTGATAGAGATAGCAGAGGCCTTAAAGATATCAAAGGAACGGGTTGGTCATATCATTCATCAATATTTAGATATGAGGAAGCTCTGTGCAAAATTGGTGCCGCGCGAGCTCACATTTGACCAAAAACAACGTGTTGATGATTCTGAGCGGTGTTTGCAGCTGTTAACTCGTAATACACCCGAGTTTTTCCGTCGATATGTGACAATGGATGAAACATGGCTCCATCACTACGCTCCTGAGTCCAATCGACAGTCGGCTGAGTGGACAGCGACCGGTGAACCGTCTCCGAAGCGTGGAAAGACTCAAAAGTCCGCTGGCAAAGTAATGGCCTCTATTTTTTGGGATGCGCATGGAATAATTTTTATCGATTATCTTGAGAAAGGAAAAACCATCAACAGTGACTATTATATGGCGTTATTGGAGCGTTTGAAGTCGAAATCGCGGCATATGAAGAAGAAAAAAATGTTGTTCCACCAAGACAACGCACCGTGCCACAAGTCATTGAGAACGATGGCAAAAATTCATGAATTGGGCTTCGAATTGCTTCCCCACCCACCGTATTCTCCAGATCTGGCCCCCAGCGACTTTTTCGGATGCTCGCAGGGAAAAAATTTGGCTGCAATGAAGAGGTGATCGCCGGAACTGAGGCCTATTTTGAGGCAAACCCGAAGGAGTACTACCAAAATGGTATCAAAAAAATTGGAAGGTCGGCATAATCGTTGTATCGCTCTTGAAGGGAACTAAATTGAATAATAAAAACGAATTTTGACAAAAAAATGTGTTTTTCTTTATTATACCGGGGACTTATCGTCCAACCTGTTACAACAACTTTGCATGCATAAAAATAAGCTTATTAAAAAAATTTGGTCAGTATGTCTGCCCTATTGGGTTATTTACCACTCGTTACTACAGGTTTGCAAGGCATACCAGCTTAATTTTAATTATATATAACAAACAAGAATATTATATTGCCTTGGCAATTAAATATTTATATATGTTAAATTGCAGAAACTCTTACTCCATCCAATCATCAAACATCCATAACATTTTCCATGAGAGCCGCTTAAAATATTTCGCACATAGCGGAACTTAAAACTAAGCACTCGAGATATAAAATCCCTAAGGTCCATTAGCTCATCATCTGTGATATTTTCATTAAATGATATGTCATACATACATTTTCTGGGGCATATTATAACAGCAGCTATGAGCTTTCTTTTGCATTCATCTTCTTCTATATTTGTCTCTCAAACATTCTGAAAATTTCTTTCTTTTTATTACGATGGTTAAACTCAATTCATTTTCATAACAACAGTTTGTTCGCTCATGTCATCTCTTCATGTTGTCATATTATAAGAGTATATATTATATAAAAAGAACATACTCTCATTTATAAAGTCACCAAATGAGAGCAAGAGGAAAATCATTTATAATAATGTGATAATTCTTCTCATTCTCCAATACTCATCCCTCTACATCGCTCATATTCTATCTCTTACTTCTGCTGTCAGTGTATGTTATTTCATAAATATCTTTCTAATGATAGTCTACAGAATATGTATTTTATAGGATATGCATATTGTATTGTATTCCGGAAAAATATAAATATATTTGAATTGAAATTTTTGATTCAAATTCACGGTGGAAAATTAATTAATTAATATGTTTTTAATCTGACGTGTTTTGAAAATGTAAAATCAATATCTGAATATTACTTTGTACACACAAAAAAATTTCACGTAAATTTTTCCAATTAAAATTTTGATTGAGTTTTAAAAAAATATTCAATTAAAAATTTAATTGATTCAAAAAATTTTTTAATTGAAATAAAAATCAATCACATAAATAATAGTATCAATTAATTTTTTAATTGGATCAATTAATTTTTTGATACTATCATTTCTGTGATTGAAGACATTTCAATTAAAAATTAATTTTTGTGTGTACGTGAAAATTTGTTTTTTGCTCATGGGAATAAATATTTTTTCTTTTTTTTGAAGCGGTCTTTAGAATTCAAAATCTGCATATCCTGTAGACAATCAAACCACAGCCATTGTCTTGAAAACGGCATGTTGATAATCTTTGTATTGTATTTATTTTTATTTCGATTTCGTTTCTTGTTTCGGACTGATTGTGGTACAAATTATTTCCCTAGAGGTAGTTGTAATATCTAAATCTAAATAAAATACCCTTAAAATAAAATATAACAATAATAAACTCCTTGTAAATTTCAAAGTAAAAATATTAATAGTACAGAAAGTGTTAGAGGGTTCCATAGATTTTTTACTAATAAAATTGTTCGAATAAATTTTAAAATATGTAACGGTAATATTGGTCGAATAAACTAAGTTAGTTAGAAACATCGTTGTTGAAATTTCAAAAGCAAATGCGAACAGGTTTGTCTTCTATCATAAAGTAATCCAATTATTGTTATACCCTTCACCACTACTGTGGTACAGGGTATAATAAGTTTGTGCATTTGTATGTAACGCCAAGAAGGAGTAATCATAGACCAACCTTTTAGTATACGGATCGGCTTAGAATTAAATTCTGAGTCGATTTAGCGATGTCCGCCTGTCTGTCTGTCCGTCTGTCTGTCTGTTGATGTATTTTTGTGTGCAAAGTACAGCTCGCAGTTTTAGTCCGATTGTCCTAAAATTTGGTATAGGGTCCTGTTTCGGCTCAAAGACGATCCCTATTGATTTTGGAAAAAAATCGGTTCAGATTTAGATATAGCTGCCATATATATTTTTCACCGATCTGGTCATAATTGGCGTGTATATCAACCGATCTTCCTCAAATTCCGTACATCCGAATATTTTATGAGTCTCGAAAAACTTGCAAAATATCAGCCAAATCGGTTCAGATTTAGATATAGCTCCCATATATAGCTTTCGCCCGATTTACACTCATGTACCCACAGAGGCCAAGTTTTTGCTCCGATTTAGTTGAAATTTTGCACAGGGAGTAGAATTAGCATTATAGCTATGCGTGCCAAATTTGGTTGAAATCGGTTCAGATTTAGATATAGCTCCCATATATAGCTTTCGCCCGATTTACACTCTAATGACCACAGAGGCCAATTTTTAACTCCGATTTAGTTGAAATTTTGCACAGGGAGTATAATTAGCATTGTAGCTATGCGTGCCAAATTTGATTGAAATCAGTTCAGATTTAGATATATCTCCCATATATAGCTTTCGCCCGATTTACACTCATATGACCACAGAGGCCAATTTTTAACTCCGATTTAGTTGAAATTTTGCACAGGGAGTATAATTAGCATTGTAGCTATGCGTGCCAAATTTGGTTGACATCGGTTCAGATTTAGATTTAGCTCCCATATATATGTTTTTCTGATTTCGACCAACATTTTCCTTGTAAAATCGCCACTGCTTAGTCGAAATGTTGTAAAAATGACTCTAATTTTCCTAAACTTCTAATACATATATATCGAGCGATAAATCATAAATATACTTTTGCGAAGTTTCCTTAAAATTGCTTCAGATTTAAATGTTTCCCATATTTTTTAACTAAAATTGTGTTCCACCATATTGCATTAGCCATCTTAAATTTTGAGTCTATAGATTCTGTAGAAGTCTATCAAATTCTGTCCAAATCGAGTGATATTTATTTGTATGTATTTGGGACAAACCTTTATATATAGCCCCCAACACTTTTGACGGATGTGATATGGTATCGAAAATGTAGATCTACAAAGTGGTGCAGGGTATAATATAGTCGGCCCCGCCAGACTTTAGACTTTCCTTACTTGTTTTTTATTAAAATTGTTTCAATCACTATAGACGAGATTTGTAGTGGTTTATATTTCATTTATAGTTTATTCGTTTATATTTCAAGAATCAAGAAATGGTATTTCTAATTAACATAACCCTGCAAATATGAAAGTAAACAACGATGTTAGAATTCAATTATCTTTAATACATTTATACATACAATTATGAATTGATTTAGACCAATTACCTAGATATAACATTAGAACCTTGTAAAGCTGATTTAGTTGTTATAATTGGGGGGGTTTAGAGCAGAATTTCCCATTCCACTTAGAATTTTTAATACAATTCAGTTAGGGACATTAAACAAAAAAACTAATTAAAATTATTTTTTAATAAAATTTTCTATTTATAAGTTGTGTATATGTATTATTTTATAATGCACAATTAATTTTAAAGTTATTGGTACAAAAAGCAATTATACAATTTAAGGCTTTGTTGCAATGATTGTTTATTTATGTTTTTCCAAAAATATTTTAGAAAAATAGGAAGATTTTTTTTTGATTTCTTATCTTTTATGTTAGGAGGAGAACAGCACAACTCTCTCGTGGTCTTTGATTGATTTGGTTATAATTTCCTTTGTTTAATTTTATAGGTACAAACAATAATCGATCATCATCATGAAAGTATGAAAACCTCATCCAAAGTGCGATTCGCAGATCCCACAGTAGAAGAAAAACACGAAAATGTCAGTTTTCCAATTTCTTAGATAAATCATTAAAGCACTTGTCCATGAATACTAACTGTTATCCTATTCTTATTTTTCCCCACCTCTGTCCCTTTCTCCCCCCAAAAACATTCATTACATTGCAGGAATCCAAGGACGACGAGAACAATATTAGTAAAGCCTACGAGGCAAATGCTGACAATAGGCAAAACGATGACGATGAAGAGGATTCAACCAACGATAGCTACGTTGAAAAGAAACCGTAAGTACAAATGGAAAGAGAGATATATACGCAACCTTTGCTCTGGTATAAAAGTTCCTTCTAAATTACATTATCTATATTCTATTTTCAGCGATGAAATGAATGTTCGTCGGATGCATACGGCTGTTAAACTTAACGAAGTTATTGTAAATAAATCACAAGATGCCCAATTGGTTATAATGAATTTACCTGGTCCACCCAAGGAAGTTAATTCAGCTCGTGAAAATAATTGCATCCTTTTACAAATAACATTGAATATTTCTCAAAAAATATATGCCAATCAGGTCATAGTGAAGTACGATATTTCGCACCGAGCCACCGACCGATTTCGCAATTTTATACCCTGCACCACACCGTGGGTATTATAATTTAGTGCATATATTTGTAACACCCAGAAGGAGAAGAGATGGTGTCCTTGGGCAATATTGCCCCTGAGTCGACCTAGATATGTCCGTCTGCCTGTGAACACATTTTTGTTGTTGTTGTAGCAGTCAACAGGAACGTTGTTGTGACAGCCGCTGACCGATGAGTAGGACCTATTGGGTTAATCGGGTACAGAGAACCCGCCTCAATGGGATTGTCATATTTTTGTAATCAAAATCAGTTTTAGTCCAATGGATTTCAGATTTGGCCTATCGAATTTAAAAAAAAATCGGTTCAGATTCAGATATAGCTCTCTTATATATCATTAGCCCGATATGCACTTATATGGCCCCAAAAGTCTGAATTTAACCCTGATTTGCTTCAAATTATGCTCAAGGATTACAAATAATAGTATCGTCAAATGTGATAAATTTTATTGAAATCAGCGAATATATTTCTTTCGCCTGATTTACACTCATTTGACCACAGAGGCCAAAAATTTAATCCGAGTTACGTGAAATTTTGCACAGGGAGTAGAATTAACATTCTAGCAATGCATGTCTATTTGGGTCGTTTAAAATTTAGTTATAGCCCCCATATAGCATTGATAATTGCATAAAATGGCTTTAGATTCAAATATTTCCCATATTTTTGTTCCGTCCCAGGGCATTCGCGAAAGATTTTGTGGAAATGTAAAAATTGTTGCCCAAATCATTTCAGACTTAAATATATGCATATGGGAACCTTTATATGGCACCCAACAAAATTGAAGGATTTGAGATGGTAACGAAAATGTAGATCTACAAAGCCGTGCAGTGTATAATATTTGTTTGATTTGTTGGTAAACTCCAGCGTTAAAAACACAAACATCCCAGCAAAAAATGGAGCACTATTTCAGCAGGATTGTAAGGGAGAGAGGCAGTACCAACTGCTTACAAAACAACCGAATCAGCGCAGATTTTTGTGGGCGATGTCCCGATTTAGAGCAGCTTCTACATAACGCTGATATAATTGCTCATTTTAATAGAAATATTGCTCAAAAGTGATATACAGTTTGTCAAGAAAGTGTTTTGACAATGGGATAAAAATTATGTTTTGTTCCAAAATTAAATATAATGAAATTTTAAAAAAATATTTTATTATGTATTTTGCAAAATATACATACGTACACAGAATTAAAAATTTAATAAAATATTTAATATTTCAATTATTTCTAGAAGTTGAAATAGTTGGCAATGTCAAAAGACTTTCTTGACATACTGTATAATCTTGAGTATAGCATTGTTGGCGTGAAGGAAAGCAGCACTACCTTTCACGCATCTATACTGCATGAATTGGTTGCAATAACGTAAACGAATGGTCATAAACTAGTTTGATTACTCGTTTATATTATTGCTACCGATTCATGCATTGTGGATGCACTGCCTACTTTATTCTATACCAAAAAGCGCAACTAAACTCTTACTGCTGAAGTATTTTTTGCTGGGATGATACAACCTCTACCTGTGTGACAATACACGGTGCTAAAATGTCCTTGTGATACTTTTCATAAGGCGGCAAAGAAAAAATACTTAGCAAACAACACAAGTATAAATACTCGGTTCAAATCTGCGTTATTTCATTACTGGATAACATGTGTTGAAAAATTCAGAATTCTGAATATTGATTTGAATGAATTTAAAAGAAATTATTATTTTATTTTTTTAAGTTTTTCCACCCATGGGGGTTTCCTTAACTCGACATCTTGCGATTTGTCTTCTTCCTCTCTCTCTCTCTCTCTACAGATATGGAATTTATGGAAGTTCTAACAGAAGGACTGGAAAAGGTGCTAATGGTACGAGGAGGTGGGCGTGAAGTGATAACTATTTACTCTTAAGCAGTAAAACAAAAAAATATACAAAAACAAAAAACAAAACACCACCCCAACAAAACACAAAAAAGAAACAAAACAAAGATGATAACAACAATTTTGTATATTTGAAACTTAGGCAACTTTTTGAATCAATTAATATTCAAGTAGTAATTATAGGTAATAAATAAATGAAATGAAAACAAAAACGTAAACAAAAAAACAAAAGAGGAAAAAACAAAAACAACAAAAACAAAATGCAATTAAAACTATTTTAACTTAATTTTATGTAAAAAGATAATAAAAAAATGTTATAGTAAATAAAAACAAAAAAAAAACAACAAAACCAAATTTAGTAAATTAAAAAAAAAAAACTAAAAAAATATATCTTGTTTTACTTAATTAAGCCTTGGGAATAGTCTCTTAATTGGTTAGTAGAAGCATAAGGTTGTGTATTCTTAGAAATATTAACACATAATTTTTGTACTACATAAAAATTATGAAATTTATTAATGCAAAAATTTCCATAAATTTTTGGTTACAACCGAAAACATGACGCTTTGAGTATATTCGTAACAGAAGGGATTAAAAAATTAGTTCTTTGAACGTTGCCCGTTCTTATGTTTTTTTTTTTTTTTTGAAACCATTTTTTGAAAGGATTTAAACTTACATACCAAGCAAAAAAAAATTGGAAGTTCTTCCAAAGGCACTACTTTAAAAGCACTTCCAGAAGATGCACTCCCAACGTTGTTCTTTATTTTAACTACCCAGAAAGTTCTTTTAATTCAATTTTTTTATAACTTGGATTTTTCATACTTTTAATGGATAATTTTAACATTTTATGTTTCCAATAGGTTAAAAACAGAGTAAGAATTCATAAAATGGTACAAATCATTTAAATGTTGTCGAAAAAATGCTAAATCCAATATGAAAAAATTGTGATTTATTGAAAATACTTGAGATCAAACGTTTCCGACAAGCGTTAGAATCCATTAAAAATTATAAAAAATTATAAAAATTATTTATTTGACAAAATATCACAGAATTTTTTGAATTTACATCCAAAATATTGAATTCGGATCACAAATAAAGAAGTGATGCAAATTCCGTGCACCGGCTGTTGAAATGGAGGACTTCCGTCCTATGACAAGCCCGTGTTAAATTCATCGCTTCTGCGTCAATTTTGCACCACTTCCGGATCCAAAAAGACCATTTTCATTACTTCTATGGCGACGCTTTTTTTGCTGGGTAGTAGCAATTTTAACAAATTTTCAATTTCAATTTATTAAAAGATAAAAAAAACAAAATGTGTAATGTGCATAAAATAAATCTTAAATGTACACGGAATATTAGAATAAAACCGAATAAGTATATTAAATGGCTTTTAGTCACCCTGTTTAGCAAAGGCAAATACCAAAAAATCACAATAGATACAATTTGTACAAAAAAGCAACCGTTTATTGTGAATAAACACCAACGCTGGGAATATGTTTCAATTCAACAAGCTTTTAAAGAAAATTTCACGTCTTTTTGAAAGATTTGTGCCATTTTTCCATAACATACTATATAAATTTTTATTGAAGTTTAACAATATTATATAGAATCATGTTAATTATTTTATTACAAAATAAATTGGGAAAAAAATTGATAGTGAAAATATCTTAAATATCTAATACAAAGTTTACAAATATTATTTGATTTGATACACACAGAAAAAAGTCCATAATACTAAATTTACATTATTTTTATTGCAAAAAAATATTTGTTTGCAGTTAAATTTTATTATTGATTAAAGTTGATAAGAATATTCCAAGTATGTTTAATGATCGTACACATCAGTTTAATGTCAACAAAAAAAAAATCGTATGATTCCTAAAAATAGTAAGAATGAACCACTGTATGGTTAGAATGGTCATGATTTGGCCAATGATTTGTTCTTTACTTTTTTCTCTGTGAGAGGATGCACTGTTAGAAAAATATGTTTTTCATATGTTCCGATGTAAACAAAATGTGTTTCGGGCACAATTTTTAAACACAATATATTTAAGTGCAAACATCTAATGTTCCTAAACTAACACAAAATGTTTGGGACACATATGTTAATATGTTAGAATATATTATGTTTGGGGCATGAATGTTTCATAAAAATAATATGTGTGAATGTATACATATATAAATTTACAAATTTCGAGTAAACATACATATGTTGTGATACTTTATTCAGAGAGCGACAGAGAGAGAGTTAGTATAGAGAAAGAAATAGAGATGGAAACCGGGAGGGTTGAATAAAAAGATATCAACATAACACAGCGAGAATGAAATGAGAGCAATTTCTGTGAAACCGCTTGTATGTAGTTTCGGAAAACTGTTTCATAATAAGGCCAAAAATGTAGTATGCTAAAGTCTAAATATTATTTAATTTGAATATTAGAATGAGTATTCGGAATAAAGAGAATAGACATTCGGAACCAAGAGAATAGACATTTGAAAAAACAGCATATTTGTATTACAGAAAAAGATACGAAGAACTCAAAAATTTCGTGGAAGTGAAAATTATGTGAGGAAATGAGCACAATCTTCTTTGAGGAATCTTCCAAGCATATACTATTTTTGGATTCAAAATGCTTCCAAACATATAATATGCTCACATAAAACAAACATATTAATGTTTCGGCAGTATCCAATAATATATGTGCTTCCTGCAAAATATGTTTGGAACATATGTTAGAGAAGCGATTTTTTTTGAGGGTGTGTAATTTCGAAAAATGCTATTTAAAAGTATAATTACTTTTTCTTGTATTAATCTCAAAAAGTGAAGTACAATTTAGTTCTATTTTCGCACAAGGTAGTCAATTATATGAAAAAATATAAAATATATCTTTGATGCAGGACCCATGTACCCCTAAAAAAACAGAATTTCACTGTTTTAGTTATTTATGTTAGCCTGGTAACAATGCAGGCTGGTTCTTCGTCAAAATTAATGATTTTACATATTATCATTACAATTTTAATACGAGCTTATTGGACAAGAAAGATTGAGGAATTGATTGATTATGAAGCTATTCAAAAGATTTTAAAGATCCATAAGGACAAACTTTTACTACTTCAGCAAGAGAAAAAAATAAACAAAATTTGTATAGCTTTCATTTCATGAAAATCAGTTGATTTTAATCAAATTTTGCCAAATGTGAGAAAATTTTTTTATTTTAATTATTTTTGCTTACTTCAATAAAAAAAAAGTTCTACTAAAATGAAGTATATATTACATTTAAAATTAGCAAACAATAGTTCATATTTTTCTTAAATAAGAACATTTCACTTAAATTGTGTTCATAATTTTATAAAATTAGTAAATTGTATCTGTTTCGAACTTCGTGTAGCACTAAAAAAATGTAACAATTTGTATCTCTATTCTTTTGTTTTTTTTTTTTTTTTTAAATATGAAAAAATATAAAATATATCTTTGATCCAGGACCCATGTACCCCATACAAACAGAATATCACTGTTTTAATTATTTATGTTAGCCTGGTAACAATGCAGGCTGGTTCTTCATCAAAATTAATTATTTTGCATATTATTATTACAATTTTAATTATTATTACAATTTTAATACGAGCAATTTGTAGCTCATTTTTTTTGTTCAAAATATGAAATTTTCTCAAACAACAGATAAGAAAATTATAATTGTTATTACAATTTCATCACATTCACAAATAATATTAATTTATCTGTGTCATGTTGCAGTTGGTAAAAATATATTAATTAAAATTTTATAAAGCAAACCCTACTTTTTCTTCCATGATGGTTACACATTTTTTGGATGTAGATTTGATTCAATTTAGTAGGTAGTAATATTTTCCGATTTTACACCTTGAGTATCTAAATGCTGTAAGTCTATAAACGGTAACTTCATGTGTTTTTAATGTGATTTTTAATTATGTTAAAGATTTTCTGGAGCAGAGAATCACTGCAGTCATATGATTGGAATATCTTTGTTTGTTTTTGCTTTTTATTGCCTCTTTCTCTAAATATTTTGACCCTTGATAGAGTTAATTTCGCGGCTTCTACATGTGGGTATAACATAAACATTTCAAACAACAATATATGAAAACAACTATTATTAGGGGAAAGTTCTTTGTAAATTCCAACACAAGTCAAATTAAACAAAAATCATAACAATTATAATTGATTGAATTTAACAACCGTTACAAAATATAATAAAAATATTTGAAATGTATATGTATTTAAATTTAAACAAACATATAGAAATGGTTATAGTGAATAGCAAGTAAACACAATAACATCAAACGATAACCATGGACAACTAGCCAGAAGACATGACCAAGACAATAATGAGAAAAGCTTTTGGTTAAACAGAGAAGGGGAAGAGAGAGAGAGCAGAAAGCTTTTACTCAATTATTTTTAGCATTTTATTCTCTTGATCACTGTAACTCCCCAAAGTAATTGATTTCGTTTTAGTTGCTTAGAAGACAGCGGTGAGTCGACAACATAACTCTCACATCGGAGGTTATGAAAAACGCGCGTAGTTAAATTCATTTGGGTGCTTGTGTCTTAAGTCTTTTGTTTTCACTCGAACCCGTTGTAAATTCGCTCCGTTTTATTGTTGTTGTTATCGTTGCATGCCGTTACATTTATTTTTTTTGTGTGTTTTCTTTGTTGTTGGCATTGACGCATCCAGAGTCAAAGTGCGTATAATCTTGTTAAACGAGGATAACGAAGAAAAAATCATAACATTTCACACTCCATTTCGCTAAAGAAAATGCCGTTAGGGAATAAATGAATCCATAAGCCGAGCATACAGATTTTTGTGCTAAAACCCATGAATAGTTCAAAACAGACAAACCAACCTGCATTGATCACAACAACTCAACTATACTACCAACTGATTTTTTAATTAAATTGTATCCCATGATAAGAGCATTCCGCTATTGCTGTCTGCGTAGTGTTCATGTGCCGTCGAATATGTGATCCCGTGTCGACGATCATAGAAAACGAAACAACCAACTATCATTAAATCATCAAAACAAACAAAGAAAGAGAGAATACCCTCGAACGATAATCTGCATAACAAATTTCAATGTGTAAGCTAATTTCGTAGTATGTTTGTGACTGATTTGTAGTGAAATGGAATACAAAACGTGAAAAAGACCAAACAATTTAAATAAGAAAAAATTTCGCTTTTTATTGAAACCCGTTACAAATAAAATCACTTAAATGTTAACACGCCAACGAAAGTAGTTTGCTTCTGTAATACTAAAGAGAGATATAAGGTAAAAAAAGAAAAAAAAATCCATTAGTTCGCTCATAAATGCTTAACACCGAAACAAGTTCTAATATTTATTGCATGGCACATGGACCCACTACAGACGGTCACACGAACCGACAATAGATAAACCCTAATGCTGTCCACCACCACCATTCTGTTATTCGTATAATAATAAATTTCTGTTTCCCCAATTGGCTTATTTGGAAGAGGTGTAGTTTTTATGTGTGAGAAAAAATAGAAACGGAAACACTATCATTGTTTTGATATCATCCAAAAATAAAAATCTTAGCTTTACGCTTTTGGCTTTAAAACAGAATCTTCAAGATTTGATTAAATTATATTACACAGTGGAAGACATTGTTTCTTATTTCCGAATCAATAAACTTCCGTAAGCAAAAATCATTGGAAATAAAGAAATTTCTGAATATTCTGCAGTTTATGGGAGTATTAAAATTTACAGAAACTATCGTCGACATTTTATTGTTATTTATTTTATTTTTAAATTTCATATAGCAAAAATACACTTTACATTTTTTTAACAATAGCATTTCCGAGGTATTTGAACACAAAGTTAGCTGGGTTGGGGTAATAACATCTTCGTGTTCTAAGAACAATTAAAACTGCCGCAATAATTCTGCGTGGTATAGTCCTTAGTCCATTTTATGTTTACCAATTGATCCATGTTTCATTAAATACGACGAAACTATATAGAAACTCTTTCAGATTGCCTTTAAACGGCCTAAAACACAGCCCTGAAATGGTCTTGATGTCCCCAGCACCCATATATCAAGCACATCTTTAACGGGCGATCTGCAAATACTAAATCGTGGTTTCTGTCACGTTATCTATTTTGGAGGCAAGTTAGGTTAGATTAGATATAGTGGCAGCTCATTATTTTAGGCTCAATTAAACTATTCAGTCCATTGTGATACCACAACTTGTGAACTTCCCTTTTGTCAATGAGTGCTGCCCGATTCATTGTTTGAGAAACTTTGAAACACTCAGAAATATCACCAGCATTATTGAGAGACCATAATCCACGGTTGAAAATTTGTTGGTTTTTGATCGATACTGGGATTAAACCCATGATCTTTTTAATGCAATGCTAATCATCACACCACGGAGGCTTCCGACCACTGTTGTCACAGTTGGTAGAATTCTACCAAAAATTTTATATTTTTCACTGCCGGGTAGATTGGTTGAATGCTTGATGTTTTGGTAGATTTTGCAAATTATAACTTTTACCTTAAGGGTACTTCACAAATTTTCTATAGTAATAAAATTTTGACAAAATTTTCTGTAGTAAAAAAATTTTCACAACATTTTCTAAAGAAATAAAATTTGACCAAATTTTTTATAGAAATAAAATTTGACAAAAATATTCTATAGTAATAAAATTTTGACAAAATTTTCTAAAGAAATAAAATTTGACAAAATTTTCTATAGAAATAAAATTTTGACAAATTTTTCTATAGAAAAAAATGACAAAATTTTCTATAGAAATAAAATTTTGACAAAATTTTCTATAGAAATAAAATTTTCTACAGAAATACAATTTTGACAAAATTTTCTATAGAAATAAAATGTTGATAAAATTTTCTATAGAAAAAATTTTAACAAAATTTTCTACAGAAATTAATTTTTGACAAAATTTTCTATAGAAATAAAATTTCGACAAATTTTTCTACAGAAATAACATTTTGACAAAATTTTCTATAGAAAATAAAATGTTGATAAAATTTTCTATAGAAATAAAATGTTGATAAAATTTTCTATAGAAAAAATTTTAACAAAATTTTCTACAGAATTTATTTTTTGACAAAATTGTTTGGTAATGTTTTGGTAAAATTGTCTCCAAATTTTGCTAGAGTATTTTAGGCTCGAGTGGCAACCGTGCTCCAGACTCATTAGTCATCGTAGGTCACAGCATCCAAACGCTCTTAGATTTCGATGCTAAAATTTTGTTTCAAAAACCTGTGGTTCAAAATTTTACTACACTGAAAAAAAGCATGCCCGGTTCCAAAGATTTTGTCTTTACTTTAACAATTTTGGTATTGATTCCGAGCCAAAAAGGCGGAGGATACAAGTAAGGATACTTTTAAGACACAATTATCTTTTAAATTTGGGTTTTGTTTCTAGGAAACAAATTCAAATGTTTTCGTTTTTCAGCTTTTTTCAGCTTTTTTTCAGCTTCATATGTTATCAAAGTCCTTTAAAAACGAATTAACGACAACTTTATTTTCCAAATTCAGACTCGACTTCCAGTAGAAATTATGCTACGTTTTAAGTAAAAAACGTCTTTAAAATAAGATGTTGAAAAACATGTCCTATTTTTTAACGATTTTTTGCTTTGTAGTCAAGATGCAAAAAGACAACAAATTTAAAGATAATTTCATTAAATTTAAAATTTTCTCTGAATTATTAAAGTCAATTTGCCCTTGGCCCAAAATTTTTTTCTTTCATTTTCAAATTAACTCACTTAATTATAAGGACAATACGACTTCATTAACTAGTTTATCGACTTTTGAAGAAGAAAAAAATCTTTATATTAGAGAAATGCGTCTTCTATGCTAAGCAAAATTTGCGTTTGTATTTTAAGGACATAAAATCTTTGACCTCACGACAATATGTTTTTTTTTTTCAGTGTACAACATCGATCATAGCCGTAATCTTAAAATCTAAGCATAAAAATTAAAATATTAGGACATTTTGTGACAAAATAAAAAGGTGGCTTAAAGGTATCATGAAAAAATCATAAATGTACTACGATTTTACGGTATTCGGGTATCACGAATACAACCATCGCTATAATGGAATATGGTTATGGTCTCCAAATAATTAAAAATCTATTCGACACGACGTTCAATCGCCTGTCATCAAACCCTAATTCCTATATCTTCTATAATTTTCTTACGATTACACCACTGTGCCTAACAAATTGTCAGCTTGGGTATTTCTCAGGTTGTCATGCGAATGCATGACGTCGTACACGGTGATTTCAGCAGCGATACCATGTCGATGACTAAATCTTCAAGTATTTCTTTGTGGTGTTCAACAGCAAAGGCTTTTTTTCTTTTCATTTATGATGGTGGCTGTCGACGTTGTCGTTTAACCCGGTTCTGAAATATATTTTGATGTACAATGGGGCTTTGCAAAAAATGTATATATAATTTTTGTTGTTGTTGTGTTTAGCTAATATCGAAGTAACTCATTTGGAACTCTTCCTGATTTGCTACATGAAATGCTTTAATCGTGTAACTCTTCAACACAACAACACAAAGTGAAAGGTAATTTGTTACAAACCAAACTTCCAAATGCTATCTCATTTAGAAAATAAAATTAATTTGCATTAAAAAACCCAACATGCATTCACACATTTTTCAACATTTCATAGCAAATCTACAATTCATTTCATATTTCTTTAAAAATATAAATTCAACCATAAAAAGAAAAACAAAATGATAATGATCATGGCTTGCATATCATTTTTGTTGCGGCCTTAAACCCAAAATCTTAAACACACCTATCTTCAAAACCTTGCTGACTGGGATTGTTATAACAAATCTTCGGTTGACAGTGTGGCAAAACAAAAAACCCCTCCATCACTTGGGAGTTTATTATGGTATTATGGAAATTAGTTTCCAGGGATTGTCAAAAATTTAATACAGAGTATAAAAGATATGGGATGCATTTTTTTTTTGTATTTCTTATCCAGAAATAGGTCAGAAAATAAATAGGACTGTTTATGTATGATTTTTGTTATGTTTTTCTTCTTTTTTATGATGCCAACGTATTGTGCAGCCTATATAAATGAACTTTTCGTAACTTGTCATCAACCAATTGTTAAGCTAAAATGTTGTATACAATCTTATATTTTCCTATAAATTTCATCATTTTTTTTTGATTGTGAAGATTAATCGAGTTTCAATAATACGAGTGGAGTTATTGCTCCAATTGGGTGTAAACTTAAATCATAACTTTCAAATTTTGAAAGTTATTTCAAGAAACAATGCTCGTATATATCAGTTCATTCATACATTTTTCTGAATGCCTGTCATATTGCATACACTGTTAGAAAAATATGTTTTTCATATGTTCCGATATAAACAAAATGTGTTTCGGGCACAATTTTGGAACACAATATATTTAAGTGCAAACATGTAATGTTCCTAAACTAACACTAAATGTTTGGGACATCTATGTTAATATGTTAGTATATATTTTGTTTGGGGCATGAATGTTTCATAAAAATCATATGTGTGAATGCAAACATATATAAATTTACAAATTTCGACATAAGTTGTGATATTTTATTCAAAGCGACAGAGAGAGTATAGAGAAAGAAATAGAGATGGAAACCGGGAGAGTTGACGAAAGATATCAACATAACACAGCGAAAGAATCAAAAGACAACAATTTCTGTGAAACCGCTTGTATGTTGTTTCGGAAAACTGTTTTATGATAAGGCCAAAAATTTGATATGCTTAAGTCTAAATATTATTTAATTTGAATAAAGAGAATAGACATTCGGAACCAAGAGAATAGACATTTGAAAAACAAACAGCATATGTTTTCGCCTTGAGAGCAGCATTTTATGTATGGGTGAACATGTGTTTTTTTTATCATTTTGGCATTATGGACACAATTTTTCGTTAAAATAAATAAGGGGTCTTCATAAAAATAACGAAAGGGCACTATACTCTTTTTAGAGTTGGGACAGTAAAATGAAATAAGGAGGAAATAGTGAAAAATTACACAGTAAAATGTATAAAAACTAAGTTTAGTTCCTCCTTATTAATAATTAGTCCACGAGGAGTTGACGGACACCTTCAAATATAAAAGCGGACATTAAGTTCGAGTTTTGCAGCTAAAACAATTTAAAAAGTTTATTTTCTTTAAAATGAATTATTAAAGAAAAATAAAATGCATTTTAGAGCGATGGTGTTACATGCTAGTAAAAAACTGTTCACGCCTAAATAAATGTATGTTTATATTATAAAATTATTTATGTATGTTTATACTCGACTCCACGTTCTTCTTTTGTTAGAGTTTTTGAATTCCTTCCAACAGTTTTTGTTACAAAATTTTTGTTTTTGGCAATAAAAAAATAATATTTTATCCAAAAATCAGTCAATTTCGTTTATATCAAACACTGTTACTGACTATAAATCTTTAATATCCCACATTTCGAAGTTTCATTTTAATATAGTATAAATATAATGTGTAAATTAACAAAAAAAAAAAAAAAAAAGTTTTCGGTCGGAGTAGGGATTGAACCCACGACCCTGTGCATGCAAGGAAGACATGCTAACCACTGCTCCACGTGGCAAACAAATGTATGTTTCTGTTAAATAATGTTATGTTTGCATGGGCTCGTGGGCGCTGCAAACTATGCTATATAAATATAACTTATAACGATAATTATCTACTGGTGACTATAACACCTACGTAGCCCAGTGGATAGTGTGTTGGCTTACAAACTGTATGGTCCTCGGTTCGATTCTCCGTGCAGGCGAAAGGTAAAATTTAAAAAAATTATAAAAGTGAATAATTTCTTCAACATTATTTGTATTACAGAAAAAGGTGCCAAGAACTAAAATATTTCGCGGAAGTGAAAATTACGAGTAGTTAGGGAATGAGCATAATCGTCTTTGGGAAAAATTCTTCCAAGCATATAATATTTTTGGGCTCAAAATGCTTCTAAACATATAATATGTTCACATAAAACAAACATATTAATGTTTCGGCAGTATGCAATAATATATGTGCTTCCTGCAAAATATGTTTGGAACATATGTTAAAGAAGCGATTTTTTTTGAGGGTGTACAGACTTAGTTGCATAGCTTTTATTTAAAACTAAAGAGAATTAAATTTCAAAATAATCCATATATGTACAAATTTAATTCCTTTTATATTAATATAGTAGCGAGGAACCTTTTGTAGGTCGGCTGATCTATAATAAATAGTATGGTTTATAAGTGTGTACCAACCAGTGGGATCTTAAACACTTTAATGTTTTTCTATGAAATTTTCAAGTCCCAAGCCTACACTAGGTTAGGTTAGGTTAGGTATTGTGGCAGCCCAATATTTTAGACTTAGGTTAAAGTGGCAGCCCGATTAAATTTCTGGCTCACTTTGACTATTCAGTCCATTGTGATAATTTATTTATATTTATATATTTTAGACTTACTTTGGTTATTCAGTACATTGTGGTAGCACAAGTGGCGAACAACTCTCCTCTTATTGCGTGCTGATTCTATGTTGAGCTCAATGACTAGGGTCATCGTTTTTTTCTAAAAAAGTGAGACTTTTTTTAAATTTTTTTCTTGGTCAACGTGTTACGTACTGATTATAGGGATACTATGCTATTTGTGTAGTCTATAGACGAAATCTTCTACTCAGAAAATATTATTTTGAAATCTTAGATCAGGGTATAGTTTCTGGACGGAAGAAATATATCGCCAAAGTATTTGAATTGGAACACTAATCATTTTAATGACTTCGTTGACTTCCGTGTTGCAGCAATTTGAATTCTAACTTAATTGGGTCCATTAATTTCGCGATAGAAGAGAAACATATTTTTCCTTTGATCTGGATCTCACAGATCTGCAGAACATAGTTGATGATATTTGCCATCGTCTCACTGACTTTTGATATGATGCAGTATCTTGGCGAAACATTACTTTCTTTAAAACCAAATGCAGTCAGTTTTTTCGGCGATCTCATCCATCTAACGGTTGCCACAGTTGGTAGAATTATACCAAAAATGGTAGATTTTTTACTCTTTGGTAGATTGGTAGATTTTGCAAAGAGGTACTTTATAAACTAATTATACAATTATTTGTCGAGCTTTATGGACAGATATAGATTAAGGAACATGGTTAATAGAGCCATTGAAAAGAAAACGCCAGATACAAATCTATACACGCCTGGACTGTACATGTTTCGGTTCGGGCGAATGAACCTTTCCACAGCCTTTAGTATAGATCTGGCTGGGTACTTTATAAATTTTAAATGAAAATAAAATTTTGACAAAATTTTCTATTGAAATAAGATTTTGACAAAATTTTCTATAGAAATAAAATTTTGATAAAATTTTCTATAGAAATAAAATTATTTTTAATTGTTTGCTTGGTCAATATTTTCTGTTCCTTTTATGTTTTATTTAGCGAATTGGACCTAAATTTTCTAAAGAAATAAAATTTTGACAAAATTTTCTATAAAAATAATTTTTGGGCAAAATAAGATTTTTTTGTTTGGAGGTTTTTGGTAAAATTTTCTCCCAATTTTGATATATTATTTTTGGCTCGAGTGTCAACTGTGTCCATAATACCGCTGTGGAGAGAACTTCGTTTTTTAAAGTAGAAAATAAAAAGTTTTCCATGTACATCCCAAAATATAGATTTCAAAACCTTAATAGCCTATTATTACATGTATCCCCTTTTTGGAGAGAAATAATAGATTAGACTTTGATGTCATGCTTCATCCATTGTGACCAATCGAAGCCGAAAATCGTGCTATAATGGTGGATTATATGTTAACGCTACTGCTAATCACCAAGTCTTCGTTGTTTTTGCCCAAAAATTTAGAGGTCTCGGCATGCAATTGAACAGAACTTTCTTACACCCAAATAAAGGGTGATTCTTTTGAGGTTAGGATTTTCATGCATTAGTATTTGACAGATCACGTGGGATTTCAGACATGGTGTCAAAGAGAAAGATGCTCAGTATGCTTTGACATTTCATCACGAATAGACTTACTAACGAGCCACAACGTCGAATTTTCAGTGAATGGGCCCTAGAAAAGTTGGCAGAAAATCCGCTTTTTTATCGACAAATTTTGTTCAGCGATGAGGCTCATTTCTGGTTGAATGGCTACGTAAATAAGCAAAATTGCCGCATTTGGAGTGAAGAGCAACCAGAAGCCGTTCAAGAACTGCCCATGCATCCCGAAAAATGCACTGTTTGGTGTGGTTTGTACGCTGGTGGAATCATTGGACCGTATTTTTTCAAAGATGCTGTTGGACGCAACGTTACGGTGAATGGCGATCGCTATCGTTCGATGCTAACAAACTTTTTGTTGCCAAAAATGGAAGAACTGAACTTGGTTGACATGTGGTTTCAACAAGATGGCGCTACATGCCACACAGCTCGCGATTCTATGGCCATTTTGAGGGAAAACTTCGGAGAACAATTCATCTCAAGAAATGGACCGGTAAGTTGGCCACCAAGATCATGCGATTTGACGCCTTTAGACTATTTTTTGTGGGGCTACGTCAAGTCTAAAGTCTACAGAAATAAGCCAGCAACTATTCCAGCTTTGGAAGACAACATTTCCGAAGAAATTCGGGCTATTCCGGCCGAAATGCTCGAAAAAGTTGCCCAAAATTGGACTTTCCGAATGGACCACCTAAGACGCAGCCGCGGTCAACATTTAAATGAAATTATCTTCAAAAAGTAAATGTCATGGACCAATCTAACGTTTCAAATAAAGAACCGATGAGATTTTGCAAATTTTATGCGTTTTTTTTAAAAAAAAAGTTATCAAGCTCTTAACAAATCACCCTTTATTTATGAAAAAATTTTCGATATTGTATGTATTCGAAGGCGATTTCACACCGTCCGAACTTAGCACTTCCTTCCTAGAAGGTTAATTTTCCTAAGACAGCGTTCGAAAACTCATCTTCCTCAGGGTTAGGGCGAACTAAAGGGTGATTTGTTAAGAGCTTGATAACTTTTTTAAAAAAAAAACGCATAAAATTTGCAAAATCTCATCGGTTCTTTATTTGAAACGTTAGATTGGTCCATGACATTTACTTTTTGAAGATAATTTCATTTAAATGTTGACCGCGGCTGCGTCTTAGGTGGTCCATTCGGAAAGTCCAATTTTGGGCAACTTTTTCGAGCATTTCGGCCGGAATAGCCCGAATTTCTTCGGAAATGTTGTCTTCCAAAGCTGGAATAGTTGCTGGCTTATTTCTGTAGACTTTAGACTTGACGTAGCCCCACAAAAAATAGTCTAAAGGCGTCAAATCGCATGATCTTGGTGGCCAACTTACCGGTCCATTTCTTGAGATGAATTGTTCTCCGAAGTTTTCCCTCAAAATGGCCATAGAATCGCGAGCTGTGTGGCATGTAGCGCCATCTTGTTGAAACCACATGTCAACCAAGTTCAGTTCTTCCATTTTTGGCAACAAAAAGTTTGTTAGCATCGAACGATAGCGATCGCCATTCACCGTAACGTTGCGTCCAACAGCATCTTTGAAAAAATACGGTCCAATGATTCCACCAGCGTACAAACCACACCAAACAGTGCATTTTTCGGGATGCATGGGCAGTTCTTGAACGGCTTCTGGTTGCTCTTCACTCCAAATGCGGCAATTTTGCTTATTTACGTAGCCATTCAACCAGAAATGAGCCTCATCGCTGAACAAAATTTGTCGATAAAAAAGCGGATTTTCTGCCAACTTTTCTAGGGCCCATTCACTGAAAATTCGACGTTGTGGCTCGTTAGTAAGTCTATTCATGATGAAATGTCAAAGCATACTGAGCATCTTTCTCTTTGACACCATGTCTGAAATCCCACGTGATCTGTCAAATACTAATGCATGAAAATCCTAACCTCAAGAGAATCACCCTTTACAAATCAGCTGTGTGGAATTCTATTAGTGCCATATAGAGACCAGGGCCTATTCAATTGAGTTGTGACTACGTATGTCTTTATCTGATCAGACCCTCTAAATAAAATCACGAAACTTTTTCCAATTAAAGTCTTAATTGAGTTTTAAAAAATATGCAATTAAAATTTTAATTGATTCAACAAATTTTTTAATTGAAAAAAAAATCAATCACAAAAACTAATAGTATCAATTCATTTTTTAATTGACCTCCAATTAATCTTATATAATTTCTGTGATTGAAGACATTTCAATTAAAAAATTAATTGGATCAATTAATTTTGTTATTGAATCAGAAAAAAAATTTTGTGTGTACCGCAGATCTTGGAAATTATATGGGTGATTATTTTTTTGTTACGCCTGTATGCACTGTGCCGTCTTACCAATGCCTCATTCATTTCATTACATTTTAATTTCAATTCAACATGAGTATTGTTGTAATTATCATAACAATTAGGCAGCAATTCAGACATGATGATGAACATGAGTTGTTCGAAAAGTTTATTGGCTTTCCGCAGTTTCTGCGAGTTGAGCAAAAACCAACAAACTCGCCACACTCACATTCAAAGGCAAGTGTATATAACATTTTTTGACTTCACCCATCATCATCATCGTCCCCATCATCGCTGCGGCAATGGTATCTTCAATGTTAGAAACACACCTTCCCGTATGTGAATATTAAATCCCACACGTATATGATATTGCAAAATAACATCCCACGTTTTTTGGTTTTTATTTACCAAAATTGTCATCATTTGTGCATTATCTATGGTATTCTAGTGTATAGAATTATTTCATTAATTTCTAGAAAAATAAAACATCTGCATTTATGTATATCACTGAATGGAAGAGTTTTTCTTTATCATATTTATCATCATCATCGATGTTATCATAGTTGTTTTGTTGCATACCAACGTAGGTGTCGATTCGCAACGCAATCTATGTCATTTTTTGCATTATTAAGATCAAGAAAGAAGTGAAAACGGCAGCCGGGCCGAATCTTATACACCCTCCGCACTGAATGGAAGACAAATATATTTATATAAGAGTGTAAGCTCAAACGCAGTGGCGAGAAAGTCACTTTGTCTTATTAAAAAATTTAATTTCCCTGAGGACGGACAACGATGGTGTTCGAAATATTGGAAAGAATTAAAAATAAAACACTATAAAAAACAATGATTTTATTTTGTTTTATTACAACATGACCTCAAAGCCTTACAAACTCTACAAATATTTTTATAATATATATATTTATTGTTGATCTATCCTTTAAATGAAATAGAGTAAGCGATAGGATTCAGTTATAAATATTTTACTTCGCCATTAACGATGGCACCCAAATAAATCAAAAGACTTAAGGCACATACACTTCTTAAGTCTTCAGATTTATTTGTTTACTACAGTAATCCCTCGATTTACGTCGTGATTGGTTCCGGAATTTGACGACGTTAATCGAAACGACGTAAACCGAATTAAAAATTGCTCATGCTTACTCCCAAGTCCATTTATGTTGTATATTCATGTACATAATAAAAAACTTCAAAAATAAAGGTAATTCAGTAATTTCGGTAAGAATTTCAGAAAAAATGTTTCGATGTCATCATAGTTGATACTTTTTTTGCTTGTGGAAGGCGTTGCTGATAAAGTGGGCGAAAAAATCGACGTCGTAAATCAAATGGCGACGTAAATCGAAGTTTTGTGGGACAAAAAGTTTTACGACGTAAATCGAAACAACGTAAACCGAGACGACGTAAATCGAGGGATTACTGTATTGTTTTGACCACGTAAAAAATATACAAAAAAATATATAACTGAATCTATCGAATCCTATTAATTAGTTCAAGTATCGTTTGCTATTGAATGGAAAGCAATGGACTTTGCATGCAAACGTATATGTGAAATTTCGTCCCAAAGGAAAGTATTTTTCTTCATGTATCTATTTCGAGATTAGAGAACAAAAACAAATATTAATAATCAAAAAACGTTTTTCAAAATATTCCCCATTATGATCTATGCACTTTTCCATGAGTTTGAAGCAATTTTCGAAGAACATTTGCCGCTCTAATTGAGGTATCGCCAAAACATGCATTCTGAGCGAATAAATCGCTTCTTCAGTTGTCGAACTGTCGACTGCTGTTTACTTTCGGACTCAAACCTGTAAATCAACGATTCATCATCTGTCACGATACCAGTGTTGCCAGTATTTTCCGGGCTCTTGTCCCCAAAATGGAACCCCAAAAATCCCCAATTTAATTTAAAATTCCCCATTAAAATCCGCAATAATTTTTTTTACAAGTTTTTAAAAAAAGTAAACAAATATACTCTGCTGTAGAAAATCCGTAAAAAATTAAAAAAAAATATATATATATAAAATAAAATAAAAATGTTCAATTTTTGTTAAACCGGTTTGCGAGTTACAAAAAAATGAAGATTTCAAAACACAAAACGAGGAGACGGGTGCTCAAAATATCATCCGATACCAGCCCCCATCAGAGTTAATTAATGGTATGAAGAGTCATCGAGTCATCTTATGCAAATCATCTGCTAAACGCTCGAGAAATAAAAATGGGAGTTCGGTCAACATATAGTCAAGAAATAAAATTGGCTTATCGATCGAAACGCTTTGCTGTCCCGATATGAACTCTATTCTATATGTATGGGATATGGGATATATTTTCAAAATCAGTGATGTACGCAGATGAGTCTTTACGAAATAATTTCACAATAGTAAAAAATTTCTTGCAATATTGAATGTATACTGGTCCCACCAGCGCCTAAGGTTGATCTCACGATAGGTCACATGACAATCTTGGAGTATCAGTTGGCATACAACATCAATGGTTTCCAGAATAACAACTGATTTTGGATGTCGTTCAAGTCTTTGAGTGAAGTACGACCTCGGTTGAATTCACCATTTTATCGATAAACACTGGTTCTTGATGGAGCTTCATCGGCAACAATTGAATTAAATTTTTCGATGCACTGTTGTTGAGTTAATCCACGTCGAAAGTTGTAAAAAATAAATGGCACGAAAATGTTCATGATTTAATTCCATTTTTCAAAACGAATGCTTAACACTATACACTCAAAATAAGTGAACCCTCTATTTCACTAAAGTCAATTTAACTTTTTTAGTTCATGATGTCAGCGTTTGTAATATTGTTTAGATAAAACCTTCTAAAAATAATCTAAATGTTCTAAAATTAACCAAAATGTTTCTTCCGGTTCATTGTTTTTTCAGTGTAGTGTTGTCCAATCCTTAAATTTAAATGGCAACTCTCGTGACATATCTGGTTTATATTTCCTCTAGATATTTTCTTCTACAGGCAATTTTTCAATATTCTTCGAATTTAAAATGGGCTCTTTACATCCGTCGTACATTGTGCTGCAAAGGCGGTTTTTTGGCCCAAGGGCTTAACCTTACTCTTTTTGTCCGATTTATGGATACAAAATGTGGTATTTTTGTTAGGTCCTGTTAAGCCCAAGGGCTTAACCTTACTCTTTTTGTCCGATTTATGGATACAAAATGTGGTATTTTTTTTGTGGTTTTTCAAACTCAATTAAGATTTAGATTTAAATCTTGCCCATATTTTTCTGTGTATATTTGATCATTTATATTTACATTTTAGTAATAATCATGTAATTTCTTTATTTTGTACAATAACTCGTCGGTTTTGTTTTGTAAAACCTCTTTTCTTTAACTAACAAGTGTAGTAATCCCCCTCTACACAATTTAAATAATAACTATTGTAATAACTCTCAACACAAATAGGTAGGTGCTGCTTTAAACGAAGAAGTGGCTTTCTGCTACGGATGTATGGCATATGAAAAAGAACTTTGAATATTATTCATAAAAAAAGAAAGAATAGAATAGAGCCCAAAGGGGACCAAGAGAAATAAAACTACATAACTGTTCTTAAATTTGCGTTCAATTGAAAGAAAGCCCCCCAATACAAAAAACGCAGGGTCTTTGTTATGCCCATAACTTTCTTATTTACCACTAGACCACTATAAATGTGTATATAAATAAAATACATAGTCAATGGATATAACCAACACACACACACACACTTAAACTATTCTACATCCATTTTGGATTTGGATATGATAATTCCGATTATCTATAATAGGAAACAAAACTCTTAATTATCAAGTGGTAAGCTTCACAATTGTGGTGAGAAAAAAAGACAATATGACCGTTTATGTTGTAACAAAACGTGGTTGTTGGTGTGTCTCTTCATCAATCGGTTGATTTAAATACAAACGACCACTGTTAACGAGTTTGCGTCAGTTACTACTGGCCAAGCTACCGGTGCTTTGGGCCAATATTCTAAATTGATACTCACTAACATTTCGACAGCAAATCCATAGGAAAGGTGCATATATCCGGTGCTTGCATACGATGTGTATATAAGCCCATATTGTATGTCTCATGTCTATCATAATGGTTGTTGAACGTCTGGACTAGTCAATGTTTGCATACATAAAAATACTTTGCAAAAAATTTATAAATATTATTTATACTCGATATAAAAATAGCATGTGTATTGGAAAATGATTACCAAAGACTTTGTCTCCAATTTAATGATTTGTGTATGATACTGAATGTTCTAAGGAAGTAAATTTTAAAATTTGTAAAAATGTTGTCTTTCGACTTTTGAGTATTGCGAAGATCACTTTTTGACATTTTGAAAAAGTCGACCTTTGACTAATGCCTTTAGTATTTGTCGTATAAGAGAAATGTAAAATTTGTGTTAACTAGTAAAATTTATTCTCAATACTACATATAAATATATAATGAAAAGAGTATAATATGGCATATGTGTCTGTACCAAATTTGCCTCTTTGTCAAAGTAGGTAAAGAAAAGTGTACTTTAAAGATTCAGTATCCAGTGTTTTTTGTACTTGTACAATATAACAAAAGACTTAAAACACATGTTTTCAAAATTCTTGAATGACCCTTATAGGCTAACAAAATATATGTATCGTGGTATATGTAGACATGAAATATCTGGGTATGTGTCCATTGCAATTAGTCGTATAAACAAATATGCAATTGCACTTTAATCATATGGGCAAACTCTGCACAGTATGATGAATGGCCAGTTTGGGAAACCATTTTCGTAAACACAAAAACTTTAAGCTGCTGTCGTATTGCCAAGACAAAAAAAGCTAATTTGGAACCACAACTGTAAGGCAATGAAACAAAAACGGTAGTTGTTAAAAGATGAATTTAAAATGTCCAGTGGCAAACACTTGTTCCATTTATCATTATTTTATAACCATAATTTTTATATGTGCGAAGAAAATTTTTGTCATACTGTTAATGAACAAAAGTAAAAATTTGGAGTTGAGTTTAGTAATTAGTTTATTGTGTTCGTAGATAAACAGGAAATAAAGTGTGAATGCAACATTTTCAAAGTAATCGAAATTAGATTTTTTTTACATTTTTTGGGGTTTTCATAAATATGAAAAAATTGAAAAATTAATTTTTCCAAAGTTTAAAAGTAGACTTTTAAATTTTAGTTACAATTACAATTTATACATATCATAGTTAAAAAGCGGCTTTGCAAAGGTCTATACACTGAAAAAAAAAAAACAGTGAACCTAACCGAAAGAAAAATGTTTGTTATTTTTAGAAAAATTAGATTTTTATAAACGCTGACATCACGTCGATATCAGAAAAATAAGTAAATATTTTTCGACAAATTAAAAAAAAATTGTTATTATTTATTTATGTCTAATAAATATTTTTCGCATGTTAAAGAAAATTTGGAGTTCAAAATTGCAAGATTGTCTTTAGTGCCATGCGAAGTTCATGATGGGTGCATTTGTAGTAAAATTTACATATTTAAAGAAATAATGATTTGAATGTACCAAAATACGTGTGTGGGTTGATATGTAATTAGCCCAACCCTGAGCAATGTTTGGTTTTAATGCGTGTGGAAGGGGGACTGTCCGCGGCATGTTCTTTTCCACATACATATGTTCCTATTTAATAGCTAAGATCTTTAGAATGTAATACCAGCCGACCTATTGCGCAAACTAGCCCGATTTCAACAGTCGAACGTATATTGCCTCAGTTGGTAGCATTCTATTAAAAATGGAAGATTTTTTTAATGTTTGGTAGATTTATAGAATTCTTGATGTTTTGAAAGATTTTGCCAAATATTCCTCTCGAATTAAGATGTACTTAAATTTTCTATAGAAATAAAATTTTTCAAACATTTTCTATAGGAATTAAATTTTGATTATTAATTTTGTTCGGCTTGAGGTCATAGACACAATCGATTATTGATTTGTTTTAATATTTATTTGTTAATATAATTTTGCAAAAATTCACTATAGCAATAAAATTTTGCAAAAAAATTTTTATAGAAATATAAATTTTGCAATAATTTTCTATAGATTCTATAGATTTCTGTACAGATGAAGAATGCATTTTGAAATAAAATATTGCAAAAATGTTCTATAGATTTCTATACAGATTATAAATGCATTTTGATATAAAATTTTGTATTTTCTTTAGAATAAAACTTTGCAAAAATTCTCTATAGAAATAAAATTTTGCAAAAAGTTTTTATAGAAATTGAATTTTGCAAAAAAAAATAAAAAAATATTGGCAATTATTTTCTAACATATAGTATAAAGTTTTGCAAAAATTTTCTATAAAACAAATTTTTCATACGTTTTGTTTTGTTATTGTTGGGTTTGTTCTTTAAGCATTGTTGTTGTTTTTTTATTTCAGCTTAAAACCATACATTGACTAAACTACAAGTGTAGCTTAACCAACAGAGGAAAAGAATGTTTGTCAAATTTATTTGGGCAAAGCCCTATAGACTGCATGATGGTTGGATGGACGCACGTTTCGGAATTACCACATTCCTCATCAGCATCCTCTACTTGCAGCAAAACTATCAACCAATTATCAGAATAAATTCAGGCACTTCATTAAACCCAACAATGAACCACACTTGAACCTTCCGAAAAAATTTTGCAAATATTTTCTATAAAAATAAAAAGATTTTTTATAGAAATGAAATTTTGAAAAAATCCAAAGAAATGAATTTTTGCAAAAATGTTCTATAGAAATGACATTTTCCAAAAAGTTTCCATAGAAATACAATTTTGCAAAAATTTTCTGTAGAAATAAAATTCTGACAAAATATTCAATAGAAATTTTAAAAAAAGTTTGTATAAATAAAATAAGATTTTTTAATTTGGTAGATTTTTGGTAAAATTTTCTTCAAATTTTGTTAGATTATTTGTGGCAACCGTGATTGATGGTTAGGTTAGGCGGCAGCCCGATGTATCAGGCTCACTTAGACTATTCAGTCCATTGTGATACCACATTGGTGAACTTCTCTCTTATCACTGAGTTCTGCCCGATTCCATGTTATGTTCAATGACAAGGGACCTCCTTTTTATAGCCGAGTCCGAACGGCGTTCCACATTGCAGTGAAACCACTTAGAGAAGCTTTTAAAACCCTCAGAAATGTCACCAGCATTACTGAAGTGGGATAATCCACCGCTGAAAAACTTTTTGGTGTTCGGTCGAAGCAGTAATCGAACCCACGACCTTGTGTATGCAAGGCGGGCATGCTAACCATTGCACCACGGTGGCTCCCGTGATTGAAACACAAAGAGAATAAATTTAATCTCAAACATATTTCAAGAGTAGAATGTTATTTTGGGACGAGGAATATATTACAACCACTTGTTATACCCTTCACCACTACTGTGGTACAGGGTATAATAAGTTTGTGCATTTGTATGTAACGCCAAGAAGGAGTAATCATAGACCAACCTTTTAGTAAACGGATCGGCTTAGAATTAAATTCTGAGTCGATTTAGCGATGTCCGTCTGTCTGTCTGTTGGTGTATTTTTGTGTGCAAAGTACAGCTCGCAGTTTTAGTCCGATTGTCCTAAAATTTGGTATAGGGTCCTGTTTCGGCTCAAAGACGATCCCTATTGATTTTGGAAAAAATCGATTCAGATTTAGATATAGCTGTCGTATATATTTTTCACCGATCTGGTCATAATTGGCGTGTATATCAACCGATCTTCCTCAAATTCCGTACATCCGAATATTTTATGAGTCTCGAAAAACTTGCAAAATATTAGCCAAATCGGTTCAGATTTAGATATAGCTATAGCTATATAGTAGAATTAGCATTGTAACTATGCGTGCCAAATCTGGTTGAAATCGGTTCAGATTTGGATATATCTCCCATATATAGCTTTCACCCGATTTACACTCATATGACCACAGAGGCCAATTTTTAGTTGAAATTTTGCACAGGGAGTAGAATTAGCATTGTTGATATGCGTGCCAAATTTGGTTGACATCGGTTCAGATTTAGATATAGCTCCCATATATATGTTTTTTTCTGATTTCGACAAAAATGGTCAAAATACCAACATTTTCCTTGTTAAATCGCCACTACTTAGTCGAAAAGTTGTAAAAATGACTCTAATTTTCCTAAACTTCTAATACATATATATCAAGCGATAAATCATAAACAAACTTTTGCGAAGTTTCCTTAAAATTGCTTCAGATTTAAATGTTTCCCATATT
Organism: Haematobia irritans; assembly: GCF_050003625.1. Classification (NCBI taxonomy): domain Eukaryota; kingdom Metazoa; phylum Arthropoda; class Insecta; order Diptera; family Muscidae; genus Haematobia; species Haematobia irritans. The sequence continues at coordinate 172,961,339 of NC_134401.1, read as the reverse complement.
TGTTTACTAACATTGTATTAGTAAACAAATATGGGAAAGACTCAAAATAAATATTGAGTCTATAGATTTTGTAGAAGTCTATGAAATTCTGTCCAGATCGAGTGATATTTAAATGTATGTATTTGGGACAAACCTTTATATATAGCCCCCAACACGTTTGACGAATGTGATATGGTATCGAAAATTTAAATGTAAGTGGTGCAGGGTATAATATAGTCGGCCCCCTGACTTTAGGCTTTCCTTACTTTTTTTTTTTTGGAAATGATGTATATGGTTTTGGAAGCCATGTATACGTTTGACGAAAAAACAACAATTTTGCAATAAAAATGTTCCATGTTCCCGGTCCAAAAAAAAAAAAATTGCTCCTGAAACATGTTTGTGGCGATTCACAATTTACACTTTAAGAGATTTCAATATTTCAGAATGAAAATATTCACCCCCCTCGGTTACTCGCAAAGGAGAATAGAGAATTTTACTTGTCGAAAAGTTGATTATCAAAATTCGTCTCTTCCAAAATTTGGAATCCTGGCTCTAATCCCAATCTTAGCTTAGTTGGTTCCAAGCAACTAATACCCAAATATGTGCAATTATTCCCCAATGTCATACCAATAATATATACTTTATGGTCAAACATAATACAACTATTTCAATTTCCCTCATTTTATAGAGGATAGTTTAGAAAATCATCTATGCTATTCAGCATGATTAAACTGTATGGAATTTTTCCTCCATAATTTTTCCAAAAATCTATGTAGCCATTTAAATGAAATGCTTTGTAGAGATTACAAAAAAATGCAACTTAATATGGATTTAAAATATCTTTCCCCTTATTTGAGTTGCAATGACCTATCAAGATTACAAAACATAAATCTAATGTAAACACAATTTTTGTTTGGTTTTCTTTAAATCGTCTTATGAGGGATTTACATGCTATTCAAAATTACATTACCACAAATGTGATGTGTATATCGAACATTGTACTTATCTTGTACATGGGGTAAAATTAATGAAGGAAGAAACAAACAAAAAACAACTACTCCAAATGCCTAAACTTGTTAAAGATTTTTTGTACTGCATTTATTACTATGTGTTTTTTTTTGTCTAGTTTTAATGTTATTTTATTTCATTTTATTTTTTAATAATTACAGCTTTCATTTCATCGGTGCTTTCATACAAAAAGATACTCGCTTACGCTTACTTACCCAACAGTACTACATAAATATGTTCATATGTAGGTAAATGTTCATAATCAGCTTACACAGCACCTGTTAAGCAAATGAAAGAAAACAAAAATCGCTCATTTGACAAAAAAGAAGATAATAAAACCAAGTTGGAAAACTTGAAGAAGCAAAGTGGTATGCTGGATCTAATACTGGTGTTGCTACTCTGTGTACATTTCATCAACCAATTAGAAATTAAGCAAAACTAGAATAAGAACTACATTCGATGCTCTAAAAATATTTTCATAAACGAAAACAGCATAAAGCAATAAGCTCACATAAATGTTCGACGAAGAAAGTTTACAGTGAAAATAAACAAATCTTTCTACATGAAAAAAAAAGAAATCCTAACAGCGGCAAACCTTTCTTCCTACATACCCACCGTCGAGTCAATTCGAAAACGACAACATTAATAGGAACTAAAACACATTCACATCCCATTCAATTTTAAACAATTGGAAGCTCAAATATCAAATCATACACAGCATCTGAACTTGGCTTTGGACATAGCAAAAAAGAAACGCCATCGCAGAACATCACAACATTTTTTTTCTCATATTTGCCTAATAATCAATAATAATAGAATCATCTCGCCATGAATAGTGAAAAACAGAGTGAGACATACAAAAGCATCAGCGGTGGTGGCGGAGGAGCGGATGGCATAACAAGCTTTTGGAACCAATACGTCATGGAACGTTTTATAAAAGCGAATCTTTTTGTTATTTGCTGTGTTGCAGCTGGTCTACTATTGGTAAGTAATATTCGAAACTGTTTTTTTATACCCTGCGCCACACTGTGGAACAGGTATAAGTTAGTGCATATGTTTGTAACACCCAGAAGGAGACGAGAGAGACATATGGTGTCTTTGGCAATAATGCTCAGGGTGGGTCCCTGAGTCGATATAACCATGTCCGTCTGTCCGTCCGTCCGTCCGTCCGTCCGTCTGTCTGTGAACACATTTTTGTGATCAAAGTCTAGGTCGTAATTTAAATCCAATCGCCTTCAAATTTGGCACATGTTCCTAATTTGGGTCAGAATAGAACCCTATTGATTTTGGAAGAAATCGGTTCAGATTTAGATATAGCTTCCCATATATATCTTTCGCCCGATATGCACTAATATGGCCCCAGCAGCCAGAGTTTTATACCGATTTGCTTGAAATTTTGTACAAACATAACACTTAGTCGTATAGTCAAGTGTGTAAAATTTGATTGAAATCGGTTCAGATTTAGATATAGCTCCCATATATATCTTTCGCCCGATATGGACTTATATGGCCCCAGAAGCCAGATTTTTAGCCGAATTTGGTTGAAATTGTGCACTAGGAGTACAATTAGTAGTATAGTCAAGTGTGCAAAATTTGATTGAAATCGGTTCAGATTTAGATATACCTCCCATATATATCTTTCGCCCGATATGGACTAATATGGTCCTAAAAGCCAGAGTTTTGGCTCAATTTGGTTGAAATTTTGCACAAGGAGTAGATTTATCATTATAACTATGCGTACCAAATTTGGTTGAAATCGATTCAGATTTAGATATAGCTCCCATATATATCTTTCGCCCGATATGCACTTATATGGACCCAGAAGCCAGAGTTTTATCCCGATTAGCTTGAAATTTTGCACTACGAGTACAATTGGTAGTATAGTCATGTGTGCCAAATTTGATAGGAATCGGTTCAGATTTAGATATAGCTTCCATATATATTTTTCGCCCGATATGGACTTAAATGGCCCCAGAAGCCAGAGTTTTGGCCAAATTTGGTTGAAATTTTGCACTAGGAGTACAATTAGTAATATAGTCATGTGTGGCAAATTTGATTGAAATCGGTTCAGATTTAGATATAGCTCCTTCTGATTTCGACAAAAATGGTCAAAATACCAAAATTTTCCTTGTTAAATCGCCACTGCTTAGTCGAAAAGTTGTAAAAATGACTCTAATTTTCCTAAACTTCTAATACTTATATATCGAGCGATAAATCATAAATAAACTTTTGCGAAGTTTCCTTAAAAGTGCTTCAGATTTAAATGTTTCCAATATTTTTTTTTACTAAAATTGTGTTCCACCCTAGTGCATTAGCCACCTTAAATTTTGAGTCTATAGATTTTGTAAAAGTCTATCAAATTCTGTCCAAATCGACCCAACACATTTGACGGATGTGATATGGTATCGAAAATTTAGATCTACAAAGTGGTGCAAGGTATAATATAGTCGGCCCCGCCCGACTTTAGACTTTCCTTACTTGTTTTATTCTATGAAATTGATAAAAGATTAAAAACGCCACCGTGTACGAGGGCGGTTCGGAAACTTCTTAGCCTATCAATGAAAGAGAATAGTTAGTTTTTCAAAAATATTTTTATTTTTCAATATATAATCTCCTGAAACTTCAATACACTTAGTCCAACGCTTTTCTAGCAATTCTATTTCTTGATTAAAATAGTTTTCCTCAAGGTCTTCAAAATAGTGGTTTACAATTGTAATTGCATCTTCATTTGAGATAAAACGCTTGCCAGCAAGGAATTTTTTTAGATTTGGGAACAAGTAAAAGTCACTGGGAGCTAAATAAGGGAATAAGGTGGATGGTCAAGCAACTCGTACTTTAATTCGTTGATTTTAGCCATTGTTAAAACACTCTTGTGCGCTGGTGCGTTGTCTTGATGAAAAATTATTTTTTTGTGTTGTAAGCCAGGACGTTTTTCTCGAATTTGTACATTTAATTGATCCAAAAGGTTGCAGTAGTACTCTGAATTTATTATTTTACCCTTTTGAAGATAGTCAATCAATAAAATACCTATGAAGTCCCAAAAAAACCGTTGCCATAACTTTACCAGCCGATTGAATTGTTTTTGCCTTCTTTGGGGCACTTCCTCCAGCTTCAGTCCATTGTTTGGATTGTTCTTTTGTCTCTGGAGTATAGTGGTGGATCCATGTCTCATCAACAGTTATGAAACGACGCTTAAAATCCATTTTATTTCGCTTAAAACGATCCAAACAAGCTTGAGAAATTTAAATTAAATGGACTCGATCAGTTGAGATGCCCATGATATTAGCAATTTCACGCACTTTTATTCGTCGATCATTTAATACCATAACATGCACTTTGGCTACAATTTCTATTGTTGTTGTTGTTTTTGGACGTCTACGACTACGTGGTTCATCTTCAATGCTTGTACGATCACGTTTAAATGTGCTAGGCTAAGAAGTTTCCGAACTGCCCTCGTATGTGTATCTTCCGTCATACCATCAAATGACATCTATCATTTTTCTAAAACAGGGTTGCGATAAAAGGCAATCGAATGAACCAAAAATTTACCAGATGGGTCCGATAGCTACTTGGTCTACACACAACTATCTGGCGAATTTCTTCTGTACTTGGGCCAACGATGCTACAACTTTTTCTCGAGGCTTGCAAACTCGGCCTCTATCTCATTCGTTTGATATTTGTGCCAGAGACAAAAATAAGTCGCATTCAGCCAAAAAAGATAAATACAATGACAAAGACGGTCAATTCCTTTCCAAGAGATATTGCACTTCTCTTTTTCGCCTACACTAATAGAAAAAACTTACGTTCCACAATCGTGAAATGAAAAGGAAACGGTTACAAAAAATGAAAACGGAGTTTTCACGATTTCGTCCACGGGCATTCACCATTTCCTGAACGACATTCGTTTTTCTTTGGCCATGAAAAGTCTTAAAATAATCGTTGGACGTTAGGTTAGGTTAAAGGGGCAGCCCGATTAAGATTCAGGCTCACTTAGACTATTCAGTCCATTGTGATACCACATTAACTAAAAGTACCTATTACATATGGGCACTTCTAGTTTTAACCGCTGAACCTTCTTGATTATTTTTCTTTGTTGAACCAACTAGATTGTTCCAAAAACATTAGCAGACTGCTTAAGTTAACGTTTTCCAGATCCGCCAGTAATCTGAAGCTATATGCTCCTAAAAGTGGCTTGCGCTTTACACAAAATGCAGGACACTCAGGCAGCGACCCCTTATAGCAGATATCAGGAGGGATATCTGACGTCTCGAGAACACTAGCATATCTAATGTGCGGTTTAAGTTTAAATGGGGCCATATTTGCTTGGTGTCGTTACAGCCCTTGCAATTCTCCCATCGAACATTTGCCATCATAACAGCCTTCTCACACAGCATGAGCTTGCAGGTAGCTAGGGGCATACCAACAGATTCTAGTTCCCCTGGAATATGTAAGGTAGTCCCTAGCCTTGCCAACTCATCCGCTTCGCAGTTCCCAAGTATGTTCCTATGGCCAGGCACCCATATTAGGTGAATATTGTACAGCTCAGCCATCTCATTGAGAGATTTACGGCAGTCGTTAGACGTTGTTAAGGCAACTCCGCCGGTGGTGCAATGTGTGACCCCGTCTGTTCTCAATTTGGCACTATCATGAACGGATCGTTTTCAAATGATGATTTTTTCTATGGATGTACCAGCCCGTTTTTTACTTCATGACACTGATCGTTTTGCCCTTCTCCGCATGGTAAAGTCTTGCGAATGGCCTTCTTCGAAATAGGGGTTAATAGACTTGTTAAAAAAATCGAATTGTACTTATTGTATTCTTTAAATTTTTGATAATTTTTAAGATCGACTTTTTCAAATTTTGAAAAACCCTTCCCTTGTTATGGACCATAATGATTTTTATTCTTCCCTCTTTTTCAGATTGTATATTTGGGTGCATTTTCCTGTGAAGTATCATGGATATTAGAGGCTCGTGGTGATTTACCCTATGCAGCATATGTATTATGTACCCAATATTTTATAGTATTTGTGGCAACAACAATTTTGATTCATGGACTAGTTACTGGACTACCATGGGGCCTATTTGCTTGGTCAATTGTCATTGGAATTTTATCCATACCGGAATTAATATACGTAATGATAATGACAACACAACACTGGGTAAGATCTAAAGAAGTACTTTGGTGGAATTTGTATTCATCATTATCATCATCATCATTAAACTCTCCCACCTATTTAGGGTCTACAATCTGTCCATGGTTTAACGGAGCTAATAGCCTATCTCATACGTTTGATTATAAATTGTTTCGCATTGATTTGTGTGATACCCACCGGACTAAGGTATGCAAAAATAAAAACTCTTACAAAATCAAAAAAAGGAAATAAAAAACAAACTGGTGATTTGTACATTTGATAGATGCGTTAAGTGTATTCATACGCCGTTACTTTAAAGAGCTTCCATTAACTCAAAGGGAAAATTATGTGAAACCTAATGAATAGGTTTTATATGTTAAGAAGCTTGGGGGCAAATGAGCATCAAAATAGACATTGTATTCAAATAGATAAACGATTTATCATTTCGAGCCATATGTCCAATACAGTTGGTCACCAACTATATGGAGGATTATGAAACCTATCACATATATGTATATTGATTGAAAGTGAATCCAAACTATGGTCCTTCATAAACAGTAATAAAAAAAACAACATCTGAAAACACATCAGAATCCAGTTTCAGGCAAATGGGAAAATAATTGGAGGCTCATTAAAATTAGTGTATTTGTCTATCATATATATCGGTCAACGCAAAACTTGGTTGATATAAAGCAAAAAAGGTTTCCATATTCCAAATTTCAGGAAAATTGGAATTCCTAAATTATCACTGAATATAAAAAATAATCATATAGAAAAATCGAATAAAAATTATGACTTTGACTTTTTGGATGCTCAAAAAATCAACAGGTCAATTGCAAAATCCCCGATCTAGCACATACTAGCTTGAGATCCGAGCTTTAATTTAAGTTATAATATAATAATATATTTACTTCATATTTAGCATATCGTTTCACAATTTATTCCAAATTGGTGTACATTTTTTTGTTCACTATACACAGAAAAAAATATCACCAAAATATTTCCAAGTTATTGAAGTTGAAAAATTTTTGAATTAATAAATTAATTGATACAATTAACTAATATTTGATACAATTAATCAAGATAGAAACATTAAATTAATAATGTCAAAGATTGAAAATTTAAACATTTTTAAATAAAAATAATTATAATTATATAATAATTAACTTTTTAATTAAAGTCGGAAAACTGAATCAATTAAAAAAGTGATGGATTTTTTTTTAATTTTTAACTAAAAATTTATATCAAACAATCTTTTTTTTAACAAACTAAAAACACTAATTCAGTTAAGAATGTAATTGACATTAAATTATTGAGATATTAATTGAATTTTGCAATCAACATCAATTATCGGTCTATGTGGTCGTTTGCATCCAGTTTTGTCTAGATTTAATAGGAATTTTGCTTGTTTCTATTTAAGACAGAACAGCCGCTAAAATAAACCGATTTTCAATGCCAAAATCAAAGATAGTAGCGGTATTTCACTAAGAAGAGCTATCAATGTTCGATTTTCATTCAAATATTGCAATTTTTTATATTAGATGGCGGAGAGAATCTCAGGTTTTAACACAACTACAGGATCTGGCAACACGCCTACAATTACAAACACCGCCACCCAGTGTTCCCATTTTATCATCTAAAGCTGATTCCAGACGGTCTAGCAAGCGCCTACAAAATCAACAGCATGCTTTCGAAAACTCTGGTTATCAAGTAACAGAAACGTCTAAAACTCTTAATCCTGGATCACAACCTCAAGGTCTAAATTTATTTGGATCGCAGAATGAATTTAATGCCAGTATGTTTGCTATACCATTCATGCAGCAACAGCAATTCAATCCTCCAGGAAATCCAGCGACTAGAAATGGTAAGCAAAGAAACACTGATTTCCTTTTAAAAAAAAAACTCAATTGTCTCCGACATTGCAGGTAATCGAGCTCAATCTTTAATGGATCTCCGTTGTACTTTACCAGGTCTCTACAATCCTCGATATGTGATTGAAAATAGTGATGAAAAGAATGGCAAATACTTTAATATAACAATAGATGATCTGAAAAATAATCTCCAAGATACACAGAAACAACCGCCTTCCCTAATTGGTTCCACATCGAATGATCCGATTTATTGTTCAATTGAACCAAAGCAACCCTCACCAATTCAACAAAGAGGTCAACGGGAACCCATGGCTTTGCCAACACAGGCAACCTCAACATCTCAACCTGTCAAATTGGCTCGTAATTGTATATCATTGGAAAATTTGGAGGGGATTAACAAGGTCCAAAATGATTTGGCAGCCTATGGGCACAATCTACTTCAGAACTATAATCAGCAACAGCAATATTATTTGGCGATGTTAGGCTATTTGCAAGAACATCAACCACAACAATTCCCCTCAGCAATGGGCCTTTATCGTCGCCCAGGCAGCCAGGCTAGTCTTAATCCCCAAGTTTTGTCGGGAACTGGGGCCTTGCCTCAACAATTTCAAAGGCGGCCATCGCAGCAGTTACAATACTATGGCGGTTTTGGTTATGCCAATTACACAAATCCCTACATAACTGCCAATAGTAAGCTGTCCTTGGGCAACGAATCCGATGATTATCGAAAATATCGTGATGTGGCTTTATGAAGAGATTATTAGTAATTGTCCATTTTAATCTTAAGGTGCTAAACTAGTAAACAAGTCATTTTTTTCTAATATACTAACTAATAATGGTACAGATTATAAAAACAAATTGAGTGAAAATACATAACGCTAGCCAAAGATCGATAAACACAACTAACTCAAGTGCATACCAACTATATAGGCCAATACGATCCAAAAAAAGAAAAACATAACGCATCCGGAGCGAACTCTAAATGTATATTCCCACCCTTTAATCAACCATTTCGAAGAGATAATCAATAATTACATTCTGTTATCATTTCTAATAGTTATTATTTTATTGTATTATTTAAAAGAGCAAACACAACGATTTTCTTAAATTTTAATTTTGTTCATGTAATATAGATATGTATACTTAAAAATGTTTTGTATGTATTAATGTTTCTAGGATAATTCACTGTAAATACAAAAACAAAAGAGAACTATTAAATATAATTCGTTATACGAATTTCAATGCACTTTAGTTTTTCTTTTTGTTTGTTTCTGGTTCCCCAAATTATAACAAATCGGCTAATGGATTATCGGTCATTGGGAGTTGTTTTATCGTTGTTGGTTTCGGTACAGGATTCGACAATGGAGTTTTCGTTACTAAATAATGCAAAAGGTAAAAGTATGAAGATTAATAGTTCATCTATTGACAATTTGAAAATGATTTCAAGAGAGGCATAACGAATACACTTGCACGACATTACTCGACAATCCGAATACATTTAAAACTAATTTGACCGGCTGATAGTGGAAAATGAAGAAATGATAAAGTCAAGCACAGTGGCAGTGCCAACAAAGGCAGATACTCCATATATTATATATGCTGAGTCAATCTAACCTTGGTTGTCCCTCCGCATTTTTGATGAAAGAAACGAACGCTTTTAAATTTTGAAATAAAAAAACGAATCAAAGTCTTGGCGGCTTATTTTTCGACACATGTTGTCTTTTAACACGATACTCTAACCCCTATAACCCATTTCTCGAGTCCTGCATGAGCTTCTATCACCTGCTTATTCGACCGCTATATGTGCCCAGCGAGTAAAAAATAAGTAAGCCCATGAGTTAAAATTAGGAGAATACGATAGATAGGAAGCAGTTTTTAGTCCATTTCCACCAATAAGACTGTGGCAAGGTGGGACGTACGATCCGATGCGTTTCTTTTAATGCTATCGGTTTTCCGACTATTAGTTGTCACCTTTAAAGGACCCTGTTCACTTCGGTTTTCGTTGTGTACCCGTGAAAACAGATTTTTGCGACAATCTTGAAACATTGCGGATTTACACTTAAACAGCCTTAAATACTGCTCTGAAAGTATAGAATCCGAGACCACCCATTGATTAAATGATACAACAAATGGCAAATGGGATATCACAATATACTTGTTCGTCTGGGTGTATTTGCAACAGACAGACGGGCAGACAGACAGCCGCCACCTACATTAACATAACTAAATGGATTCGATGTTCGTTTGCCGACAAATAAATGCACTCCAACGATCAGCGATTCCTGCAGGTTATGCTTCTATTGAAATCCAAAATAATTTGCTTTACAAAATTCTAGATATGCTCACCTTTAGTGTTGGTTTTGAACAGATCATCATTATCACTGTCAGAATCGCTGAAAATACTGGTGGAATGTTCAGAAGGAATTTTGTATTTAGTTTTTGGTACTTGCAGCTTGACTGATGAAGTCTTAAGGAAATCATCATTACCATCATCACTATCATCACTAAACAGCGATGTATTTTTCTTATCTAACATAACTGGCGATGTGCTAAGGCTTTCTTTGTTAATTGATTTACTTTTATGAATACTTGGCCGACTTGTGGAAGAACCAAATAGATCGTCATCACTTTCTGAGTTAGAATCTCCAAAAATTGTTTTAGGTTTATTCTCTGGGGCTTCCCCTTTTGTAGGAACATTGGAACAAACCGCTTGTTGATTGGTTTGATTAGATGTTTCCATAGGTTTATTGGTGACAATAGAACTGGGCATTGAAACAACACCTTTCGATTGGAAATTTTCTATCGAATTGCTTATAATTGGATGTGTGGTTGATGGTTTATTTGTCGAGACTTTCTTCGAAGAAAGACTTGCAAATAAGTCATCATCGCCTTCACTTTCATCGCTTAGAAATATTCTCGATGATTTTCCAATAACGGGGGGTTTGGGTTTTTCTGTTATATTTTCCAAATCTTTGGTATTTAAACTATTCTTTTCATCTGCTTCTTCCGTTGCATTGGTAGGACTACAATTTTTATGCTCACCCAATTGAGATTTATTTAAATTATTTGTTTCTGTTTTACGGCTTACACTTGGATATAATGTGGGGGGATTTATTGAATTGTCCAGCGTGTTTTTAGTTGCCACCGAAGTAACTTCCTCTGGAGTTTGAGTCGTGTTCGTAAATTTACTGATATTTTCATTTGATTTGCTTCCAATTTGAGAGAGTGTCTCCTCGGTTTTCTCTATAACATTGTCAAAATATTCTTCATTTTCTAACTTTGATTTGAGATAGTTTTCTTGTCGGGCTCTTCTAGTCGATGGCCTACGATTGGCGGGAGCCCTGACTCGATTCTTATTAACACTTGGTAAAATATGTTCCGTTTCGGGAGTTCGAACAACTGTGCTTTCACTTTGTGAAGATGGGTAAATTTGCGACTGTGTGTCTTTATGTTCTTGATTGCCTTTCTTAATGGCAGTGAATGGCGCTGTGTTTCCTGGTTTACTTGGTAATAGAGCTTGAACATTTATATTCAAACTGGGCAATTGTAATTTTGATATTGGGCGGTTGATAGTTATATTAGTAGGGCTTGTTTTCTGGTCTTTTTCCACAGAAATCGGAATATCGTTGGCCGAATTCTTATCGTCATTGATAACTGGTAATAACTCACCATCAAGCGCAGGTGGAGGCTCATTATTGTACACAGAGTTTTTGAAGGCATCACGGTGTTTGTCCATGGCCAATAATGTTTCATTAAAATCATCGTAGAACACATTGTTCAAGTGCTTTGTACTCTCCGATTTCGTTGGAACGGAATCTTCAAAACTATTATCTTCGGGTGGTATATCACTGAAGAGATGAAAACCCGTGTAGTCCACCTTTTCGGATGTGGACGGTGTTTTGGGTAAATCAGGTTCCGGATATAAATCATTTTCTAAGTCAAAGCCAGTAAACTTAGAGTTTGTGTTTTGTGGGGTCGGCTTTCCCAATGATTCGAAAAATTCATCATCTGGTGGTTCGTCGAAAAGTAGGCTTGAGTTGAAATCGTAGATTTTGGAAGCAAATCGATCTTCCACTTTATTCATTGAGACTGATTTCTGACCTTTTGATCTATCCACGTCTTCATCTGTAATATTTTTATCGTCTACTGAATCAATCGTAATGTCGGTTTGTGTGTTCGATGACAATACTTGATTTACGGAAACAGTGTTTACTTCCGATGCCTCTAAAAATTCTGTATTAATACTACTTTCAATAATAGCTTTGCTCGAAGAAGACATGCCCGATTCGCTATCTACGATAATGTTGGCCTTTGCTAAATCTCCGTTTCTCTTCACATTAGTTTCGTCTTGTGAAACTATTTCATTTTCAGTTTCCGTCTTACTATTAACGACCTTCTCAATTTCATTAACATTCTGAGCAATGTTGTCATCAAACAGATCATGTAAAAGCCTTTGCTTTGGCAATGGTTTTGTAATACTTGGTTCCATAATGCCCGCTTGAACTGGAAGTGGTGTTGTATTTTCGCTTTCATTTGATGAATTCTTTTTGTGTTCTTTTATCGTTGTATCATCCATGGCATTGGGTGGTTCAGTTTGCAATGATATGGAAGCATTTTGTTGGATTTCACTTGAATGTAATATACCCTTGTTACCCATAGAATTTGTTTGCTCTTCTTCGAGAATTTCGATATCATTAAATAGATTTGTTGCAGTACTCTCCAATGGCCGTGTAAAATTATTTTCATATTTGGTCATATTTTCTTCTCCATATTCCTGTGATTTGTGACCGTCAGATATTTTGTTTTCATTCTCAGGCAATTTAATATCGCCATATACATTTTTAGATAAATCCTTCGTGGGTTTGATTTTAGTAATTTCTACGGGTTCGTCCTTCCGAAGTTCTTTGATATTCGTCTTGGGTCTAAAAAGATTGTCTTCATCTTCGTCGTCTTCATCGTCGAATAAATTGACAGTTTTAAAGATATTTAAGGGTGAATGTTTTGCTTTGCTTTGATTACTTATGTCAGCAGCATTAGCCTTAGGATGTTCGTCAACAATTATATCCTGTGTAGTGGCAATTGTATCGTTTTTAGTTGTTCTTTCATTCGTTAAATCTTCATTCCTTTCTATAGGATTGGATGGTTCAACAGATCGTAAGGTTGGATGTTGGGGAACTTTCTTGACAAAAGCATTCAAAAAATCATCGTCATCATCCTCATCGTCAAATAGATTTGGTCGAAACTTCGGTGTTACAGAAGGACGTTGGTTATCCTTCCGTTCATCGATAAGTTTTGATTCATTTCTGGGTATTTCTGCTGGTACTTGTTCATTCTTCTTTTGATCAAATAGATTTGATCGAGTACTTTGAATTGGAAGGGTGGACACAATATCCATATCATCAAATAGGTTAGGCCGGTTGTTAGTGGCTGCAAATGGAGTGGCCTCATTTTTCTTTTCTTCAAAAATATTAGTACTAACGTTTGAGATTTGTGAGGGTATTTGATCATTTTTCCTTTTCTCATCACTATGTTTCGCCTGCACTTGAGCATTGAAAAGTTTATCTTCCAACTCTTCGAAAAGTTTGGATTTTATAGTATTTGTGGCGGTTGCCTTATTACCAATGCTTCTCTCACTATTCGCATTAAGCGATTTCGGCGTATCGTAAACGTATGTCGATTTCGCGCTTTCTGCAGTTATAGGTTCATTTCCTTTGCTTACGACTGCAGGTTTAAACACATCATCATCATCGTCGTCATTAAAAAGATTTATTGGATTTTTTGATATTGTCGACGAAGTAGTTGACCCTCCTACATCATCAGGTGGTTCGGAAAATAAATCCCTATAAGGTGGTATAATTCCCGATATTTTGGATACATGCTTATCTTGTTCATTTCCTAACAAAGCCTGCGTATTGTTACTAGATAAATTAGCTATCGAAGATTGTTGGGAACTCGATTCCCGGCTTGTATTATCCGCTGTACTAAATAGTTTAGTATGTATATTCCTAGGCGTATGTCCCGCTGCCGATGAGTGTGTGGAGCTGGATTCAACGCTAGCATAATCAGCAGTATTATTCCTAAAATGCGTATTGCTTGTTTCATTGGCTATAGAAAAATTCGACGCACATTCCGAATTGGTCTCATACGATTCATTTTCTTCTCCCTCAAATGATGAAGACTCAGAAAATTCCTCGGAAACTTCGCCAGAATAAGAGTGATCTTTTTGCTCGTAGCTTAAACCTACATGTCCATTTGCATGCCATTCTTTCGAACCAAAAATATGTGGTAGAGGCCTTTCATTATAGGGATTTATAGGCTGGAAAATCATTCTGCCACAGGAAAAGTGAAAAACTAAGTATATACATGTGTATAAATTATATGTAGGCAATACTTACGTTTTTTCTACGTGGTCGTTTTCTTCATCTGAATCATATATATCCAGGGAATACTTTTCATGACAATTTCGTAATAACTTCAGATTGTTATCAAGGAAAGTTGCTAGGCTTTTTTGTGTAGGCTGATTTTCGTTTTTCTAACCAAGCAGAATTGTTAAGAGGGCTAAAAGTACCAATTTGGAAATCGCAAAACTTATATACTTACAATACCATTAGTTTGTGTACCCGACGTTGGGGTTGTAATTGTCGTTTCATCATCATCCTGCACTCTGCACTCGACGAATTGATTGCCATACTGAAGAGCAGTCAAACTGTTGGTGACATTATCCAACTGGGATGATGTATATTTTACATTATTGTTCAGTCTGTCCAAATTGTGTGTGGTTTGAATAGCTTTCGATTCCAAATTCTAAGGATAGATAGGCCATATTACACCGATTCCAATCTTGAACTGTTTGAAATTCACCTACCATCGAAATTTTACTCATCCATTGAAGCAACTGAAAATCTCCAGCAAATGTCCATTCGGTAGCTTGGTTTATAACTTTTTCCAAATTTATATCGTCCATGATTCTTTGTTAAATATTTTTGCAATTTTGTTTATAAACTTATACAGCTGGTTCATTGATAGTGTACTCCCATTTTTATATTTTAAACAGTGTTTCTTTAATAGGACTGTTCACAAATATTGCCACTAAAATATTATATAGTAAAATCTTGCAAACGATTGGGATGTACTCGAATATACATTAACGTAATCTAATTTCAGCTTCGAAACTGAAGAGCATTCGATCCTGCCTGTTTCTGCCAGAAATTATCAACCAGCAAAAAGCTCCAAAAAAATTTAAATTACGATATACTACTTGGCAACAATGGCACACATGTAGCACATAGGGGATTCACTTTGTTATAAATTAGTAAAGAAACCATCCATTAGCCATCATATAGCCGCTAGAAAGACTTCACTATTTGGAGACAATAAGACGCATTTTAATTACAAGTAAGTAAAATTTGGTATATATATATTTGTGAGCACTAATTAGGAAGGAATTGAAAATATAAAAAAATTACCAAAAAAGTGAATATTTATTTATTAATTGTCGAGCACTTATTACTTGAAGGCGTAAGCAATAAGCAATGAAATTGCACTAAAACAACAAAACCAGCATATGAAACCTATTTTAGCACAAGCAAGTATGACCGATATGACGATTTATGACCAGGACATAGATTTTTGATTTTGAAAACTTTCTTCCAAATTTATTTATCTCAAAAATTCATAATACAAAGTCTATAAGGACAATTAAATGATATTACTTATAACATATCTATAAAATCACGCACTCAACATATACTATATAGGTCTACAATGACTACTATTAAAAAAAAAAAATCTACGTGTACCTCTTTTGGTTCGCATTAGCCGACTTTGGAGAAAGTCTATGGGTTAAGGGCGGCTCCGTATGAGTTCGCATCAGCCCATTTTGTACTTAGTCCATAGGAAGTCTGGCCACATTTTCACCTGATATTCGTGTTAGCCCTGGGGTCTACATTTCGAAAACTAGACTTTTCGGGACAATTTTCAAAGTATTTATACCAAATATGATAAACGTGCGGCCATATTTACTTCTCAACTCAATTTTGTAGCCTAGATTTATTTTCTGCATCTGTTGTATATTATAGGACAGGAATAAAGAGCTAAATAACATTTATTTCTCTGTGTTTGAATTTATTTAATATTTCAGTCCTTGAATTACACTTTCGAAAAATTACAAATTCTTAGATGTCTTACAATCGGCAAGATATTTTCGAAAAAATTGTGAAACAGCATTGGGTATACCTGAGAACTGAGGATGCTGTACACAAACTAGAAGTACGAAAACAATTGGATGGTATGTATCTACATATGTATATGGTTTCTATAAATACGAAATCCCGATTTTTTTCAGTTTCTTTAAAGGAATTCCTTGGTACTGTATATCATGGTGAAAAATTTTCTCTTCCGGAAACATCATTAGTACTGAGCACATCAATACGGGAGCTTACACATTTCGACATAAAAAAGGCTATGTCGGCTTTCGTAGTCATTGGTCAATATGCAAACAATTTGCTTAAACAGCCGTGGCGCAAAGAATTTCGCTTCTTAAAGGTACACAGTCTCACATAAGTTTACATACCCTTGAGGTTTTTACCTTATAACTAAACATGTTTCTTGTTGTTGTTTATAATCCAGACTAAAAACATCTTCTTGAAAATGGACAAATACTTTGTTTTTCAAATTAATTTACAAAATCTAAAGCATATATATGCATATTTTATTATATTTTAATAATTAAAGAAAATACAATTTCTTAAACCGTATGTAAACTTGTGTAAGACTGTGTATGTAGTTCTTGTTGTTTTGTTTTCGTGACGTAGTTCATTGTCGGTACTCTTGTATTTATAGATGCATTCAGGATTTTTTCAACATGAACTGAGGTCGAATTTGTCTAATGTCGAAAAACTGTTCGAAGTTATGGGATATCGTCGGTTATGTGATGACATTTTAATTTTTAATGGCCCAATATGTGTCGAAAACTTAGTCAATGTATCTCGAGATGCTATCATAGCCTTTGCCGAATTGGAAATAATGAAAAATATAAGTATGGTTTTGGAAGGGTGTGGTTTCAAGATTCCATGGTTAGAAATATTGATTTACAGAGAGAGTAATAAAGGTGAGTGAATAGTATTGTTGATTTTTTATAGATTACGTGGTGAGCTTCGTCTCACTATACCGCAGTATAAAGGAACTGAATTCTATTACTTCACGTTTGAAAGCCCAAACATATTACTCACCTTTAATTTAAGTCGCTGAAGGTCATTATTTCCAAGCATAAGGTATTATTTTTGCAATGAGTTATTCACCTAATTTACTTTCCAAGTTTTAAGGCGATATAACAATATTTTTGCTAGATCTTAAAAATTTTTAAATTGCGTTAGCTCCACGCAGCTTTTGGAGGAAATTTCTTCAAAACAATTACTAAGAGTTTTCTGAGATGCCAGCTTGATGTCACATCGTGATTGAATGTTTCGAATCGTTTATTAATTATTATACCCACCACCATGGGAAGGCAAAGGATTTTTAATAAATTTGACACACCTTAAATTTTGCACAAATACGGCATATAAGTATATGCATTTCATGGTGGTGGGTATTTAAGATAAGAGGCAGTCTTTGGCGGTATTACCTTCTTCTCAGTCTCATTATATTTTTTGTGTCGTACTAATTACAGGTCCAGTTTCTAAAGCAATTACTGGTTTATTATTGGCCAACGAAGAAATATGCCGTCGGATAAGGGAAATCACTACAACTGAAAATAACTACCAATTTAAAAATGTACACCACCATCCAATGACATTGCATCACAATAGACTATACAAATTTCCTGAACCATAATACACAGCACCAGAAGAAACAGAATTGTACATGTTACCAGTATAATTTAAGAAGTTGATATCAAAAGAAAGTTTTGCATAGCCATGAAACATGAAAAATATCGAGACAAAAAAGAATTCAAAACTAATTGAAATACTCAACGGAGATGAACATATTGTAGAAAATTAATGTTTAACAATAGCTGTAAAATATACTGAATGTTTATATCATAGAAAGGAATATGTAGTTTTTTAAATATAAGTTTGATAAATCAGGCTAATTGAATGAGCCGATGGGGAAATAATCAACACCAGATATCGCTGGTATTGAACGTATTAAGACTGGTACTAAGTTCGTGTTTCAAGGATGTTAATCAACCTTTTTACAATTATTTGGAAAACATATTGAATACATATTTTGGACAATACCCTGCAAGCATCACCCACTGTCTCAACGCAAGAAACACAAGGATGAGCGTTTTGTGTGTACATTCCATCCTCAACATAAATTCAACTGGCCTTGCATTATGTGCTAATTTATTTATTTTTATTTTCTTTATGTAATTTGAAGCCACATAGCGGCCAATTTATATAAATTACAATGGACTACTAACTATGAACAAAGCACAATTCAAGTTATGACAATGTGAGAACAACATATGCGTGTATATATATAAATATGTAAAATAAATTAATTAACAATATGATAACAAAGAAATTTGACAAAACATTTTAGGTTCCCAATATAATTAAAAAAAGGACAATATAAGAAAAGATTATTTACTAAACCAACCACAACAAGGCAGCACTACTAACACGATGTGTCGAATCAGAAATCGAGAAATCCTTTAAGTTAGTAGGGAGACAATGACTTGGCAAGTGGCACAACAAACTGATTTCGCCGCGAGCGGCCAAAAGAAAAGTCCACGAGAAATTGTGGTAGCTAAGCACTGAAAATCTTGTGGGAAAAGAACAAGTGACGTGAAGTCAATATACCTAGAAAATGGACACCCTTGGAACTCCTGGACATGAGGAGAAATACGATCATATCGACGAAGTGAATGTAGATAACGGACTATTCTATGAATTGCTAGTTTAACCTCCCTTATGTTACCAGCATTTGTGCCACAAAAAACCACAATGCAGTGTAGATTATTGGGCATTGTCAAAGCATGTACAAGTCTCTTTTTCGATGAAAAAGGTAGCATCAAATCAGAGTTGTACAATTGACGTACAGTCAAATTTGTTTGACTAACAACCTTGTCTATATGTAGATGAAATGAAAGTCTATCGTCAATGGTAACCCCCAAACATTTTAAATGGTGAACAACTTCAATATCACACCCATTGTAAGAGAGAATTAGTCCAATATCAGGATGAGATGAAAAAATTAATGCCTTTGTCTTAGATCCATTGACGGAAAGATTATTGAGACACATCCAACTGTATAAATTACTAGTTATAAAATCAATCTTAGTTTGCAAGACATCTATATTCTTAACACCCCCCCCCGAAAAAGTAACTGAACATCATCGGCGTACGAAAAAGGGGAACAAAACATATCAAGACTTGTAAATAAATCATTAACAAAAAGTATGCAAAGAATTGAGCCTAATTAATTTTTTTCACGATTACTTATCTTAATTAATCCACTTTAAGGAATACAAACTTTTTGAAAATTTGCTTTGGGATATTCCCCATCAAGTTATAATAAAATTTGCAACAAATATTTATAATTTTATTGTTGGTATGAAAAATCTGGCCATACTATTTATTATTATATCCTTGTTTTTGACATTTACTTTTATACTTGTCATCACTACTTTAATTGTCATTGATCTCAGCTTCCGCTTTAAGTCTCTCTCTTGTTTAACATCTCTTAAAAGAAGCACGCATAATAAAACTCAACTCCCATTTAACTAATTTAATCGTGTTTTAATTAAACCATCACAACAGGTTATGGGCCCAGAGTCCGTTTATTAAATTAGTTAAACCGTTTTGAGAGAAACAAGAATTGAATTTGTATAGAATGGCGTTTGCTACAAATTTTAATGTTGAAAAACTGATCGGAAGAGAGAATTATGCATCGTGGTCATTTGCAGTGAAAAATCTACTTCAGCATGAAGAGTTTTGGGATACGGTCCAAGGAATTTATCCCGCAGGTGGAAGAGATGTCAAAGCTGACATAAAAGCAAAAACCAAAATTATTTTGTTAGTCGACAAAATTAATTATGTCCACATTGAAGATGCTGCGACTTCGAAGGAAGTTTGGGACAAATTAAAAGCCGCCTTTCAAGATTCTGGGTTGACCCGCCGTGTTGGTTTGTTGCGGCAGCTTATTACAACAACTTTTTCATCGTCCGAGAATATTGAAGAGTATGTAAGCAAGATTGTGTCCACTGCTCATAAGTTGAAAGAAGTTGATATGCCAGTAAGCGACGAATGGATCGGAACATTACTCTTGGCAGGCTTACCAGAAGAATACGCGCCAATGATAATGGGTATTGAAAGCTCTGGAGTGAAGATTACGTGTGACGCTATAAAAACTAAGCTTTTGCAAGATGTAAAAAGCCCGAGTAGCAGCAACAGCGCAGCTTTTTTTACCGACAGGAAGAAGAAGAAAAATTTTCCAAATAAAAAAAATCTTCGCTGCTTCAATTGCAATCGGTTTGGGCATATAGCAACTAACTGCAGAGACAAAAAGAAAATAGATAACATCAACAGCGCACATGGATTTTGCACTGTCTTTGTAGCTGGTGCCATTAATCCTAATGATTGGTTTGTAGACTCAGGCGCAAGTCTTCATATGTCGATGAGAGTGGATTGGTTTACAGAAGTAAAAGAGTCACATATCAAGGAAATTTTTGTGGCCAATAAGGAGCGACTGCCAGTAAAAGGTGTGGGTGACATAAAAATGCAGCTAAAAATTGATGGTGAATTGTTGGATATAACAATTTTTAACGTGCTTTATGTTCCCGAATTGACTGCAAATCTCTTATCCGTCAGTCAAATTGTAAAAAGAGGCTACACCGTCGAATTTCTGGACAAAAAGTGTGTTATATCAAAAAATAACAAAATTGTGGCTACAGCTAGTCAGAAGGACAGTATGTATAAGTTGGATGGTCATACAAATCATATGTGCATGATTGCAAAAAGTGGAAGTTTTTCATTATGGCATGCCCGAATGGGACATTTGAACCATCAAGATATGTTGAAGACACAGAAGCGTGTAAATGGAATGAAATTTGAGATGTCATTAACTGAAAAGTGTGTGTCGTGCCTTAAAGGCAAAATGTCAAGAAAGCCGTTCAAAAAGTCTACGTCTAGTACAAAAGATTTACTTGAACTTGTGCATTCGGACCTTTGTGGCCCGATGGAGGAGACATCTATTGGAGGAGCTAAGTATTTTATGATTTTCATTGACGATTTTTCGCGTAAAATCTTCGTATATTTTTTGCAGGCAAAAACGGAAGTACCAGCATTATTTTTACATTTTAAATCCCGTGTCGAGAATGAGACCGGCAAAAAGATTAAATGCTTGCGTACGGACAATGGCAACAACAGCTGTCATCAATACTGATCAACAGCGAAATACAGCATCAGACTACAGTACCGTATAGCCCACAGCAAAATGGGGCCGCCGAACGTGCTAACAGGACGATAGTTGAAAAGGCGCGCTGTATGTTATTTCATGCTGGATTACCAAAAAAGTTTTGGGCAGAAGCTGTTGCGAATGCCGTATATGTCATAAATCGTTCCGTTTCTGCCTCTGTTGCAAAAAATATTCCACAAAAAATGTGGACTGGCGAAGAATTAGATTTGTCGCACCTCCGAACTTTTGGTTGTCGAGCCATTGCGTATGTACCTAAAGAGAAGAGGAAGAAATGGGATGCAAAATCACAAGAATTCGTATTCGTTGGCTATTGTGAAGACACCAAAGGCTATCGTCTTCTAGAACTAGATGGTTTACGTTTAGTAAAGAGCCGGGATGTAGAATTTTTTGAGGACGAGTTTCCCCAAAGACAATCAAATTCAGAATTCGATGGATATAAATTTCTTGATGTTGTTTACAAAATTGGTTGTCAACAAGAAAGTGATGGCACAGATGATGATACGACCAATAGTGATGGTACAAATGTCAGTGATGGTACAAATGGTGATGGTGGTACTGTTTGCTCCAACGTTTTTGAAGACAGTGTTGAGTTGTCAACAGACAGTGAAAGCAGTGGTTCATTTTATGATCCCCCAGAACAAAATCAAGTTGAAACCGAATTGGAAACAAACGAAAATAACACCGTCCGTCGTTCAGCTCGCACTCCAAAGCCTGTTCATATGAAAGACTATTATTTGTATTTAGTGGAGGCTGACGTTGTTGATGATCCATTGTCTGTGGATGAAGCTTTAAATAGTGTTGAATATAAGCAGTGGAGGCAAGCCATGGTTGCGGAATACAAATCCTTAATGGACAACAACACCTGGGCATTGGTTGATTTACCTCCAAATACTAAACCTATAAAATGCAAATGGGTTTTCAAGAAAAAGCGTGACGAAAATGGATTTGTTCAGCGGTATAAGGCTCGATTAGTAATCAAGGGATGTTCGCAGAGACCTGGTATTGACTTTCAGGAGACTTATTCTCCAGTCGTCCGTTATACATCAATAAGATACTTATTGTCAATAGCAGCCAAATACGATCTTGAAATTGAGCAGATGGATGCGGTAACCGCTTTTTTGCAAGGAGATTTAGATGAGCAAATATATATGGTGCCACCAGAGGGTGTATATAGCGATACCAATGGTAAGGTTTGCAAACTTAATAAGGCTATCTACGGTTTAAAACAAGCGAGACGTCAGTGGAATATAAAATTGGATACCGTTTTGAAAAGTTTGAAACTGAAGCAGTCAAAATTAGACCCATGTATTTATTTTGATATTAGTGACTCCAATATATTTATCATCGCCGTATATGATGATGACCTGTTGATTTTTACTAATAACACTGAGCTTAAAAAAAAGGTGAAACAGGAACTTCAAAGAAAATTTTCTATGAAAGATTTAGGAGAAGCGAAAAGTTGTGTTGGGCTACGAATACGAAGAGATCACCAGAAGGGTGAGATTTATATAGACCAGTCAACGTATGCTGCCGAATTTTTGAAACGATTTAATATGGATGAATACAAACCAGTTTCGACGCCTTTTGATTTCAATGTAAAGCTAACAAAGCCTCGATCGGATTTAAAGTGCTCCGATAACATTCCGTATAAAGAAGCCATAGGCTGTCTTCTATATTTGGTTCAAGGAACACGACCGGACTTGGCATACGCAGTGAATTATCTGAGTAAGTTCAACAATAATTTTGATAATTCGCATTGGACAGCTGTGAAGCGTATCTTTAGGTACCTTAAGGGTACAATAGATACAAAAATTACCTACAAGAAAAATGCTGATTTTGAAATATGTGGATATTGCGATGCCGACTATGCTAGTGATTTGTCAGATAGAAGATCGTGCACAGGGTATGTGTTTATTCATCAAGGTGCTATTAGCTGGAACAGCAAGCGACAAACTACAGTAGCCTTATCCACGACAGAAGCGGAGTACATGGCTATGGCAGCAGCTGTACAGGAGGCCGAGTGGTTGCGGCAATTTCAACAAGACTTGTATGAAAATTTAAATGATGGCGGCATATTAATCTATTGTGACAATAAAAGTGCCTTAAACCTGGCATCGACGTATGCCTATCATGCTCGTTCAAAGCACATAGACGTGCGTCATCATTTTGTTCGGGAAAAATTAAACGATGGTCATATAAGGCTTCAATATGAATCGTCAGAGAATATGGCGGCTGATTTTCTTACAAAACCAGTGACTAATGCGCTTTACAGACTATCAGTTATTCCGGACGGAATGTCGGTGTTTGTAAGGAATCTTGCAGTGTGTCGAATCGATATGACTTGTCGGCGATGACTAAATAATCGGTAAATGTGTTATCGATCCCATAAACATGCAGCAGTATCGATTATGCCTTCGGACTTAACTTATATTGTGCACAATATATGGGATATGTTCGACACGAGCACTGTCGTCTGGAATAACTGATAGTCTGTAAAGCGCATAAGGAAAAACTCTTGAAATGTGCCTCGATATTGGGACTTACATTTGTATAGCCAGCTTTTAGTGGAGGTGTTGGTATGAAAAATCTGGCCATACTATTTATTATTATATCCTTGTTTTTGACATTTACTTTTATACTTGTCATCACTACTTTGTCATTGATCTCAGCTTCCGCTTTAAGTCTCTCTCTTGTTTAACATCTCTTAAAAGAAGCACGCATAATAAAACTCAACTCTCATTTAACTAATTTAATCGTGTTTTAATTAAACCATCACAACATTTATGCCTGTTTTTTTAGTGACATAGCTTCCATTTTAGCCATTTTAGCGAACTTAATACCCACCTTTAGTTAAAACAGGCACTGCACTATCGGCCTATACTCCTTGAGAAAGGTTTGAAAGCATGTTGAATAAAAGCAATGTATTTTTGTTGATTGGCAATAACTTTAATCTTTAATTGCAACCTACTCTATAAGTTGTATGACAAATCTTATAATCTGGACACTAGTCTTATAATTTGGCCTCTTCACAGCTGATGGGAAAGTTTGTGAGTTGGTTTATGTTGAGCATAAAAGTACTCGAAAATATACAAACAAAAGATGCAGCAACAAATTTCTAAATTGAAAGTTAATTATAAAATAGCACATTAAAGAAGATTTTAGAAAAGAGAAATAAGCCAATGAATACATTGCGAGTATTCCATTACCAACTATACTTTGGAATCTTGAGATTTTTTCATCACTGTCTCTTATAATTTCTTCGTCCATTCATTATCAACAATAGTAAACACTAATTCTTGTTTGATTGTTAATTTTTACCAAAATTATGATACTGGATGAAATTGTTTCATGGTAAGTGAATTGTTTAATCTTAGGAATTATTTTACAGAGCACACACTCCTCGAGGGTGGAGATTGGTAAACTTAGAAAATCAATCTCGATGCCCTTGAGAATTTGGAAATACAATGTCATACACAATATGCCGAAAATTTATTGGTAATCTGTAACAGATGATACTAAGACCAAAATGGAATGTGTCTCCCAGATTGTCATTTGTCGTTTCAAGTAAATTGAGTAATGTACTCCTTAAATACTTGTAGGTATCAGAAAAAGATTGGAACCTATGACAAAGAACCATGGGAGAAGACAGTGGAAATGAAAATACTAGATGGTTTCAACAGCGGAGTGACGCTTAAGACTGCCAAACTTAAAACTGAGCTTATAGATGTGGATTTAGTTAGGGGTATAACATATTTTATTAATTCAAGCAGAGTTTAGATTTAATATTTTAATATAACCACAGGTTCTACTTTCCCCAAGGCAAAGCCCAAGCAATCGCTTACAACTGTGATACGCCTATCAGTATTGCGCTATCTTTTCCTCCCATTGTATGCCCAATGGTGGGTCAAACAGACTTCCCCGAATGCGTTCGGTCTATTATTTTTTCTATATATGAGCCAAATGGTAAATTTAGCAGTATACAGCTATAATGTAAAAGATGATTCAAACATTCAAGGTAAAGCTGATACAAATCGAACGGCAACATACACAAACGATGAAAAATCGGATACAGAAGTAAATCGCCCTCTATATTTAGTCCCAAATGTATTACATTTATAAGGATTTTTCCCACTTTCAGCACGTGATTTCAATATCGGAGCTATTGATTCCTATGGCTTTAAGTCTTCTTCTAAGTTTAATACATTCGCAAATAGTAGCCACCAATATAGCGCAGCAAAGTGGATCAGTAAAGTGTAAAAGGAGGCGATATTCAAATGCTAGCCAAAGAAGTACTGGAAAACTACGTAGACGAAAAAAGCTGGTTAAGTAAGTGCATTGTTATATGGTGACAATAAGCTATGTTATACATGATGTTTTTTTTAGGCTACGCAATCATGACCAACTGGAAAATAAAAAGTCGGGTGTTAATGAATTCATTGCTAATCCTAGCAAGTCAACATTAGATGTATCTACTACTAATGTTGTGACAGCAAGTACTAGTGCTTTGAAAGTTCCTCCATCATCTTTGAAAATTGACGCTCCATTCGTTCCACACAATAAGTTAGAGGCCGCAGAACTTACCAATCTCGAAAACGTACAAATGTCTCAAACAGATAATAATTGTATGGGGAAACGAAATGTAACCTTTGCATCACACACTCAGGAAAAACAACAGCAAACATCACCACAATCGGTTTCGACAACGAGCAGTACCCATACTTCTCAGCAAGGTGATATGTCTAGTTTATCTTCAAACAGTCCAAATACATCGCCCATAAAAACGGATCGTAATGATATTGAAGAATTCTACGATGATTTAATCAGTAGAACAACAAATAGTACTGACATGATCAATGCACTTCCAGCACCTCAGCCAACACCTCAAAATGTCGTAGAAAATGAAAATTTACGACGTACTGTTGGAGATGATGATGGTTTTGAAAGTCTCAATGGCAAAAGTTCGAGTGGGGAAGATACCAATGTTTCTCCACAAGCATTGCGTTTACGTAGTGTACTAAACAATCATGAAAGAGTGGAGCAGTTAATGGAGGTAGGAATTTCTCAGAAATATTTCGTTGTATTAAGTGGTTAATCTTTCTCAATTAGCGCAAAAACAAAGTTCAAATAGCAGCGTCTAATGTCGAATATATAGCCCATAATAGGACAATCAATAAAACGAGAGATGTTAGTAGCGATGAGACTGAAGAAGAGGGTGATGATGGTGAACTGGTATCGAGTCCAGCGTCGCAGGTCACATCAAACTGCAACGACTGCACTACATCTGCAACCGAATGGTTGGGCATAACAACAAATAGTAAGAAGCATTGATTAATTATTCTACAGACTAAAAATGTTTATTAAATTACTTTAGGTGACGAATGCAGTTACAGTTCGGATTATGATAATTCTGATGATTACAAAGCCAATCAATATTCTGACGAACACGTATCTGATTTGGACTATACGCCAAACACAATTTTAAATCCCCATGGAACCAGTGATAGAAGTGAGAATATACCAGAGATGATCTCATTGAAATATAATCTTGTAATTTCTTTGATTTTAGTTAGTTGCACTGTTTGGGATCATCGAGAGATAAAGAAAGCACAAATGTCTGTCTTGGAAATTTCCTCTTCCATTATTGAAAATGTAGAGTTAATGCCGGAAACAAATGACTACATATACATCGGTATATTGTTTTCCTTTATACTTTCCCTGATACCTTCTTTCTGCAGATTGTGCGAAATTACTATGGATTCGGAAAAATCTAGTGAAATAAATTACTTCGATCTGCCCATGATGCTGTGGGAGAAAGCATCGTTTTCGCTAACCGCCATATTTGGGTTTGCATTTGGCCACACGAAATGGGAAAGAACAATTTTGATGATAGGCTTTATAAATCGCCTATGTTTAACAATGATACTCTTCATGATTTTCAGTGTTGCCGAACGAACTTTCAAACAGCGGTAAGAGGACCAAATTGGAATATCACACTAGAACATACTCTAACTTCTCATTATTATTCTTTAAGATTTCTCTATGCAAAGTTATTCTCGCATTTGACATCATCGCGACGTGCTCGAAAGTCAAATTTACCCCATTTTCGATTAAATAAAGTCAGAAACATAAAAACTTGGCTAAGTGTGCGATCCTACTTAAAGGTTTGTATATATCATCCACTTTCGTTGCAGAGGAATATGTTCACTTTTATGGATTGACACATAGAAGTAATCTACCTGTATTGTAATTTACATATTTCTTTATAGAAAAGAGGGCCTCAACGTTCCGTTGATATAATTGTATCTGCAGCATTCATTGTTACACTGCTTTTGCTGGCTTTTTTGAGTGTAGAATGGCTTAAAGATTCTGTCCATCTTCACTCTCACTTAAATTTAGAAGCCTTAATGTGGTCCAGCACTATCGGCATATTCTTATTACGCTTTATGACTCTGGGCAATAAGATACATCATAAATATCGGTCCGTTTCAGTTTTAATAACGGAACAAATTAATTTATATTTGCAGGTAAATATTCGAATATATTAAATCTCCTGTGCAGTGTATTTTAACTGTTTCTTTATCAGATTGAAAAAAAGCCGAAGAAGAAAGACGAACTTATGGTATCCAATAGTGTTTTGAAACTGGCTGCCGATTTGTTGAAAGAGCTTGAGACTCCTTTTAAAATTTCGGGACTCAGTGCCAATCCATACTTGTTTACGACTATTAAAGTTGTGATCTTATCAGCCTTATCTGGGGTTCTCAGTGAGATGTTGGGCTTTAAACTTAAATTGCATAAAATAAAAATCAAATAATGTACCTTACTCTTTTACATTAGCCTATTATATTAGTTTGTATTTATAAATGCTATGTATATTCGAATAAGTACCTAACGTAACTTCTCCAAATTAATGCACCCCAACATAGAACAATCTCTCTTGTGATTTTTTTAATGGGAAACTCTTTATAGAAGATACAAGGTCGAATATACATATGCTGTTGATCATTTTAGATGCAATATTTATCTAAGTTAGAAGTAAATTATTTTGTCACAATTATATTTAGTCTATATGTTTTATGTTGTATTCTTGAGATTAACTAAAATTATTTTAAAAGTAAAAAAGAGGCATACATTTAAGGAAATCAATTATACTGTATCACAATCTAAATGGAAAATATCTTTTTGTATTTGGTGTAGGAAATGTGGGGAATGGCGTAAATGCGATCTGCTGTGACTTTTTTCGAATTAAACTGAATCATCGATAAAATGTGGGATTGACTTATTCAGATACAAGATTGCCAATTTGGAACTTTTTCTTTCATTATTTCATTATTTATCATACTATCATTATTTATCATGCTATAAGCTACCAAATTGAAATTGCTATAAGCTACCAAATTGAAATTTTGGCATGATGTCCTTGTTTAAAAAAAAATTATTTTCTTATCCCAATGGTAACAAAATTATTACAAGCACAACACAGGCAATTATTATTTATCGAAATTAATTAATTAATTTTGATGGTCAGTTTTAGTTCATATTGTGGTATATTTTTTTATTAAAATTGGGGATGGGTTTAAAGGCCTTGATTTATTCCAAATGACACTGACTATAAGTATTTTTTTATTTAATGAAATAAAGTCGCAGTTGAAGCCAAAAAAAAAAAAAATATTTTTTTGTGAGAGAGGAGCACGTTATAAATTTGGGACAACTTTAAAAATGTTCAAGCAAAACAACGTTTAAATTCTGCATCTAAAATATATTTATTGATGGACTATAGATTATATTGCGGGTGATAATTTTATTTTACTATATATACTGTTAATATACCTAGAAACGAATGCGTTTTATATCTTCCATACGAAAATCGGAGCGTAAGGTAAGAATTGTTTTGACCTCATTTTGCGAAATACGCCATGTCAGCTCCGAAGAGTTTTGTGGATTCCAATATTCGTTTACCTCTGAAACTTTTTCCAAATTCAATAGAGTAGCGATTTGCGTTAATCTAGTCATTTTGTCACGCACAGACCATGAAGTTGCACTAGCTAAATAGGCTCCTAAAGCACGAACCTCCTGATCGAGAACTAAACCACCTAACCGATTAAAGATACATTTCTTTATAGTTTTTTCCAATCGCAATGTTAGCTCAGATGCAACTATACTTATCAGTGCGTCATAATTTCGTGGCGTTAGATATTGTTTAAATGTGTTTAGCAATCCATCTATGTGCACTATGAGAAACTGTACGAAAGTTTCTCCTGCCTCGTATGAAGATAATTCATCTTCGGTTAATTGATGTTTGTAATTCAGATAGTTATCAACCCAAGGATGAAGTCTTGGATTAATTGCACTTGACCGCAATTGTTGCATTCCAAAATCTACACATGCCTTTAGAGTATCACGAACGGATTTTAATTCAGATAGGCAGCTTTCGATTAACTGTTTCTCTGTGGTGGTCATGGTCGTGTAAGCCCCTCCAATTTCGTGTTCCATGGTTCGCCATAATGTATCAATGTATTCGGTAGCTACGTCTGCGTTGTTAAGATGTACAAGAAAATGCACCCGCGCTTTCTCATTATCACTGGAATGTAGTTTTCCTTGCTGAAGCGAAGTCTGGATCGCATTGTAGGCTTGAGTTAAATCAATGTAACCCGAGGGATATCCCGTTTGCAAGTGCGATTTTAAAGCATTTACAAAATCGTTGTCCAAACAAGCTGCAGCATTATTGACAACGGCACAAGTACCATTGACGGACATTGTAGTTAGGGATCGTCGTATTGATTTTCGTAATATAAAGAAAACATCGTCCACCATTGAGGATGATAACTGCCCACTTTCATGGACATCGAGTGCGATGGCCTTAATGACGCTCTCCTCCATGAAATATCTTTCAAATAGAAGGTATGTTCCCAAAAGTTCTTGTGTTTGTCGCCTTAAGTCAGACTGTTGCAAAACTTTGTTTAAACTTTCAATTTTCTCACTTCGCAGTGATTTATCTTCAGAACATTCCTCAATATCGGCGGTGACGCGTCGCTTCATAAACCTGAAATACAATTCAACCCTCGAGTGCATAACTGTTATTTCTACAATTGTTCCATCGATGTCTTTTGGATTTAATTTATCAATGGATCCACCTGAATTCATACGATAATGTCCTAGCTTAGAAGAGCCCGATGAATTTGTTGAAGGATTGCGTGTACGAACATCATTAATCTTTTGTTTTTTCATTTCAATTTGGCGATTTTTTACGAATGCAGTTAATAAATTTTTAACATCATCGTCGCATTGACGCTGTAAAATCTTCAACATTTCCAAAAGGTGGCCAGGCCCATAATAGGCTTCAACTATGGGTTGGTTAACTTCAATAACTCTGGCGGTGTTCTCGAGTACGGATGTCATTGCATCCGCGTAGGCTATATGATCCCGCTTATTTGCTTTCGCTAAATCCATTGTGTTCCGTAATTCTTTCTGATTTTTAGTGGCCAACTTGGTACATATATAATGGGAAAATTTCTCAATACCTTCCTGGTGGTGGCCAAGCAATGGAAATATCTTGAAGAATCTCTCAACCGATGCTAAATCGTCCTTTTTTACAGCCTCTTCAAATCGATTAACTGTAATTTGGCGCATTTCTTTTGTTCCAGCTTCGAGAGTGCGTACAGATTCAATAATTGAGCTTTCTGACCCCTGAACATCATCAGCCGTACGTTTTAGCAGTTGCAAATCCATGGCAAGGAAACGACTTATATGAGCTGCGGCTACTTCATAGTCTTCGTCAACTATAGCAGTTGTCACGCCTTGACTACATAGCTGCAAATCAATCAGATCGTGGACACGTTGCTGACTTTCAGAGACTCGGCTTCGAGCTAAATCAAGTCTTCGCACTTTAGCACTGACGGAAGTTGCCAACAAGGCCGTGTGGACGATTTGACTATCAAGATTCTTTGTATCTTTGGCAACATTATTTATTTTATTAATAGCTCTGGTTATGCCTCCCAATTTGGCTTCAATTTGACATTGCTTGCCAAGTAATATATCCAAGTCATTATTAACACTATCCTCCTCAGCTTTTATTCTGGATAAAACAATATCGATGTCTTTGTCCACATTTAGGTCGACATCCTTTAATAAAGCCGACAAAATCATTTCCAAATATACCAAACCACAAACAATAAATTTGATTTCTGGCTAGACCAAAATACAATCAGCTGATTCTGCAACACCTCATCAAATCAAAAATATATGGGTGGTTGGCAAGGTACACATTAGGGCTGTTTTCTTTTAGCACTGGATACCCTAAGCCATGAAGGACTTAAAGAAAACGGAGTACTCGTTTATCCAGGACATCTCCAAAAATATGCAACACTGTCATCAGCTGTTTAAAAACAATCACAGAAAACATAGTTTGACACCCATGGCTCATCTACAGTATGTCAAGAAAGTGTTTTGACAATAGGATAAAACTTATGTTTTGTTCCAAAATTAAATATAATTTAATTTTAAAAAATATTTTATTATGTATTTTGCAAAGTATACATATTTTATTTTTCTCAAAACGAATTAACAACTCGATTTTTACTTCAATTATTTCTGGAATTTGAAATATTTGGCAATGTCAAAAGACTTTCTTGACATACTGTATGTATTATAAGGTCTATGATCCTAACTAAAATAACTGTTCTCATCTCCCTAAAAAGAGCGGTTTTGGTTACAATTTTTTGTTCAAATATGAACTTTCCTCTGTTGCATCATAAACGTTCTAATTTTGTGTAAAATTGGCAAACTACAAAAAGGAAAACGAAAGAGATTGTGCGTGCTCTTATTATACCCTCCACCATAGGATGGGGGGTATATTAACTTTGTCATTCCGTTTGTAACACATCGAAATATTGCTCTAAGACCCCATAAAGTATATATATTCTGGGTCGTGGTGAAATTCTGAGTCGATCTGAGCATGTCCGTCCGTCCGTCTGTTGAAATCACGCTAACTTCCGAACGAAACAAGCTATCGACTTGAAACTTGGCACAAGTAGTTGTTATTGATGTAGGTCGGATGGTATTGCAAATGGGCCATATCGGTCCACTTTTACGTATAGCCCCCATATAAACGGACCCCCAAATTTGGCTTTCGAGGCCTCTAAGAGAAGCAAATTTCATCCGATCCGGCTGAAATTTGGTACATGGTGTTAGTATATGGTATCTAACAACCATGCAAAAATTGGTCCACATCGGTCCATAATTATATATAGCCCCCATATAAACCGATCCCCCGATTTGGCTTGCGAGGCCTCTAAGAGAAGCAAATTTTATCGGATCCGGCTGAAATTTGGTACATGGTGTTAGTATATGGTCTCTAACAACAATGCAAAAATTGGTCCACATCGGTCCATAATTATATATAGGCCCCATATAAACAGATTCCCAGATTTGACCTCCAGAGCCCCTTGGAAGAGCAAAATTCTTTCCATTCGGTTGAAATTTGGTACGTGATGTTAGTATATGGTATCCAACAACCATGCAGCAATTGGTTCCTATCAGCCCATAATTATATATAGCTCCCATATAAACCGATCCCCAGATTTGACCTACGGTGCCTTTTGGAGAAGCAAAATTCATCCGATCTGCTTGAAATTTGGTACGTGGTGATCGTATATGATATTTAACAACCATGCCAAAAGTGGTCCATATCAGTCCATAATCATATATAGCCCCATATAAACTGATCCCGAGATTTGGTTTTGGAGCCTCTTGGAGGAGTAAATTTCATCCGAGTGAGTTGAAATTTGGTACATTGTGCTAGTATATGGTCGTTAACAACCATACCTAACTAGGTCCATATCGGTCTATAGTTATATATATCCCTCAGATAAATCGATTTCCAATCACACAAAAATTGGTCCATATCAAGTTCATAATTGTATATATCCCCCATATAAGTAACCCCCATATTTCAATTCTGGCTCTCTACGTACCGTGGAAAAAGTCCATATCGATTCGTAATTATTTGTAGACTTACCTATACATAACTTTTTTGTCTAATATATACCACGTATGGACTAACTCACAATTTAGAAAACGATGTTAAGAATTTTTAAGATACCACAATCCAAGTATTTCGATTGTGGATGACAGTCTTTCGTAGAAGTTTCTACGCAATCCATGGTGGAGGGTACATAAGATTCGGCCTGGCCGAACTTACGGCCGTATATACTTGTTTTTCTCGTTTATTCTTAATCTTCGGAACTGTCAAACAAAGTTTGACACCCATGGCTCATCTATGTATTATAAGTTCTATGGTTCCGAAGATTAAAGATTAATAAGAGAAAATAACGTTTTTGTTCTCTTTCGTTTTAACAATTTTAACAAAAATTTAAACATTTATGATGCAACAAACAATTAACTAAATTAAAAACTTACAAGTTCAAAAAATGTAATTTTAAGATCATTCGCTCTTCATGAACAACATAAAAGCGTAAAATTTGTTATAAATATACGTATAAAAACAAATATATTTAAAATTTGTCCATTGGTATCGATAGCTTGGTGAGTAATCGATATTGTATATATGGCATTCGATATCGATATTTTTGCAACTCTATTGCAGAGATACACATTAAATAGATTTGTGCTGGCTACAAAACAACGTGTTATTTTGTATATTTATATTGCGTCTGTTGTTTCCAATGTAAGAATACATAGATTAATATTATAACATTTAAGTGCTTTTTAAATATTCTACAAAATAATATCTATAGTGTATAGTAAAACGCAGACGTGCAAAAATTCTTTTTGACTTGGAGTGAAAAAATATGCGAAAATATACATATATAGCAATGGTGTAGTAGAGGGAAAGAGATGCCGAAAGGAAAACTTGTATAAGCTACATTCCATATGATAGATAAGGATAGGCATATGAGTATTCTGCCATTTATATTGTTCTATTTCTTCGCTTTTGGTTATCAGTTAGACACAATGACATATGCGGCGCTTTGCGATAGCATAAACATTTATAGGGAGCAAATAATTTAAACGATTTGCTTTGTATTTTATAAAGAATGGTTTCAAATTTATTCTATATGGACTATTTATTTATATTTACAACATATATTTGTATTGTAGATGTACAATTGGGTTTCTCGAAATAGTTTCTTTGAATAATGGATTTTTTTCGCCATACCGTCGTTTCATTGTGTTCGCAAGTAATGGTGTTCAATAATTCGTGTGGAAGTGAAAACCAGTTGAAATAAAAATTGTTAAAGAGTAGTTTTACCCCAATTGCCAAATAAATTTCAATACATTTTTCTACCATTGACAAAAAAAAAAAACTATCAGTGAATGAAACTTCTGAGATTTTCTCGTGCCTCGCCTATGCTATTGTTTTTCTCTAACCACCCATTTCTGCAGATTGAATGTTGATTTGGAATTGAGTTTGTGTATGTGTGTGAACTTGGTTGCAAATAATGTTGATTATATGAATATATTAATATCTGTTATGTATTTTTGCTTAGGACTCGAACACGTTGTTTGTCGCCAGGACTCCCGGATTGTTTATGAAGCGCTGCTTTTCAATTTATTGAAGAAAACCTGCAACCATAAGCAGCGAGCAGCGTTTGAGCTGAGATAAGTTGACCCGATTTCTACGTTTTTGTTTTTGTATTCTATCGCCGCCTCGAAGTAAACACATATAGAAAATGAACAACAAGGCTGACGTCAACAGACGGGTTTTGACTATCCAAGCCAAAAAGAAGAGGCACAAGCCAAATAAGAAACGTGGAAAAGCGAATGGCAATTCTGGTTGTGGCCAACAACAGCATATGTCTCAAAATGAAATAAACGATGCAAACCCAACACCATCTGATGTTATTAACAATCATCTCCAGGATGACACAAATGATTTAAAGTCGCCCAGTGCAATGCCAGATGTTTGCGGCATATCACCAAAAATATCAAAATCATTTTGTGCTGCACCCTCGTCAAGTGGTTCAAACTCTTTGGCCGGTAATACGCCCATAACAGGATCGTCCAATACCTTAGATGAATCTACAACATACATTGTTGGCACAAGTACATCGGCAAACAAATCTTCGGCCTTTATTCATCCAACAGAAGTTCCCAATGACGAATATTTGCCTCAAGAAAATTACTTGGAGAATTCGAATGATTATTTGATGTACTGTCAGGTTGAACAATATTTTAATGATCCCATTTATCAAGCTCACTACATGAAGGAACAACAACGGCTACGGCAGGAACGGGAACAACAGCAAGAAGCGCAGCAGCAGCAACAACAACAAATTTATCAATATCCACCACGTAGTTCTTCCAATGATTCTGAAGAATCAGAATTGAATAGTGAAAATGAGGAACAAGAATTAAAAGAAGATTATTGCAAGGGAGGCTATCATCCAGTAAATATAGGAGATTTATTCCAAGGTACGTATAAACAATATATGCTTGTTAAGAAACCTCATTCTTGGCCATATTTGTTTCCAAACTGTCGACATTGTTAACTATGATTTCGATATAAATATTAGATTGTGTGTACATTACACTCTTATCTATGATAGGATTAGTCCAAAGCGAATGTCTCAGTCAGAAAACAAAGAGTCAAAAATGAATAAAAAATACCTCCTTAAGAAAAATATTTTAAGAAAAGTAAATATGATTTTTTTTTAATATCGAAATAATTTGAAATTGTAAAACTATCCTAAAAGTAACATTGCTAATTTCTTATTTCAAAAAAAAATCACTACTTTATAAATGATGTGATGTGTTTTAGTATTTCGTTTTTCAATATAGTTTTTTTGATCGTCTATAGAACTTTTCAAAAGTGTTCTGTAGTTCTATTTGCATTTTATACAATAATGCAAAACAAGATTAAATATATTCACCCATATTGGTTAACAAATAAATGACACACACACATCATTTGCTTGATTCTGCATATCGTTAATTATTTACAAATTTCCGAATATGAATGAGAAATTTCATGTGCTTACTATTTTTCGTAGACAATATGAATCACTACTACTACATGGAGGAATGACAAAAAAACAAAAACAAACCACAATGTCGATCAATCAAACGATTTAGTTAGTTAATTGT
Source organism: Haematobia irritans (assembly GCF_050003625.1). Classification (NCBI taxonomy): domain Eukaryota; kingdom Metazoa; phylum Arthropoda; class Insecta; order Diptera; family Muscidae; genus Haematobia; species Haematobia irritans. Next base: position 172,924,825 of record NC_134401.1, on the reverse strand, counting down.
TTTCTTTTTTTTTCCGTATGTATGGATCTTCTGTTTTATTATTCTGGTTGTGGGTTTGTCATCATCAAATGACTATTTTAATGTTACAAGGGATGTATCATTGTAAATTTTTGCATTTATGCACTGATTTTGTTGTTTTTCGTTTTTTTTTTTGTTTACATTATCAACCACACAAACACATTTTCTTTCAGCAGTGTCCCAAACCAGTTGCGTAACTACATGGGGTTTCCTATAGTGGGCCATCTGCGCTACTTAATTTTTGCTAATTAAATGTTTAAGAAACTTCTAGTTTATAGGGCCATAAGCCCTATAACTCACTCATATGCTTTGTTTTTTTTTTTATAAATACATATGTGAGAGACCGTTTACAAGTGTGTCACAGAATATTTGTCTATGTACGCCAACCTCATGTATGGGGATCTTCTGTATGTGTCATAATGTGAGAGGACATGTTTTTAAATAGAATAAAAACGATGTCTCCCAAAAATGCGGAATGAGCACCTGTTTATCTTGTCCTGTTTCTTCTCTTTTAGGCTTATTATTTTAGTTGCATTGATAACGTAAACTTATTTGCCGTAGATTACTAGGGTGTTTATATGATTAAAGAAGATATGAATCTTACTTACATGGAAGATTTGTAATATTTTTTTCGAAACTATTTCACAAATTTGTGAATGATGAAAATGTTGCCATATAAAAAAACAACAGAAAGAGATACCGTTTGGGAGAAAACTAAGTTATAGTATATCTACAGTGCGAATACTTATCAGGCAATTTATTTACAAATACATTTAATTTGTTTTTAACAAAAAATTAGATTATTGTAGATATTTCGAGAATAATTCGAAATTGAGACTTACAGTGAGCAAAAAAAGTTGCACACTAATATGAAACAAATTATGAAATAATATGGAAAATATGAAATAAATATATATTTATTATACCTTAAAGTTTGAGATACGAGATTTAATTTAAGGTAAAAAAATATTCACTTTATATTTTCCACATCGTTTCACAATTTATTTCATATTGGTGTTCAACGTTTTTTTGCTCACTGTATGTTCAAAGATATATTTGATTTTATTAGGCAGGTTATATCAGATTAGTCATTGCATTAAATCATAAAACTAATTTAAAAAATATAACGGTCTATAATAGGCTTTAAATTGCTTAAATAAATAGAAATAAATAAATAAATTGCTGTTTAAATTTGTCTCTAAGTCTGTTTTGATTTTGTATCGTGTCTAATATTGTGTAGGTTTTGTTTAAAAATATTTTTTAGATTTAGACATCTATAGATATATCTAAACTACTATTGAAGAAATTATCTTTGGAATTTTAAAACGACAGATTATTATTAAAAAATTATTTAACTTAATCCTCAATAATTAAACTCAAATGATCTCGCTTCATTTTTGAATAATTATATTGTCAAAACGGTTATGTATAAAAATTAAAGTTTATGAAATACGTCGCAGGGGGTCTCGTTGCATTATGTGTTTGGGCGCTATGTCCTTGTTTTATTCATAAACCCAGGACGATTTCAGCGGTACTTTTAATTTTTAGCTACAGTTTTTACGATTTTAGTTTTATTTTCCAAATTAAAGTTTTCTCTTTAGAGCAAAATTTTCAAAAACCAAGTTCAACATAATGTGAATACAATTGAATACAACAATTCATTCAATTTCCAACACCCGATTTAATGGAATTTTATACTCATACTATCTCTATAAATGTAAATGTATACATCCATTCATGTGAAATAGTTGAAAAGAATGCAACGACCATAACGATGGTCAATTGGATGGGATATGATTAAAAAAAAAAAAAAAAAAAAAAAACACATCATCATGCAATAAATTGACAATACACGGTTAGCATGTAAAGTAGCTCTTACATGGATATCCAACAAAATAGTGACACTGTAATATTCAGTCCAAACAGACAAGCAAATGAGAACCTTTTTAAAATGGATCTGTTTGATGATAGTATCAATATAACCGACTTCATCTATTTATTAGGTTATACATATAGTGATTATGTCATATAATCGATTTATTTAATGTGCGTATTAATGAAGGTATTAATGAATCACTTTGATTTATAGGTCGCTATCATGTCGTCCGAAAGCTAGGTTGGGGCCATTTCTCTACTGTGTGGCTATGCTGGGATTTGCAAGAGAAACGTTATGTGGCCATTAAAATTGTAAAATCAGCTCAACATTTTGCCGAAACCGCACGAGATGAAATTAAAATACTCAAATCCGTACGTGATTCAGATCCCAACAATCCAAGGCGGCAGAAAACCGTCCAATTGTTGGATGACTTTAAGATAACGGGTGTAAACGGAACACACATTTGCATGGTGTTCGAAGTTCTTGGAGACAATCTTTTAAAACTTATACGTAAATCCAATTATCGTGGCATACCCATTGAAAATGTAAAAACCATAACACGACAAGTGCTCGAAGGTCTAGATTATTTACACACTTGCTGCAAAATTATACACACCGATATAAAACCGGAGAATGTGCTTTTGTGCGTAAATGAAAACTACGTAAGGAAATTGGCTAACGAAGCCACCGAATTGTACGTTATGAATTTTAAGATGTATCCATCGTTTGTTAGTCGAGCTCCTAAGGAATATCGTGAGCCTCAGATTACGGGCAAGATGAGTAAAAACAAGAAAAGGAAACTCAAAAAGAAAGCCAAAAAACGATTAGAGCTGTTCAAAAAGCAATGGGATTATTTAGAGCAAAGTGGAACCACGAATGAACAAGATCCCAATCAAATGTCGAATAATATTAAAAATGAAGTTGAAGCCGGAGTTTCTACAGCAACTGGAAAATGTTTACAGAACGGCGATGCATCTGATGTTGATAACGACGAAGAATATGACCTGCAAGATGATACTGCTGAAGAGAAGGCCGCTGACGGAGACGCGGACGATGATGACGAGCATGCCGTTGAAGATAAAGCGATCGACATTAAATCCAAGCCTAACAAATCGAATAGTGGAATGCAACAGCAACAACAAAATGATGGTGCAGAACCCAATGCTGGGGCAAACACTTCGGAAAATAAGAAGAAAAAGAAAAAGAAGAACAAGAGTAAGTACAAGATACTCCACCGAAATAAAACAAAGAACTCGTTTCATATTTTTATTACTATTTATTATTTTTGTTTTTTCAGAAAAAGCTATTCAACAACAACAACAACAGCAGCAGCAGCAACAAAATGATAAAGCCATTAAACCTACTGCAGCTGGAAATTCAACAACATCTTCGAGTAGTGGCAGTAACACGATTAAAGGAGAGCTGAATGATTCAACGAGCAGTTCGTCAGTTACTTTAAAGGGACAGATATCAAATGCCTCCGACTGTGGACCCAAACAAAAGAAACAGCAACAGGGACAGCAGCAACAACAACAACAAAAACCTCCAACAAAACCTAAAAACAATAAGGCAAATCAGAAAAACAATAAGAACGGTAATCAAACACAAACACAGCAACCACAGCAGCAACAATTGCATCTACACCAACCTACAGCTAATAACGGGCCAACAACGGAATCCGAGGCTCGCGAGTGCAAAAAAGATCCCGCCTTGGAACCTTGTGATTTTGATGTTAAGATTGCTGATTTAGGTAATGCCTGTTGGGTCGATAAACATTTCACAGAAGACATTCAAACACGGCAGTATCGTTCTTTAGAAGTAATATTAGGTGCCGGTTACGACACATCAGCTGATATATGGAGTACTGCCTGTATGGCCTTTGAATTGGCTACCGGTGATTACTTATTCGAACCTCATTCGGGTGATAACTATTCAAGGGATGAAGATCATATTGCCCATATTATTGAATTGCTCGGTCCCATACCTCCTCATATAATATTCCGAGGGGCTTACGCAAAGACTAGTTTTAATCGCAAAGGGGAATTGCGTAATATCACTGGTCTCAAACCCTGGGGTCTGGTCGATGTCCTACATGAAAAATATGAATGGTCACTGAGTGAAGCCGAAGCATTTGCCGAATTCTTGAAGCCTATGCTACAATTTGATCCTGCTAAAAGGGCTACTGCTTCTGAATGTCTAAAACACCCATGGCTAAGGAGATAAAATACACTGTCTAGTCCCTGCCACCAACTCCAGTTCCCCGATGACCACGAGCAAAACATACCGATCGTCTCCTCGTCAGCATCAACTACAACACCAATCACTAACACGCATAACACTACGACGAACTCAACATCACCGCCACAACCTTCATCTCCTCCCACATGTCAACAACAAAGACGCTTATTGCCCCGTTTATCATTGCAACCTCCCATTGATAGCGAACGTTTGCTAACGGCTACAACGATGCCGTCATCGTCGACCAACTCATATTTACGCTCTCCATCTATGCCCGCCGCCATACCATCTGAGACGAATCTATTTTCTCCATCAACCAATAACAGATCTCCTTCACAGTCGTTAATGTCATCAATTTGGCGCTTATCAACTTCGAAATCGTTATCACCACAAGCGGTTAATCCTGCAAGAACAAATGCTGCGCAAAATTTGTGCTGGCGCAAAACAACTACATGGCGTCGCATTTTTAAAAAGAAATGAAGTTTCATTATGCAAAACATGCGTCTACAAGACAGACGGTGGTGTTTTTTTTTTTATCAAATATGTTCTTAAATTCATTTAGGCATCTTTTCCTTTATTTATTTATACAAAAAGAACACGTCACATTGTGAGGTATATTCGAGTCCCCACAAACAAAAACTCAACATAAATGAGACAAAAGCTTAAGAAATTGTCATGTTTGTTTTTAGAATTAAACTAGAAATCCTTCACATGCGAAAACCTTTATTATAGAAAGACTAAAACTATCAGTTAGCAAATAATAATGAATAAAACAAAATGCATCATCGTAATATGACACCAAGATTTTCTATTACATTTGTTTTCCGCATAGTGTTGTGTTTCTTTTATTCCTAATTTTTGGTTTATATGTTGAAATTATTTGAATCATGGCACTTGTATATTTTTTAAATAATTTTGCACTTGTATATTCTTTTAAAATAGCAACAAAAAACACATCCGCGCTTTAAACTGTAAAACACATTTAAATGACTTTGTTTTAATGATATACAACATAATACATAATAAATTAACTTATTTTCCTCATACCATTTTTCTTTTATTTATTATTTTCACCCATATGATTCGATTCTTTGTATGATGTACATTATTATCATAGTAATAACACCTCCCCATTTAATAAAAAGCAAAGCAACAATAATAAACTCTCTAGGAGATACTACTATACTTAGGTATGTGTGGTGTTGAAATATATGTTAAAAGAGATGTGGACCTTTTTAATTTATCGTTTTCCTAATTGATACTTGATCCAAATCAAACATTTTTATGAAAACAAACTTTCTTTAGCTTAAAAACATGATGAAATATGAATTTTAAGACCGCATGATAGCAATAATTACGTATAAACGATGTAGCGAATAAACATTTTTAAATATTGCAATGAAGATACATAAGTAGAACACACATAACTCGAAAAGAAAGCAAACTAATTTGCTAATTTCTAAAATAAAAAGAAGCAAATGCATTGGTCCTAGTACTATCACGTATCTAAATGATATGAAATAAATGTAACCTGTTCAAATAAACTTGTTGTTGCACACTTCTGTTAATAATACTATCGATCGTAAAGAAAAATTTGGGTTTTGAAATTCGAAATTTTTGTTTTGGGGGTTTCAAGAAGAAAACAGACGGGGTCGACGTTTTTAATTTTTTAAATCGAGTTGACACCCATTTTTTTTACATCTCCACAAACATGTTCAGTCGGGCTCTCCACCCTGTTACCCTCCGTGTGCTAAGTTTGTTTTCATAGATGAGCTCCAGACTATAAGGTCAGTATGTAACATGAGGATCATATACCGATATCATTAAAGGGCAAATCGGTAAAGGATTCGAAATTTCCAGGTTCTACTGGGTTTTGCATTTTCTTTGTGTGCTTTTATCGGGAACTTTCTATGGAAACATGACCCTTCACAATGGGGAATTCCACCTTGTGAAGAGAAAAACCAGTCGGACAATAATCCGATCAAATTTGAGACATATATATTCCTTTTCCTAAATACATCCTACTACACAAACAAACAAAACCACGTTGCCTTAATTGATTTTTAATTTTTTACTATACCATTTTTCTATAAAAAGTTCTGTTTTTCATTGTTCGAAAATATAGTTTTTTGCCTTTTGTGTTCATTTTGGCATTGCAATGTTTAACTTCCTGGGAAATTTTATTATTAAAATTATAAAATTTATGAAAAAATGGAATCGATATCGGATAAATATCTATAATGCCAGACACAAGAGTTAATAATGCACAGGTCCACTCATCTTTAATACATAGCAAATAAATAAGAATTATTATAACTAAGAAAAAAGCAGCACTCCATAAAGTGTAATTTGAAATAAAAAAATATAAAGCACGTTTAGAGCTACATACATTCCCATAACTATCAATGCGTGTAGCCGTAACGAGAAATTATAAGCTATAAATAAATTATTAAAGCAAATTAGTATTATTTTAAAGGTACATACTCCGTGAAATACATACATATATGAATTAAATGAATACAGACTATTTGATTAATTATAGCAGTTTCTTTTATTCCATGGTAAAAAATTACAGACAAGGTATGATGCATTTAATTTACAAGCAAATCGACACGAGTTACATTAAACATAAAAGTTTATAAAAAAAAAATGAAAACTTGTCGACTTTTGGCATACTCAACTTGCGAGGCCATACAACTTAATTGTATACAGAAAAAAATATCACCAAAATATTTCCAATTAAAAAGTTAATTAAAGTTGAAAAATTTTTTAATTAATAAATTAATTGATACAATTAACTTTTTAATCACGATAGAAACATTAAGTTAATTAAGTCAATGATTGAAAATTTTAAAAATTTTAATTACAAAATTAATTGATACAATTAACTTTTTAATCAAATTCGGAAGACTAATTCAGTTAAAAAAGTGCTGATATTTTTTTAATTAAAAATGTATTTCAAACAATCATTTGTTAATCCAAATAAAAACTCTAAGCCAATTCAGAAAGTAATTAAAAATAGTTACCTTTTTTTAAAATAAATTAATTGAGTTTTGCAATCAACATCAATTAAATTTTTAATTGAATCAATTAAAAAATTAATTGAAATTTGCTAAAAAATCAATTAATTTTTTAATCAAGAATTTTTTCTATGCCCAATTAAAGCTGTGATTGATACTATCATTTTCGTGATTGAAGACATTTCAATTAAAAAATTAATTGGATCAATTAATTTGGTGATTGAATCAGAAAAAAAATTTTGTGTGTAGGAATACAATCATATATGTATATATGGTATGAGCTTGTGCTCTCCAAGACCACGCTTATATTCAACATATGGGTAGCATGGAATATTAACAAATACCACAATACTTAAAGCACATTAGTTCGATATAAATTTCTAGGCAAAAATATTGAAATGCTTGTGAAGTTGTTAGTTTTATGATGCATTTATTAAATGTAGTTCTTTTTTTATTTTTTGGTTTTTAAAACGATTTTTTTATCTTTTTACATTTTTTCAATTGAATTATAATGGAAAAAACTACTTTACCACAAGTTGTTAAAAAATTTGAGTGCATTTTAAAGAGAAAATGTTAAGTATAAAATTTGTCGGAAAAGCCTATCCCTGAAATCAGCATTTTTGGTAAAAATAGTATATTTTCAAGAAAAAATATTAAGTAAAAAAAATTTTCGGAAGAGCCCAGTTGTCGAAATATCGACCTCTGAAATTTAGTATTTTATTTTTTTGTTAAGTATGCCTACATTTTTATGTTCAGTATGCCCACATTTTTAAATGGAGTAAATTTTTTTATGAAAAGCCTAGTTTTCGAGATATCGACCTCTGATTTTTTGGATACTATGCCTAAATTTTTTACACATTTTGAGTATTATGAATGTATGCTGGTGTACAAAAAAAAATGTTAAGAAAAAATTGCTACATTGGGCTTAGTTTTATATTAACATTTTTTTTTTTAATTTTCCATTTCCTTTTTGCAAATGGAAGTGAGTGGAGTGTTGGCTTTCTTTGAAATTGCTACTTTGGGCATAGTTTTAAATCAACATTTTTTTTTTTTTAATTTTCCATTTCCTTTTTGCAAATGGAAGTGAGTGGAATGTTGGCTTTCTTTGAAGAAAATAGCGCGATTGGAAAAAATTACATTTTCTTCTTTTGCAAGTGGAAACTTGGTATTTAAAAAAAAACGTCTTATACGAAAAATTTCCATTTTCTTTTTTAGAAGTTGGAGTGAACAGTCGGATACTTTTGAAGGAAAGCTCCGCAAAATATTTTTCAACAAAATCTTACGATCTCTCTTCGACGTATTCGAAATTAGCTTTAATATGAGTACCATGAAGTGCCCTGGACCTCTCAGCGTCCATTGTTATGAAGTATTTTATATTAATATACACTTTAAAATTTATAAAGCAAAACCGTAGTGGCAATTATACGATAAAAGTTTTTTTTTCTGGCCGTTCTTATTAAAAAAGAAATGGTCACTATTATTAGAAGATCCGTTTTGAAGCAGTTTAATTGGCTTCTTGTGAGTTATTTGAAGAATTAAAAAACAATGAGGGATAAAAACATTGAATATTTGTTGAAATTCAATGTGTAATAAATTTGTTTTTGTTATTTTTAACAACATACTGCATCGCTCAAGGATACGACAAATGGCTGCAGGCGCTCGATCATCAGCGAGCTATTGTGGCCCAGCAAAAAAAATTGGAAGTTCTTCTAAAGGCACAACTTTAAAAGCACTTCCAAAAGATGCACTCCCAATGATTTTTTTATTTTAACTACCCAGGAAGTTCTCTTAATTCAATTTTTTATAACTTGGTTTTTTCATACTTTTAATGGGTAATTTTAACTTTTTTGTTTCAAATGGGTTAAAAACAGAGTAAGAATTCATAAAATGGTATAAATCATTTACATCCAATGCTAAATCCAATCTGAACAAATTGTGATTTTTTGAGAATATTTGAAGTCAAACGTTTCCGTTAAAAACTATAAAAAATTATAAAAATTATTTATTTGACAAAATATCACAGAATTTGTTTATTTACATCCAAAACATTGAATTCGGATCACATCTAAAGAAGTGATGCAAATTCAGTGAAATGGTTGTTGAAAGGGAGGACTTCCGTCCTATGACAAGCCCATGTTAAATTCATCGCTTCTGCGTCAATTTTGAACCACTTCCGGATCCAAAAAGAATATTTTCATTACTTTTTTGGAGACGCTTTTTTTGCTGGGGGATTTTGTAGCAATAATAATGGTATCCACAGTTTAAATCACACACTTCTTTCTGCTTAAAATTCATAATTTACTATTGTGATTCAAGTAAACGTCTCTTTATGTCAAATACGATCCGTTTCCACTAATCGATGTAAAAATGCTTGCAGGTAAAAATGTTTGTCATTGTGTTGACTGTGTGTGTGCAATTTTTTGTTTTGATCAACGGCGAATTATATTAATCAACTTTAACGGGAACATCCAATTGCATTTAGATAATATTAACAATTGGTGAGAAAGGACAATTGTACATATTTCAGCAGTATAATAATAGGTCTGCTTGTGCTTTATGCTGGGGAATAAAACATATCTGAGTTTCTTCCAATAAGAAGAGAAGAAGACGAACAAAGAAAAGTGAAACAGCCAAAAATATCAAGAAAAAGACACTCGAGAAAAGTACTACAAACCAAAAAACCTAACACCACATCTCTTAACCCAAGAGGCAAGAGTTAGTTAATTTGAGTTTTGTTATCATTTCTAATCTCATACGGATGGTGACAAGAAGAAGAAGAAGCCTTTAATTATTGCATTTTCTTTGTTTACACAGAATCGGGAAATAGGGATTGATTTTGCTGTTGGGGCATAAAATATCCATTCTACATTGTATATCCAGAACAGTAAAAGTGCATACACCCACAAGCGGAGATATAAGTTAAGAACAATATGTCAGAACAAGAACAAAATAAGAAATTGGGCGAGTTAACAGCGGAAGAGGTGAATAATCGCATTACTTCTCTCGATAAATTATATAAAATGCCTTTTGATTTGTGTTTCTTTTTTTGCAATGTAATATTCTTATGTACCCTATAGATGAGAGCAAGAAGACTACGCACTTTGGCCAAATCAACAAACAATGCCACATCTGCTGCGGAAAACAGCAATACCGTTGCCGCTTCCGCTCTGCCTCTTCCCTCAACGAACAAAAACACAGAAGGTAAGAAAAACAATTATGGGAGAATCAATGGTCCATAGATTGATTAATTAATACATATATGTATATTCACATCTATAGCAGTTTACAAAGCAACAAATGTATCCAATTCTTCCCGCTTGGTAAAGGCTGCAATTCAATCTTCTCCTGCTGTTAGTGATAATCAGGACAGCATTATATTGCCCTTAGATCAAGACGTAGATGTAGAAATGAAATCAGTAAATACTACTCCAACAAAGTCGCAACCATTGACGCTTCCCCCTAAAATGGTCGCAGATTCATCAAATATAATGCAAACTGACGATGACAACACATCTGGAGCATTAAATAGGTCCAAATGCAAACTAAATCTGAAATCTAAAGATAGTGGCATTGAAAACATGGAAACTTCAGAACTAGTATCACCGGCAACTACACCTCAAAAAGATGTGGGACAGAAAAACCCCTTAGATCAAATTTCAAAGCAAGCAAAATCTGTAGATGAACGTCTAGAACTGATACTCTCAAAGATTTTGAGTGCTTCTTGGAATGAATACTGCACGGGTTCGATGATTTGCCCACAAACTGCCAGCTTTCTAGAGAAACATCCAAGTCAACGTTTCAATTTTAAGAATCTAATATCAAATGTGTTAATGGAGTGTGTTCTAAGGCTATACAATGACGAGGAGTCGTTTGGGGAAGCCACTGGTGGAGTTGATGTTAGCAAAGACGAAGACATGAAAGCCGAAGGTGTAGCTAAGGGCAGCTCTGAGACAAACTCAAAATCCGATAGCACTCCGACATATTCTACACCAAAGAAGATTAAGAGCGATGATTCGGAAGTTCAAGAAATATTGGCAAATGCTATTGATGATCAACCATCGACATCAAGGGGCTTGCAAAGTGGTAAGTTGTTACGTAGTATTTTTGTTCAAATAAGTCCATAATGATTTTTATCTTCAGGCATTGTCAGTTCGGAATTCATAGGCTCTTGTCCGACTCCGTCTTCCAACATTTTTACACCAATGGTGTTGGCTAAGCACAATGTTTTATTACATTTAATTAAATGCCACAAAAATTATCGTTATATCAGTGAAAAATGCAATGCCAATTTAGCCCAGGAACAGCCTTCGGATGGGGAAAAGATTCAAGCCACTTTGAAAATTGTATTGAAGCAAATTTTTCGTACAACTGTTCTAGTGCTTACGGACCGCATTTATGAGAATCTCAATTTTGCCTTGGATCAATCGGCCCTCTTGGAATTGTATTACCAAGAACGTGTGCCTGAAGAATTTCTGTATGAGCTGGTGTCAGAATGCTTCGAACGAAAGCACGACTTTGAATTTATATTTAGTCAAATTCTACGAGGATTATTTATGGGTATGCAGAGGAACATATGCTCGCCTACCATTATAACACATCACATGGATTTGCTGTCCAAATTAATGTCCATTAAAGTGGGCAATATAAGACCTTTGTGCGATTTATTGGCAAACCAAATGAATTTCTTGCCTCCGCTTTGTACACAAATTCCTGGAAGAGAAATTGTGAAATGTAGCTATTTGGGTCCATTTTTATCGGTATCATTTTTCGCCGAAGAAAATGTACGTTTTGCAGAAGCTCATGGTAAGGGCGATGCTTTGGCCGCCAGTTCGGGAAAATTTCGATGGGTAAGTCAAATGGAAATCTATGATAAAACTTGAAAATATTCTATTGAATGGGTCCATATGCACTCAATAATTTTTAAGAACTTTTTTTAAACTTTCGGATCAAAATAGACTATTAAAACGCTTATAAGTGGAACTAATACACTATTGTGAAGAATGCATTATTTTTTTACCACGTATCAGTCTTACAATATACTCGATTCACTTTAAAAAAAAATTATTTATTCAATAACGCAAATAGGCGCCCACAAAAGATCTTTGCTACCGTCGATAAAACAACTCATCCATCTTTGTTTTTGTTTACAAAGACTGTTTGTCGATGCTCGGCATCCATTCTGTTGTGTGCAAAATATATGTGGTATTCTATTGTCGTAGCAATGGAAACAAAGTAAATAAATCAAATCAAATCACGGCATATTAACAATAAATATTTTGCGGGGTAATGACTTGGCAGTGCCTAGGAATGATATTTGTTGTCACTAGTATTTATCAATTCAGTAAAGTATTTTCAATAGAATAACGATATAATGGATGGTCTTATGAAGACCTTTGGTGCAAAGTTTGGTTGCCTGAAAGTAATAATATGAGTCGATAAATTTTGTTATAATACTAAACTTGTTTAAATAGCCAAAAGTACATATGTGCAGTCCTTTTGGCTATTTAATAAAGTTAACCAAAATATATAGGATTCTCGCAAAAATAAATACAAAGAGGAACATCTATTTTTAAAAAATTAAAAAAAAGTCGGAACTTCGGTTTTCTAATACTTAACAGTGTGAACTATAAAAATAAAATTGAATCTTGAATTAATGTGGAAATTATGAATTGGTTTTTTCTGATTAAACTCTTAGGGACTGGGATTTCTAGGTCGTTATATTTAATATAACGTTATAAATGTAGGAAAACCATTGTGCCGGTATACATTATAAACGTGTTCGACTGTATAATGAATAAACATTCACTCTAGTAGATATTACGCAAATTTCATCAACATAGTTTGTTTCTATATAATGATGCGCTGTTATTAAATATATGTTTCTTCTTTTTTTTTTTGATAAAATAGCAATTGTTTACAATGCGTCAACTTATGCACTCGGTATTCCATTCCTTACTTGTAAATGTCAATACACGCCCAAAAACCCTTGAATACATTTCTCAAATACTACGCCACAATGAAAGACGTGTCCAGTTTGCCAGCGATGAAAAGTTATTGGCACGTGATGGTTTTGCCATCAATCTAATGTGTGTTTTGCAGCAATTGTCTGTTAAAATAAAACTAGATCGTATCGATTCTTTATATCCATTTTACAAGAACTCCCTCATTTATATAGAACAAGATACAAAACTGCGCTTCACCGAAGAGGAGTATAAACAGTTCCTGGAACAGAATATTATTGTTAATGCTGAAACACAAGCAAATTTCCAAACACAATGTTGGTTTTTGACATTACAAGCTCATCATTTAGGTTTTATGCCGGCCATACAGAGATATCGGCAAAAATCACGAGCCATTAAGGAATTACAGAAATTAATTGATGAAATTGATCGCACATCTTCCCATTGGGAGGCGACACCCTTTGCATCGCGAAACAAACAATTTAGAGATCGTTGGCAGAAGCAATTGAAAAAACTAACCAGATCAAAACTATGCAGCGAAGTTTGTCTATTGGATCCTAAACTATTAAATGCGTGTCTATTTTTCTACTCCACTGTGTGCGAGTATCTATTATACCAAATGGAGGGTCGTCCCATTGAGGGGCCATTCATGTCGAAAATTCCTCCCCAACAATTAAAACCGACTGATGCATTTTCAGCACTGCCTGAATGGTATATCGATGATATAGCCGAATTCATTTTGTTTGCCATGCAACATTCTCAAAATGATATACGTAATGCTATAGATCACTCGATCGTCACATGGTTGCTGACAAGCGTTTGTGCACCTCACATGATCAAAAATCCTTATGTCACTGCCAAATTGGTCGAAGTGCTATTTGTTTTCTCCTTGGGTCCGGCAAATATTTTAAACATTTCGGTAAGTACTGAGCTTCTGTTGTGATTTATTTCCCATCATAATATTCTTCCTTTCTATATTCAGATATGGAACCACGAATTAGCTCAAACTGTTTTATGTAGTTCATTGATGAAATTCTACGTTGATATCGAAACAACTGGTCAAAGTACAGAATTCTATGATAAGTTTACTATAAGGTATACGGATTTGCGAGTGCTACGTGCGTCCACTGTTGTACTAAAACGTGTTCCTATGTTTCAGATATCATATAAGCCACTTGTTCAAGTCTATGTGGGAGAGTCCTGTTCATCGCCAAGTAATGATAAATGAATCCAACAATGGCAAACAGTTTGTAAAGTTCGTCAATATGCTTATGAATGATACAACATTCCTTCTGGATGAGTGTTTGGAAAATCTTAAACGCATTCATCAGACACAGGTATTGGAAGGCCATAGTACACGATAGTATGAAAAACGATTACTTTGATATTATCTCCATTTTTAGATGATGATGGCCAACGATTCAGCTTGGTCAGAACTTGGTTCAGAACAGCAGCAAGCTCGTCTTTCGCAATTGGCCACAGATGAAAGACAATGTCGTTCTTATTTGACATTAGCAAGAGAGACTGTTGAAATGTTCCATTATTTAACGGTAAGCACATCGATATTTAGAAAAGAAAATAATAATAATAAATAATTTACACACATTTCAGGATGACATAAAGGAGCCTTTCATGCGTGACGAGTTGGTCGACCGTCTAAGTTCAATGTTGAATTTCAATCTTCATCAATTGTGTGGTCCGAAATGCAATGATTTGAAGGTTCGCAATCCTACGAAATATGGATGGGAACCACGTCGTTTGTTAGGCCAAATTTTTGATATATATTTGCATCTTGACTGTGATAGATTCGCCCAAGCTTTAGCAGCTGACGAACGATCTTTCCAAAAACATTTATTTGATGATGCTGCCAATCGCATTGAACGTTTGAGTATACGCTCAGCTATTGAGGTTGAAAAATTCAGGTCATTGATAACTAAGGCTCATGACATCTATGGTAATTGTCGGTAATCTTGTTGGTATGAATTTCTTAATAACATTTTTTACGTTTGCAGTGGCCAATCAGCAATCTGAAGATGAGTGCGCAGACGCTCCCGATGAATTCAAAGATCCTCTAATGGATACCCTCATGTCTGATCCCGTAGTTCTGCCATCCGGAACCATAATGGATCGTGCAATAATAACGCGCCATTTGTTGAACAGCAACACGGATCCCTTTAATCGTCAACATTTAACAGAGGACATGCTCGTTCCAAATATCGAATTAAAAGAACGCATCGATGCCTGGCGCAAAGAACAACGTTACAAAAGACAACAACAGGGGAATCTAGAATTAAACGACAAAACCTCATAAAAATTGAGCGTTCGCAATCCCATTTGTGCGTTGCCTGTCCTTATGTCGTCAAGAGAATTAAAAATCTTGCTGACTTCAACAGAATTCAAACAATTTTTATACATAAACATTTAGATTATAATCCAATGTAGTTGTACTTCTTAAACGTAAAATAATATCCATTAAGATGTCATAAATGACGCCCTCCTTTAAGTTTTCCTTCATTGTAATATGTATTAGTAGCGAATGAAGATAATAACGATGATCGCTGGGCTGCGTGACGCGGAGTTGCTATACGATTTATGTCTATGTATACATGCTCGGACACAAATAATTTCCAAATTCATTTTATTTATACCGCTACCCATTCATGCCAAACTATCGTTATCTGTTCTTTTTAAATTTAAATATACATATTCTGATGCAAGCAATACTCCTTAAAAACGAATGAAATAAGAAGAATAAATTCAATAATAGTATATACCATAAAAATAGTTATAAAGAGTCGGTAAAGAAAAGCAATATGGTTTAGTAAGTTAATTCATTATCCGATCAGCGATTCTTACAAAAGAAATTAACTATTTCTCAAAAGGATTTCTAATATGTTGTGTCGAAAATAAGTGGAATAGTATTACAATGTATAGGTATAAGTTTCGAGATTAAAATTAAATTGGAACAATCTTCGAAAAGTTATTCCCATGGAATTATGTGCGCAGACGCTCCCGATGAATTCAAAGATCCTCTAATGGATACCCTCATGTCTGATCCCGTAGTTCTGCCATCCGGAACCATAATGGATCGTGCAATAATAACACGCCATTTGTTGAACAGCAACACACATATTTCAGTGATCATATATGAATTATTGGTTAGATGCACAACAAAGTTAGTATTTCGTTCTTTTTATTATGATATTGGGTGCGTTACACTGATTATTCTTAGGCGATTGCACCTACACGGTGAAGCTATTATCAACTGATTTCTGATTTCTTCGACTTGATTCGTGCAATAAATATTGGTTTATATTGAGATGGGTATAATTCAATCTATCATCTAATTGACCCTAACTTAAGTATTGATGTGATGAAGTCCAGAATTTTAGCATATTTGGATAACTAATGCATTTATAGTTGAATATGCTAGTATTTAGTCTTGTAATGTAATATATCCGGCTGAAGAGTCCTTCTCTGTAGCTGGTTACATCCCTCTGCCTCCACACCGCCATGGTCCGAATCATGGTGTGTACGCTGTCCATACGTTATGGGGACGAGTCTCTCACGGTCGGAAGGGGCGGGAAAGTGGGCGGTGGGACCGTTCGAAAGAAAAAAATGCAAGTTTTGATCCAATTGTCTTTAAAATTATTCCATAACTGAACCAGTACTGTCATTGACCTTCGTTAGCTATTTGTAAGTGTGATGGGCTTCGATGGCAATCAATGGTGCCGAACTCAATTCCAAACACGGAAGAAATGCTTCAAACGGTTTATGTTCACCGTTTAGTGGTTATACGGGTATGTTCTTGATTCCCCTTCAAATAGGGTTCACCTTCCACTTTGATTTCGTCCAAAATATTTTGATTATTCTTGGTTTCACGTGAAATAGGATTTCTCGAAATCACTTGCCGAAAAAGAATGTCTACAAGTCATATAATTCATAGAGAAAAATGTAAACATATACGGGTATGTTCTGGATTTTCATTCAAATATATTTCCCCTTTCAATTTAATTTTCCTCAAAAAAAATGTTGGTTCTGGATTTCCCGTGAAACAAGATTTTTTGAAATCGCTTGCTGAAAAATAAAAATCTGCAAATTATATGATTTGCAGAGGAAAATGTAAACATCACATTTATGGCACAATTTTTTTATTTTCAAATTTGGGGCAAAATGTTAAGGAAATGCGAAGAAACTCATGTTCTGAAATCTAAAGAAGAACTACTGAATAGTGAAATATTTATTAAAAATCATCAAATCGTTTTTATTTATTTATTTAACTCATTTTACAACCAAGCCGAAATGGCCATATACGGTCAATTTTCTTTTGCTTTCTATTGTATGAGTTCAGAGCCTAGCTCCAAATTTAAGGAACTTGGACTGCAAGCAAAACATTTAATGCCTTTAGAAAAAATATTGATATTCGCACTAAAATCGATTGCAAATATAATTCATGAATTTTTATTGTCTTAAAAATTTAAATTTGCGGATTATTTTGCATTTCATACTTCTAATAAAAAAAATTTTTGTGAAGCATACAAAACACACTTGGCGAGAAGTTTTCCCATCTGCAAAATACTTTTCCCGTTTTGCAGAACAACCCCGTTGGGTATAATTCCCCACAAGTTTTTCATGTGAAAACAATAGCTCCGTTCGAGAACCCGATAATTTTTGATAACTTCTGGAAGTCGTTCGTTTAGCCAGCAAAAGAAAACCGGAGAGAGACTACATTTGACAGTTATGAGATAGAGGAATTGCAAGTTTTTGCTAGAGATTTTTCCCCAGTAAAATCTTGCAAACCATAGCATACATTGCCAACTGGTTACTGATAACAAACAAAGTACCAGTACAATGTACAATGTAAAGTAAGCGAAAAGACCTATTAAGATCATGTTCCGAGAAAACATAACATATGAAACGTTTACGTTTGTATAACGGTAGTTTTACGTCACATTACGTTGTGTACAAACAAGACCTTTTGACACAAATTTATCCTATTGAATAAATTTGGAAGACCTAGATCTATTAGTATTTTATTATTTGATGCATCCAATGTAAGTAAATTGTTGTCCAATAATATTCCTCTTCTTATGGTCATACTTTTACAGTGTCAATGAGCCTGGATTGCAGATGGCTTCTTCGCAAGCACCAACTGTAGATCTGGATTCTGAAACATCGGATGCTGGGCAGTATCCTATGGAAGATTGTGGTTTTATGGATCCAGAAGTTCAGAGGATAATACTTTCGAACAGTGAAGATTCAAGGGAACATCCGATATATGGTTGGGTAGATATAACAAAGGACTTTAAATCGGCTTGTTCCGAACTTAGCTTAGGGGAATTGGCACAAGACAAGCTTTTTGGACTATTCGAAGCCATGTCAGCCATTGAAATGATGGATCCAAAGATGGATGTTGGTATGGGATACAATAAAAACGATACTGCACCCCATACTTTCGACTCAGCGGTCGAGGTAAGGATACATGATGTTCATCCATATAAAACGTCATAATAAGCTATTGTATAATCAAGGCAGGTGTACTGAAGTTAAACAATTTAACAAATGAAGAACTTATAGGCTTATTTGATGCATTATTCTCTTGTATTGTATCTTGGTTGGAGGGTAATTCCATGGATCAAGTTTTATTCACATGCTTGTACTTACATGCACCAGGGAAAATTGAAGATAAATCTCTAAAAGCTTTTGCACATGCGGTGCGACATCTAATTATTGTTGTCAAAAATATAATCATCTCCAGTAGCGTTAATGAGGAAGAAGATTTTCAGTTGTATGGCAATTCATCATTCTTGGCCCCCGAGGACACTCTCCAAGTGGCCAACATACCTAATATGCTAAAAGAGGCAGAAGATGAGCTCGTCAGACAGAGTAAGAACTCTGTCCAACCAGAGGACATTATGGCAGTGGTACATCGTTTAAGATTCATGCGCCATTTTTACCAAGCCATATATAGTTTTGATTGTGCAATGGTGTCCAAGGTGGACGAACCTACTATAAATGATATTTATAAACACTTGAATGCATCGCTAGAACTTACACCACAGATCAAGAAAACCATCGATAAGGGGACTCAACCAAAACCAGGATGTTCGTTTCGTTGACCTTATGTATGTAGAGGGCATCCAATTTATGTGATCTTTTCTTACAGCGGACTGTCCAAATCCCTTGGGATTTTCATCCAGGGTCCATGATCGAAGTCAGCCTCCAACTTTCCCTAGGAGTGTGAAAATGCGGGATCGCTTATCAAGTAT